>NC_088172.1:110659580-110959580 GCF_028769735.1 Zonotrichia leucophrys gambelii | reverse complement strand
TGCCTGGACACAGTCATGGTGCTGGGTTCCTGTGACTTAACAACGTCTTAATGACTGTTCAGCTGGTGGGCCCTGGATAATTGCCATTTGTAAGGGAAATCCTCTGTCGCTGCCTCATTATCCTACACGTCATTTCTTACAGCCTGGGAGGATTTCTGCCCTTTCTGTGATCTCTGTCTCTTTGCCCCCAGAGACATCCTTCCCTCTCCAGAGGCGGGTGGTGGGGATCTGAAGAGAGGTGCATTCCTGTGGTTTAGACCATGAGGAAGAAAAGACACTATGTGGTAAAAAAACTTCCCAGAATGGAGTCAAAAGGTCATTTGATGGAGAAGATAACCTACAATTATTCTTTTTAGTGAGATATCTGCACACCTGGTTCTTTTTTTAGTGTAGAACTGATGTTCTCAGTATAAACTAGGAAATATGTGATTTCCAACCATCTCATCAGCTAATGGATGTAAAGTCCCATACTTGTGTTTGCCAATATCTAAATATCTGTAATACTTGCAACTAGGGTATGAAAACTTGGGTCTAGCTTAAATTACTAGTCTCAGTCATTCTTCCTTTGTTCTATAATTAATAAAGAGGGTCCAAAAGGGTCCCCCCATCCCAAATGCCTTGTAAGACAATCAGATTTAGATTAATTAATGAATTAAATCCAGGATTGTCTGTATTTTAGTGGGAAAATGTGCACAGAGTTTCACTGGACAGTTGATTGCGTGTCAATGTTAACCTAAATAACAAATTTCTCTATTTGGGCAGTTAATCCAATTATTTCCAGTTAATCACCTGGAAAACACCAAAGAGTGGCTTGACCTGAAAAAAACTTTATGATTTACACTTCTTTTCATGCTGAAAATTTAACTGATTTTGCTTACCTAAAATAGAACTAATTTTTTCTCCAGTCCCATAGTCATCAAATTTCTAGGCAAGAAAAATCTTGGTTAATTTGGGAAAATGGGCTATTTGCCCATTATAAATGAGTGTTCAAACACTTCACATCTACTTTCTTCAGTGGGACTGGGATTTCCTAGTCCCAACTTTTTGAAATTTAGGAATTCAAAATACTGGTTTACCCTCACTCAAGCCTTCAGGAGTTAGAATGAAAACACAAATATGCAAATACCAATAGAACCAAACTGGATGTACTTCTGTGGGAATCAGGGCTTTAAAATTCTCAGATTCTATGATTTAACTTTGAGTTATGATTGAATTAAACTTAGAGGTGTACTGGAAAAATTTGTGGACTACAAAAGGAACAAATCCCTTTTCTCTACTTTCTCAAATCAATAATCTGTGAAAGGAACACAAAACAAGCCTGTTCCATGTGTGTCCAAGCTTGTACCCACATAAAGATTTGTAATCTTGAAGCATCCTGAATTTACTCTATAAAATGGTGAAACTATTAAAATGGAGCAGATGAAAAGAGAGCCACTGGGATAGAGGTGATTTAACTCATTTTAGGATTTAAGTTCAGATCTGGAATTACAGAGTAGAAGAAACAAAAGGAGATTGAAGAGCAAACACTCTGAGGTCTATGAACATCTCTTCCACTGATGAAAGACTGATTAACATATAGGACAGGAAATTTTTTCCTTTTTTTTTTTTTTGTGTTGGGTTTTCAAGAATTCAAGGAAAAACTGGCTGAAAAAGAGACATTATGAACCTGCTATTAAATGGTGTGAATTTTGTTATTCTGAGCCAGTCAAATATGAAGTCAATCCATCAGTTGTCCAGACGCATTGCTTAGGAATTATTCTGCTAATCTGTCAAAATATGGGAATAAACATTAAATGTTACTGTTCCACTCAGTCCCAGCCCTCTTTCTCAGAAAGATCTCTGTGCTAAGTCATGCGAAAAAATTACATAGATAATTGGGATAAAAGAAGTTTACAAAATTATTTATAGAGAATTTGATTTATTCTTCAAAGAGAATAATGCAAGAAAAAAGGAAACATCCAAGAAATATGAAACATCCAGATACCTTTGAATGATCATGGAAGAATGGAAGCTTCTTTCAATTGTCTTTAATAGAAAATGCAAATTTAAGTATAAAAAAAATTTAAATTCCAGCACCAGTGGAAGGAGGTTATTTCAGGAAAACTCAAAACTGTCAGTTGAACTCCCAGTTTTGATTCTTCAATGAGACAGTTGTATCTGTTGAAAACTCAGACACAACCAACTGTATATCAGAAACAGAAGGTCTTGAAGCTGAGCTATGGTCAAAAAAAATTAGAAGAAGAACAGAGAATCCATGTGAAAGCAAAAAGATTGGAAAATCCAAGACAGAGTGAATTTTTTGTGGTTTAAATGCTTTGCACCCAAGCCTAGAGTAACAGGAAGCACCAATAGAAATGGTTGTTAAGTGAACAGTAGTGAACACTTTGAAAGCTGGTGGTAAATTACTAAAATTAATAATGGCCAAAAAACTCACTGTAAAAGATTCCCAGGAAAGGTATTAATAATCACACATCTCCTAATTATGTGGAAGATGATGATGTTGCTGAAGTTGGACCCCTCGTCACCTATCACTGTGATATTCTGCACAGGAATTAAAGGTGTGAAAATAGAATTATTAAGGTATAAAAATCAATTCCTTATTGACAAAACAATAATGAAAATTTTCATACTAAAAAAATAGAATCTGAAGGGTCCTTGGAGAGACAAAGTGATGGTGTTTGACCCACATCCATATTTCTGCTGATGCAAAACAGAGGAAGGATAGAAAACACCTCCAAGATCATCGAGCTGAGGATATTGTGTCAAGACACTGCATATTTAACACATATCTCACTTAAAATATTGGTGTTTATAATAACTAGAAGGAAAATTGTGGGGAATTCATTTAGAAATTACAAGGGGAACATTAAGACTGTACTAAGAAGTAGAAAGCAGAACATTTCTTTAGAGAAATCAGTGAAATTTTTCAAAAAGTCAAGAAGAGGAAGTTGTTAGCCATTCACAAGATTATGATGTTCATCTTGGACTGAGAAGGAGTCCAAGTCTTGAAAACTGGAGAAATCAGTGGCAAAATAAGTTAGTTTTCCATAGATTATAAAATATCCGGGCAGCAGGATTTGGTCTGGTTGGAAGCTCTTTCCAGACTGGTGAGAATAGCAGAAGGCTCTGTGATAATACACAGGGCTTCCACCAGGAAGCATGGCTTAAATTATCCCCTCCCTCTCTCCTTCCTACTGCACATTCCTCTCCATGTGCCAGGTAAAAATTCGTTTATTGCAAAATATTCCTGCATTTTTCCCCTCTTGGATAATCGGCCATTTGAACCCAGGCCATTTCAGTAACCTGGCTCAGAAAGTGACACCACAAGTGGTTGTGTTTTTACCACTGAGGAGCTGGCACTCAGCCCTGTAAAGGTGGGAAAAGTGGCAAAGGAGCTTTGAATCTCCATTCACTGCAGGGACAGGGACAAGTCAGGATAACTCATGAGAGTCCTCTCAAAAAAATGGAGGTAAAGGTTAATTAGCTAGAAAGAGATGGAGAAGAAGTCAAGAGAATCTCAGATTTGTCCAGAAATTCCTTTGGGAACAGAAGAATGAAGGGACTGCCATGCCTTGAATTTATCTTAAGAACTTCCCCCACAGCAGATTCACTAATTCATCAATAGAAAAGTGTCCCTTGATCCCACTCAAACATTATTTTTTAATGCATTAGTTGGTATCTTATCGTCTGTCATGGTTATGTTCTGCCTGGTTTTGAACTGAAACCGCCACATCATCTTATCTTCTTTTATCTTATCATCATTGGTTATCTTTTCTTGTCTCTGTTGAGGATCCAACATCATGAGCAGGACCCTGTTCAGCGGGGAGCTGTGCAACCACAAGGTGCTACCTAAGGGCCACCTTATTCTGTTGAATTCCCAGCAGTCAGATATGGAAAAGCTGAACCTGGGCTGGGACAAGCCTCCCAAAAAAAGGTGAGAAACTCTGTTACTAGAAGGGGGTTTATGTTTGACTGCAAAACATTAAACCTCCTGTTGACCCCAACCAATATTTGTCATGAAGTTCTTGAGTGGCTCAACAAGATTCTTCTACATCAAACTATTGTGTAATTAATAGGCAAGTGATTAATGTGACAAAGCCCAAAGGATTAAGGTAAGGTGGATAAACTTTTGGACCCATGAGCTAAAGGATTTACATCACGAGGAACGTGATGACTCCTGTTTGAGCAATCAACCAGCTCCAGAGATATTTACCTTCTTCCCATCAGTAGTGTAGAGCTTCTTCACCGGGAACTGCAGGATCTCCGTGATCTCATCCAGGAGCGTTTTGAAACTCCGGGCATTTCTACGGTTCAGGATGATGGAACGCCGAAATCCACTTTCCCCATTCTTAACCAGAGTGATTTTCTTGGGTATTCTGGGACCATGGTGAGTGAAAGGTGCGGAATAATCTTCCATCTTGCCCTCCTGAGCCGCTCTCCTCATGGTGCTGGAGGGGCGACTGTTCCGCGGCGGGGCCGGCCTGTGTCCCCCGGAGGTGATGCTGATGGGCTTCACGTACTTCTTGTCAGAGCACAGGTAGCACCCTCCATCCTCCAGCTGGTCCAGCTCACTGATGCAGTGTATTCCTCGTGGGGTGGTGATGGTCCTGACCCCGAAGGGCAGCGGGACCCGATGGGAGAGGTCGTCCATGAGCGCGTTGAAGCTCTTGAAGCTCCGCTGGTTGATGGCCATCTTGACTCCGGCGAACTGAGGGTCTCCACTCTTGAAGAAGGTTATTTTTTTGGCCGGAGGGACCTTGGTGAGGGTGCTGGCCCGAGCCACGGAGGGGAGGGGTGGCTCATAGTTGTAGGAGCTGGTGGTTGACAGGTAGTCAGCAGGCACCTGAGTCATCCCGCTTGCTTAAAGGTAACTACAAAGAGAAGGAAAAAACAGAGTGGGGGTTTTTTGAGTTAGGAAGGATCAAGGCCTGACTGCTCTAGAAGCAAAGTCTGTGTTCCTCACAACAGCTCCTTCATGAGCAGATTGTACCAAGGGCTCTTAGGAATTCATGGATCAGGCAGGTACAGGGAAGCACAGCAGGGAGAGCATCCATAACCCTGCTCCTCACAGTAAAACCCTCCTGGTCCTGCAGATTCCAGTGGGAATCCAGTCACTGTCAGTCACCCCTGAGGCACAAAAAGCATGAGTCAGACCCCAAGCAAAACCCACAAAAAGTGCACTGTTGTCCTTTGGAGTTTTGTGTCTTCCTTGCTTATATTTTTGAGGTTTTCTCTGAAATTATCAGAGCCAGTGATTACTTCAAATTTATTTTTACAAGAGCAGCACTGAGATTCTCATGTAACCCTTTAACCCTGTGGACTGGAGCATAACAAAAACCAAAACAAAGCTGAATTTCTTCATGCTGTGATTATATTTTTGTAGCACACAATCAGTCCTGAGCTCACTGAGGAGCAGTCTGGTGCCACATGCCATAATGTGCTGAGTTCTGGATGAAAAATTTCTGGCAGTCTATGCAAACAAATAACAAATAGCACAACACACCAAATAGAACTAGAAAACTTGGTTCTGCTAAAGGATGGAAAAATTAGAGATTGGTTGGGATAGTCTGCCCAATTTTTGTTGTCCTTCACTTTAAAACATAAACTGATTTTGGTGTTTCAGTCTGGTGGTTGCATGCCACATTTTGAACACAAGTGGTTTTAATGTCACTGTCCTGACTCCTTATTACTTGCCCTTATTAAATCCATTGCCTTGGAAGCCAGTTGCTAAAAAGTTCATTTCTCACATGGATGGAAATTATTATGCCCAAAAAAGAAGACAACTTGATTTTGACATGAAAAAAAAAAATAAAAGAAATAACACCATTTTTACAACTGGTAAAATATTGACTGCAAAGAGCACAATACATTTATTTCATGAAACAAGCAGTGATTCCCCAGTTTACTCAGAGTTAATTACTCAGACTTCAATGGAGAGTCTTAAAATGGCACTTAGATATGTCATCTTCAGGTCATTTATCTGCTCACAGATAGGAAGTAATTTGAACTGTTAATAAGGAATCAGTAGAATTGCAACTTGCAGAAGGGGGTTCTGGCCACAAACATCTACATTAAATTTATTTTCCAAATTCTGCTCCTTGTTGGTACCAGTTTTCTATGGTAACTTTCAAAAAATAGGAAAGGAAATATTTTTAGTGCTCACAAATTAATTAGAAAACAGTAAATGTATTTATAGTTGAATGGTTCATTCACTTTGCTCCTGGGTACCTCTCTTGCAGCAGCTGAATGAAGTTCTAGTTTGAATAACTGTGGTAATCACAATTTATCCTTTGGAGAATCAATTCGGTGCCCACTGCCATTAATGGGAATTCACTGTTGAAGCACTCAAAAAGCTGTAAATGCTGAATTTCTCTGCATTTTAGAACAAAACCATTATATGCTTACCACAGTGCCCTCAAGTAAAATATTTGTGCATGTTGTACTATGGCAAATGCTGCAATAAATGGAAGTTTGAGCTCAGCAAGGTGAGAAAAGACATTAGGCGTCATTTGAAAAACCATTATTGTGAAAAATCCCTGCTTTTTTTACATCCAGGCACACCCCAAAGATTTCAGTATGGTTTATTCTTTCCATGTACACATTTCACCAAGCAATTATTCACTTATTTATTTCCCAGTTAAAGGTCAATCCATTACTCCAACTCATCATTTCCAGGGAAAAAAATATCTCATTTCTCTATTTTCCAACAGCTTCCAGAAAGGTGTGTTCAAATTTTCTCCACAAGCCCTACATTGGAGCTTTCAAACAGTGACAGCATCGTTTCCAAACAAAGCCATTATCCAAATTGTAGTCACTGGACAAATGGTGATCCACAATATGCTGACTGCATTCCCAGAAATCTAAACTGCTTCCCAAGGATTTATTGTACATTTTTCAAGTTTTTAAATCATATTGTAAGAAGTACAAAAAAAAAATTAAATAGAGGACAAACCATAACACGCTTTCCCAGTACTACTTTGTGTGGGGAATAATTTCATAGGATTGTTATGGGATGACTAATTTAAAGGAATATTATTCCCTGAATTTTGGGTAATAGAGCTGATTACCCACGCCAGCCTAGAGGGTCTGTCAGATCTGCTCTTACAAAGCCATATATCCACAAAAAACCCAAAAAAACCCCAAAAAACCAACCAATCAAACAAACAAACAAAAAACCCGAGTTCCCATACAGAGGAGTTTAATACTATTCATTTGAAGGGACAGAGTTGGAAAAGAATGCTACTGTTTATCTACAAATAAAAATGTTCATCTCACCCAAATACACAAATACACCTTTTTAGAGAAAAGAGAGAAGTCTCAATCCATTTTTTTTGTACTTACATTGAAATACTTCATCCCTCTGGCTCAAGATGACTTTTCCTTACGGAATATCCAAGGGATTAAAAATAAAACCAACCAAATAATAATAATAATTTAGGAAAGCAACACATCCAACCAGCCACCTGCAGGATCAAACACACTGGAAAAGGCAGGGAAAAATGTTAACAGGTTACCTGCTGTCAATCAAACTGGCCTCAAAATGACTGACCACAGCTTGGAGGGTTAAGCAGGGCTGTGTTGCTAAGGATAGAAAGAAAAGCTACCTAAGCTGCTGGAGAAGGCTCTCAAATCCACTGGGGCTTTAGCCACAATTTGTCCAATCCCTCTTTTCCTTGTGGCCATGTAACTCCAGCATAAATCTGACTCTGTTGTGAAATCACACCAGTACAACTGGAAATGCAATTCATCTCTTAAATAAAGGCCTGCAGGGACCTGGAAGACTTTCCTGATCCAACCCACTCATTAAAATGCTTTGGAATCTTATTTCTCTTTTGGACTCTAGGGAAATCAGCGGGACTGGAGTAAGGATGATGGCTCTGAAGGGTTTGTATGGATCTGTCACTTCTCACCTGGATGATAATCCCTTACTCAGGACAGGGATGGATGAGATCCATAAAAACTTTTTCAGGAAAATATTAACAGGAAAATCTAGAGGTTCCCTAACCCCAAAATTTCAAGTTTATGGCAGATGGCAAAGTCACATTCTCAGAATGATGCTCAGCAGCTGGATCACTGAGATTTGAGCATGAAATACAGACAGACAAGAACATGAATGACAAGTAATTGGAAATTACTTGTTTTGTCATAATTCTCCTGTGAGAACCTTCCTGTTTTGTCTCTCAGTTCCTACTTGCAAAAAAAAGTACACATATGGAAAAAACAACAAAAAATCAGATGGACTTAGGTGCAAAATCAGTGAGAAATCTCACTCCTGCATGGACTGGAATTCTTGAAGATTGGACCTGATGATCTTGGAGGTCTTTTCCACCCTTAGTGACTGTGATTCTGTGATTCCACTGCTTACACAGCCCGCGCACCTCTCTCACTCCCAGCACTGAGCACATTCTTTTGTAGAAACAAATCACATGCAGGGAGATCTGGGTCATAAAGGGCTTCTATTGCAAGGACAGGGATTTGGGGATCCTGCAGGAATAAATCCAGCAAGGTTTACATCTCAGATCCTTAACAGGAATCTTCTAAATGTAATGTCAGTGTAGGAGCTGTTACAGTCCTCTTTGTACTGCATTTTCCAGCTGTGGACACATCTTTGAGGGTCCAGAGACCATTCCTGTGGGATCCTTCACCCGGAGGACCAAGGTCATCTTTTTGTAGTCTTGCATTGGGTATAAGAGGTCACAGTTCTACAGGAAAATTTGTAGGAGTCCACCCATGGGAAGGACTGAACCCCTCATGGAGGCCTTTCTACACACTCAGGGCTGTGCCATGGAGCTGGTCCCTGTTTTTCAATTTCCCATCACAGTTTGAAATGAAATCTTGAGAAGACTAAAGTATAACAGTCAGGGAAGTCCTGGACTTCTCAAAACTTCAAACCTCTGTTGTTGGAATTTACACAGAGCTGTGTGACCTCTTAGCCAAAACCTAATGGAATGGGTTGGGTTGGAAGGGGCGTTAAAGATCCTCTCATTTCACCCCCTGCCATGGACAGAGACATCTTCCACTATCCCAGGTTGCTCCAACCTGGCTTTGGACACTTCCAGGGATCCAGGGGCAGCCACAGCTTCTCTGGGTACCCTGTGCCACGGCCTCACCACCCTCACAGTCAAAAATTCCTGTCTAATATTCCATCTAACCCTGCCCTCGGACAGTGGGAAGCCATTCCCTGTGTCCTGTCCCTCCTGTTCCTTGTCCAAAGTCCCTCTCCAGCTCTCCTGGAGGGCCCCTTCACTTGGAGCATTAACATCTGCTCACATCAGCCTTCACCTTCTGTCCCTTGCACTGCTCTTATCTTGGAAAGTTTTTTCCTTCCTTCTCTCTGCTGGGGATGTAGAAGAAGTAGAAGAATCCAGGAGTCACCCAGAAGGTGCTTGAGCCAAGGCAGGAGAGCTGTCAGGGAATGTGACTCCATGAATTGAGCACCACTGTTCAAGACCTTTATGAGGAGATTCCAGACTTGACTTAAATACTTTAAATTATCAAGAATCCACTCCATCCCACAGTGACAGCTCATTAATCTCACTTAATACTAAAATCTGTGTCTTTCCTCTCACCTGAACAGTCCCAGTGTTAATTTTTTATGACTTCTTTTGATTTATCAGGGTGCAGAATTTTGCTGGAAATTTCCCTATCCATACAAGCTATTGCAGCTTCTACTTCTGCAAAGTCATTTCTTTCAGACAGAAGAAAAATTTACAGATCACCAAAACACTGGGAATGCAGCTGTTGAAAACTCCAGGTTTGTCTTCCAGAGAAATCATAAACAAAATGATTTCATGTGGAATTTTTCCCAGAGCAGGTGAGAGTTTCTAGCTAGGAAGATGAATCAGTTTGAAGATTTAACCATGTTTTTTTCTAAAAAAAGCTCATTTCAATTTGCTCCATGCTCCTTTTGATGAAGAAAAATATTTTTTATATATCAAAGTGATCTTAATTAACAAGGAGTATTTATGGTCTGACCAAGACAAAGTAATGTAAGGAAAATGACAAACTTTGAGAAATTTGATTCATAAAAAGATAAAAGCATTGAATTGGAAAGCAGTTTACCCATTTACCTATGAATATTTAACAATTATCTGAAAAAAAAGGAGACCAAAATGGATAGAATGTATGTTTTCTTCTCAAATAATTTGTTACCTAAATTACTTGGAAATGGTTATCAAAAGGGCTTTAAGTTTTTCATTATTTGGGAAGGAGATTTCTGATAGCTAGCATGTCATTCTATTCCATGGATGGATGAGCCTAAAGCATTCCTCACTTTTCCTCACCCAGGTCCTTGTCAGAGCTGGACTTAAACCCGTGGAAAATCACCTCCAGGTAGGAACAGTGCTGGAGATTTCAGGGATTGACACCATTCCTTGAACCTCACTGCTGGATCAGAAAGGAAGCTGGAGATGCAAACTCTACCTTCTGCGCCAAAAACATCTTCTCAATTTGACAGCACCTACAGCTTAGAACATTTTCAACTATTTCCTAGGAGGGTTTGGAATATATAATTAATTTATTTTCCTTCTCTTCTGGGATTTTGTTAGGAATTCGCAGGGTAGATGGATGGGTAAAGGCTCCATCTCTGGAAACATTCATGGGCAGGTTGGATGGAGCTCTGAGCAGCCTAGTCTTGTGGAAGGTTCCCTGCCCATGGCAGAGGGGTAGGATTAAGTGATCTTTAAGGTCCCATCCATGATTCTAGGAGTGCATGATGTGCGTAGAAATGATAAGAGCACTGGAATTGTTGAACCTGGAGGACTTGGAAACATCCCCATCCTTGTCTATAACTGCCTTGGGCATGGTGTAGGTTTGGGATAGAGACTCTTCTCAGAAGACGAAAGCATTAAGACATGGCAGACACAAGTGGCAGCAGGAAAAATGTCATTTTGATAGCAGAAAGAAATAATTTGTGATGATGATCAGAGGCTGGGGCATCAGAGGTAGAGCCAAGTCTGAGGATACTCAAAACTCCTCTGATCTACTGAGACTGGGAGTGTAGAACCTCCGAAATCTCTTCCAGCCTAATTTATCCTGTGATTTAGCAAAGGCAAGGCAGCTTCTACAAAGGTTGCCTGCACTGGGTCAGGCTCCTGTGGCAATTGGGATCCACCTAAATGCCAATTTAATGTGATCCATCCTTTACTGCCACCTGAACTGTTCTGTCATCAGAGATGTTTTCTGGGATCTGATGGAATATTCCACCTCAAATTTCTTTAACTCTTATTAACTCTTCCCTTTTGTGATCACTGGATTTCCTTCTAAAAATTCAAATATTCATTTACACATGTGACTTTTTTGTTGTTCTGGGTTTTGGTGGGGGGCGGGGGGGAATTGGTGTAATTTTTTAACAGGGTAGATAGGGGTTTTTATTAGTTTGGGGTTTTTTTAAAAGAATGTACTTATTTTTCTTTACTTGGGTCCATATGATTTTGAAACAAGTCAAATCTCAAAGCACAGCAACCCAAGTTGCATTTCCAAGTGCAACCTCCAAAGCAAAGGATTACAATGCACTTAACCCAGGTAATAAAGAAGCCCAGCCTTCTGGAGGATAAGAATTAGTCTCAGGGATCAGATTCATCTACAGAAAATCTCCCTGCTGTTCTAGATGTATTACCTAGTTCATTTTACAGCCATCAGGAACAGGTGCAAAGAAAGAAAATCTACTGAAATTGCTGAAAAATCAGGGTATTTTTTCCCAATATTCCTTATTTTTAAAGCATTTATTCTGTTAGAAGGTCTCTACAGCTGATAGATGATTTTCCATGGGTTTAAATCATGAAACTGAGTGCCTTCTACATGCAATAAAATACATGAGTTGAGAAACTTTGGAGGTTGAGTTTTGGAAATAGCTGGTGTTTCCCTTCCAACCCCAACCATTCTGTGGTTATTCCTTTGGCAAGAGGAGCCTTCACTATGCAAATAAAAGTTGAATTCATGAAGCTAAAGACCAAACTCCTGGTATCAGTTGAGGGTGTAGGGACTGAGCCTTAAAGGTCTGGTTCCAGGATCAGGATCTCAGAACAGACCTTACCAGGACTGGCTCTAAACCAAGACTTGGTTCAAACTCCTCAGTGGTGAGTTTTGCTTCCTGCTTAGGCTGCCTGTGGGAATAATGGAGTAACCATCTGTTGCCTTCTGATACAAGGCAGGCGGCTTGGTTTCAGGAGACAGCACGGTGACTTATTCTCTAGGGTCACTCGGGCCTAAGAAACACGCGGACACCAATATGGTGGAGGATCAAAGGCTTTTATTCTCTCTTCTCATGGGGTTTTATAGTCTAGGGGGCTTCTACGTCAGGTGGGGGTCTGTCTTTACCATCTATGGTTAGTAGGGGATGGAAAGTTACTTGGGCAAGTGGAAAGTTACTGGAATCTGGTTTTTAGGGGGCTACATTCTTATGTTAATTTTCTTATCTAAGGGGGCAGGGGCCCTGTCTTCTCGTAACATCACGAGATCTTCTGAACGCCAGGCCCTATCTGCTACAACCATCCCTCAAAATGTTCAGGAGACACAAAGATGTGTGGGCCCATGGGTTAGTGACAGTGCTGGGTTAAAGCTTGGACTTGGTGGTCTTTATAGAGCTTTTCCAGCCTCAAAAACTCTGCAATTTTTGGTGAGCAAGGACAGGGACACCATGATTTCTGTTTGTTACCCCTTCCCTACACATCCTGTAGTCCCCATCTATTCAATCACAAGAGGATACTGGTGGAAGGATACTGATAAGCACAGTCCACTGTGAGATTAAAACACTCTCCAACCAAGCAAGACCTAACTCAAAGAGAACTGTTTTCTTTTCCTAAAGAAATGTAGGATTTGTCTTTCCTAAAATGAAAATAAGGGTTTTATAAACTAGAGGCAGACAGGCCAGTTCTGCCACTTGCTGTTCAACACCCAGCTGGGTCTATTGACACAACAACCCTCAATCTTAGAATGGTTGAATTGGAAAAGACCTCCAAGACCAAAAAGTCCAAGCTGTGACTGATCCCCACCTTGTCACCAGCCCAGAGCACTGAATGCCACATCCAGTCATTCCTTGGACACCTCCAGGAACTGGGACCCCAACACCTCCCTGGGCAGCCCATTCGGCTGGGACACAGCCCCAGTGACAGGATCCAACAGCAGCAATGGCCACATCTGGGTGTTTCAGAGTCCGCATTGTTTAGCTCCAGCAATACGGCAGAAATACCTCTAGGATCAGGGACAAAGCTTTTGTTTCAGAGGGTGTTTCTAGCGCTGATCCAGGCATTTCCCAGTAATATTGTGATAAGTAATCAGCACTGTCCTTTAATCACATTTCTGGCAATATTGGGGAAAATAACTTTGCATTTCCTTCTGAGGTGAAATTTTGATGTCCAACTTGTTCTGAATGTTTGTATCAGGAAATTGATAAACAGAGTTGCTATTTCTCTTCTCTCTAATAACAAGGGACAAGACCTGAGGGAATGGTTGGAGCTGTGTCAGGAGGAAGTTTAGGTTGGATATCAGGAAAAGGTTCTTCCCCAAGAGAGTGTTGGGCACTGAAACAGCCCCAAGGCTGCCAGAGCTCCAGGAGCATTTAGACAATGCTCTCAGGCACAGGATGGCATTGTGGAGGAGTCCAGGGCAGGGCCAGGAATTGGATCAATGACTTTTGTGGGTCCCTTCCATCTCAGAAGATTCTCTGATTCCTGATTCCATTTGTCACATCAGACAGAGGAGAGAGCATGGCAAAACTGGAGCATCTTGCCCAACTCAAGCCTGAAATTGTACAATTACATGAAAGGAACAGGATCCCAAAAACACACATGGATTACAAAGATCAGGAATGGGCTGAGCAGATGTTGGCAGATCTTCTTCCTCTCCATAGGCACTGTCTGGTAGGGATGTCCTTTAATTATAGACACACAATGTGGCTCCTGTATGTCCCACCTCTCATCCCAGGGCTGTTTCCAGCTCAGAGGAGGAAGCTCAGGCACACAAGGAGTTTATAGAGAAGGAGCTGAGCTCTCCTGAGCTGGGGAGCTCCTCTGTAACAGGGAATTCCTCTAACAGGGAATGCCTCTCTGTAACAGAGAATGATGGAAGAAGCTGAGAAAGTTCAGCATCCAGGGAAGCAAACCAGACGGCTGGGGTGAGAAGCTGAAGAACCAGGAATATGCACAAAACCCAGGACCTGAGGCAAGCCCTGCCTAGAAATTGCCACCCAGAAGCTGATTGCTGAGAGAGTCCCCATGAGCTTTGGAGAGGTTCCAGTCTGCAGCTGGGTCTGGCCTGCCAGCTCAAGGCTGTACATCAGGAGAAGGAACTCACCACGGGTTACAGAAACTGCAGGTGTTGGAAGGTTTTTTCTCCCAGTTTCCACAAAAAACACTCCAGTCCTTCCTCAGGACAACAGGCAACTTTTGAAATACACAGACATTTTATTGCCCAGACCTTGGAGTTCAGCATGGGGTTCTCCATATGTCCAACAACCATTTGCATCCCAGAGTTTCCATCTCCATGAGGCACAAGTCAATTTCCTCTACACCACCATAATTTCCCTATTTTCCATTTCCAATAAGACATTTACCTGAGATTATTAAGCCTTTGAATGGAACATTGGCTTTTTTTCCCTCAGTACAGATCTCATTTTTCTGACCATTGTTAACATTTCCAGGCCTCTTTATATGATTTCTCTTTCCTTTCTTATATCTTCAGCTCCTTCCAAATGGTTATCAATTTTTATTTTTATTAATGTGCCTTTTACATTCTTAAAAAAAGTTGTTTTAAAATATATTAAATCAAATCAGCTCCCTCCACAATCCAACATATATATCCTTTCTATCTCACTTTTTCAATGTGTATTATTGAATCCAAGGACAGCATTTATTCATCCAACAATATCTCTTTCTAAAAATGCTTTTAAATAATTTTCCAAGCCAAATCCAGCACTGTGTAAAATCTGATAAACAGTAGAAAGAGTCAAATTTCTCTAGAATAATTTATCTGGCCTTTTTTCTGGAATTCTTCTGCCATGCAGCTGTACTCTTATTTGGGCCTCAACATTTGCTCCATTGTATTAGAAGACACAATTTCTCACCTGGAGTGACTCCTTTTGGTTTTGGGTAATAGGAAGAAAAAAATTATCAGGGATATTATCCCAGTTTTTTCTCCTTTATTCATCCCAGTTCACATTAGCTGCCTTTGGGAAGTGACAGAATTTGTTTCTCAGTTCATTCTCTAGCATCCAACTTGTCAAGATCAGCAAAGCTGATCTGTGTTTTTTCCATTTTTTTTTAAGGATTCCTCCATTTGTTCTTTATCAACTGTAATTTTAATATTTTATACTTCCTTCCTCACTTCAAATCCAGTCCAAATCACTCTCTTATAGTTTTCTTCTTCAGGAGACTTTTTTTAAGGTGTTCAATGACTCAGCCAGTTTTGAATTATTGTCCTCCTTATTAATTTATTATTAGTCCTGCTTTTTCTGCTACTTTTCCTCTACTCCCAAGATTTATATCCTTCCAGTTCTTTCTCAATTTTAGTTCATGTCAGCAAAACTCTGACCTCTCATGCAGAGTAACATTGCTAATACCGGCACCCTGGCCAAAGTTTAAATTTGGTGTTTTCTGCGATTTTTGCTTGCCTACACTTTCAGCACAATTAAACTGTTCTTAATTTCCCCCATCTATTGAATCCCAGTGCCAGACTCTCTGATCAGATGAGCCAGCAAGAGCTCAGGGGATCCCTTGGGGTTGAACACCTGCTCTGCTCGGGCACTGTGCAGGAGCAGAAGGGACAATGCTTCCCCTTCGCTGCCAGCTGTGGGACAATGGGGGGTATTTCTGACACAAACACTCCTTTCCAGATGTTTTGGAGAGAACAAAGTGTCCTGGTGGTGTTGTCATTTTCTGGGAGGACAAAATGTCCTGGTGGGGTTGTACAGTCAGGTGGTCCCATGTCACAGACATCTTTTATGAAAAATCCTTTTTTTACGATTTTTCCTCCTGAGAAGCTAAGAGGCCTCAGGAGCAAAATGTAAACGTTGATTATCTGCTACTGTGGAGTGCAACAGGTGCATCTGTGATTGGTCTCATGTGGTTGTTTCTAATTAATGACCAATCACAGTGAGCTGGCTGGGACTCTCTGTCCGAGTCACAAGCCTTTGTTATCATTCTTTCTTTTTCTATTCTTAGCCAGCCTTCTGATGAAATCCTTTCTTCTATTCTTTTAGTATAGTTTTAATATAATACATATCATAAAATAATAAATCAAACCTTCTGAAACATGGAGTCAACATTCTCATCTCTTTCGTCAGCCTGAAACCCCTGTGAACACTGTCACAGTCCCACAACTGCTCAAACCCTAAACAGGGTCAGGGGGATCCTATGCAGCCAGGGAACTGGGACAAGAATCAGCCTGTGCATAGATAATGTGAGGCAAATAAATCCTGCTGTGCAGGGTACTCAAGGCTGGATGTGGATCTGACTGAGAATGTCACTCCAACTCTCCTTGAGGGCCACCAGAAAGACAGGATGTCTGTCAGGCTGTGTTCAACCCATGGAATGGTTTGGGTTGGAAGGGACCTTAAAGCTCATCCAGTCCCACTCCCTGCCATGGCCAGGGACACCTTCCACTATCCCAGGCTGATCCAAGGCCCATCCAGCCTGGCCTTGGACACTTCCAGGGATCCAGGGGCAGCCACAGTTTCTCTGGGAAACCACAGCCAAGGCCTCCCCACCCTCCCAGCCAAGAATTCCTTCTCAATATCCCATCCATCCCTGCCCTCTGGCAGTGGGAGCCATTCCCTGTGTCCTGTCCCTCCATCCTTTGTCCCAGTCCCTCTCCAGCTCTCCTGGAGCCCCTTTAGGCCCTGGAAGGGGCTCTGAGCTCTCCCTGGAGCCTTCGCTTCTCCAGGTGAGCACCCCCAGCTCTCCCAGCCTGGCTCCACCCCCTGGAGCATCTCCATGGCCTCTTCTGGACTCATTCCAGCAGCTCCACATCCTTAATTCTTCACTGGAAGTTTCAAATTAACTCTATCTTAGAACTGTTGCTTTTCTCCACTGTCTGGAGAAGAAGTTCAAGGTGATGAACACAGAGGGTTACTATAAGGTTGTTTCATCCCTTTTGTCTCATTCCCTGTGTCCTGGATCTAAATTATGAGAAATGAGTGCTTGAATGGCTCCTTGTTAACCCTTCAAAGAACATGTTTAAAATATTTTTTTTAATTGAATTGCAAAGGACTACTGAGAATGAACACCTGAAACACTGAGAAGGAAGGGGAAAAAGCCCCTCAACAGCATTGCATTTCCTCCTGAGCTGACCCTTCAAATAACATTCCTTTGATATTCTTGAGAGATGAGAAAGTAAAAAAAAACAAAAACAAAAACAAAAAAGTACATTAAATTAAAGGAAAAGTTTTGCTTCACCTTAATTACTCTTTCAAAGCATTCAAAAGAATTTTTGAAAAAGAATAGAAATATCATATTGATACATGGTTTGGGGTCTTTAAAAGATTCCACATTTGAACTTGTGATTTAAAACCAAAACAGCTAAAAAAGGCACCTCCTGCTCCTCCTCCTCCATGTTTGCTGCAGTTGAGATCCAGTTCTCCTCCATAGCAATGGACACCACATTTTTGACACTTATTATGTGTAGCCATGATATTTTCCGAAAAAGCCCTTTGCCAGGTTTTTTCCCCTGAGAAGCTGAGAGGCCTCAGGAACAAAATGTAAACAATGATTATCTGCTGCTGTGGAATGCAAGAGGTGCATCTGTGATTGGTCTCATGTGATTGTTTCTAATTAATGGCCAATCACAATCCAGCTGTCTTGTACTGTCTGGTCAGTCACAAGATTTTATTATCATTCCATTTCTTTCCATTCTTTTCTATTCCTTTCCTTGCTTGCCTTCTGATGAAATCCTTTCTCCTATTCTTTTAGTATAGATATAATATAATATAAATCATAAAATAATAAATCAGCCTTCTGAAACATGGAGTCAAGATTCTCATCTCTTCCCTCATCCTGGGACCCCTATGAACACCACCACAGTTCTGCTTTGTTGCCTTCACCCCAGGGTAGGATCTGAATGTCCTGGTGCTTCTTCCTCCTCCTCATTCCCTCTCTGCTGACATTGTGATCCCCCTGATGCCATTTGGTGACCACAGCCTTGACATTCATGGTGTCAGGAGCAGCCCTCCACTGCTGGGTCTCTCCTTTCCTTCCTGAGCTTCCCCAGAGGTGGCTCTGTCAACACTTCTCACAGAATCATGGAATAATCTGGTTTGGAAGGGACCTCTGGAGATGCTCCAGTCCAACCACACCACCAGGGCAGGGTCACCTGGAGCAGGTGACACAGGAACACATCCAGGTGGGTTTGAAGTGCCTCCAGAGAGGGAGACTCCATGAAATCCCTGGGCATTATTGATCACAGCTAAAAGAACAGCTCCTTATCTCCCAGCACAGCTCCCTCCTCCCAACTGGAATAACCCTCACTCACACAACACCCAAGCTCACAACCTCCATGTCATGTTCAACACCTTCGTCTCCTTCACACCAAACACTCCCATCTGGAATGTTGCCAAATCATATAGATTCCTGGCTGAAATTGCTCCCAAACTCCCTGCCATCTCTTCTTGTAAAACACCTGTTTCTGAGTGACCTTATCTCAGCCTACATAAACTTCTTGTCAGTTTTCACATTATTATAGAAGATCCATTCAAAATCCTGCCTATAAAATTCTTCACTTCTGCAGTCACAGAATCCCAGAATCGGTTAGGTTGGAAAAGACCTCTCCAAGATCATTAAGACCTGTCACCAAACACCATCTCATCAAGGAGACCACAGTACTGAGTGTCACATCCAGTGGTTCATTGAACATTATCAGGGTTGGGAGCTTCAACACCTCCCTGGGCAGCCCCTTCCAGTGCTTAATTTTCTGCTTTTCTCCATGTTTTCACCTTTGCTCTTACCATGCTCAGCTGATCTGAAGATCTTTCTTACTCCTGCCTGTCCTGAGGACTGCAAGGTTTGGCTAATCCAGCTCAAACGTCTCAATACATGGAGCAGGATTTTTTTTTCACACTATGGGAATAGGCAGCAAGTGAAGATTTAGGGAATTTCCTTCTCCTGCCTGTCCTGAGAACTGCAAAGGTTGGCCAGTCCCACTCACACCTCTCAATCCATGGAGCAGGAATTGTTTTCATACCATGGGAATGGGCAGCAAGTGAAGGTTTAGGGATAGATACAGTCCTTGCTGTCATTCACCTCCTTTCCCTGGCCCCAAACTCATCCCAAACCCACAGATCTTCTAAAACATCTTGGAATTAAAGCAAAGCTTATATAACACTGCAGTGATCACTCAGCTCCTCAACTCCACCATTTGCCAGCTGATATCTGATCCTGACCTGGATTCAGATGGGAACACTGTTCCATTGGTCCTGCCTCTCACTCAAAAGCAAATGTGATAAGGAATAGCAAGATTCTTTATTAAGAGGCTTTGCATGCCTTTGAGGAAGCCTGAAAGTGACAGTGTGTTGAAATTGGTGAGTGGATTGCCAGCAGTATGGGAACAGATCTGGAAAAGTACAGCAAAAAAATACCTGGGATTATCTGTGCTGATTTCTTTTTTTTTCCATGGGTTGGCCAAGGGCCACGTTTTCCTGACTTCAGTGTTCACTTTGCCTGAGCTTTAAATGGCAAGGGCACCTGCCAAATGCGCTCGTGGGCTCGCTGAGGTGTTCATGGAGGGCAAGTCAGAACTCCCTCCCTGCCAGGCCTCGTGGCCACATCTCAGTGACACAAGATTGGCTTGTGCAGTCAAGAATCCAGGATGACACCTGGTGAATAAGTCTGGTCCTCTAATGCAGAAAGAATGCGAAATGCAAGAGAAACCTGGGAGCAGTTGGTATGGGACAACTTTAAACAAACTTTGGTGCAGCTGGGAATGTTCCCAGAAGTAGGACAAAAAGTTCTACCAGGCTGTTGTAACTTATTGAAGCAGCTGTGGTGGCCTCATTATTCTTAGGTGCAGTTTTAGCACCAAAAGTTGCTGCAAATGTGTTTCTTCCTAGTACCTCTTGATCAAATATTCTACATTTAGGTCACAGAATCGTTTAGGTTGGAAAAAGCCCTCAAATATCATCCAGTCCAACTTTTCCTCCAGCACTGCCAAGGCCACCACTGACCCAGGTCCCCAAGTGCCACATGCACACAGCTTTTAAGTCTCTTCAGAGATAGAGACTCCAGCACTGCCCTGGGCAGCTGTGCCAGGGCTGGACAACCCTGTGGGGTGAAGAAATTGTTCCTATTCTCTGATCTAAACCTCTCCTGGCACACTTTGAGACCTATCCCTCTCATCCAGTAACAGAACCTGACCCCCACTTGGCTACAATCTGTTTTCAGGGGGTTGTGCAGAGCCAGAAGGTGCCCCCTGAGCCT
The DNA here is from genome assembly GCF_028769735.1 of Zonotrichia leucophrys gambelii. Lineage (NCBI taxonomy): Eukaryota > Metazoa > Chordata > Aves > Passeriformes > Passerellidae > Zonotrichia > Zonotrichia leucophrys. Next base: position 110,939,178 of record NC_088172.1, on the reverse strand, counting down.
CCTTTTCTCCAGATTTAGCCTTTCCCAGCTCCCTCAGCCACTCCTGGGGCTGCAGCCCCTTCCCCAGTTTACAGCTTTGCAGGTTATTTTTGTTACCTGCCAAAGCCCCGCTGCTCTCTGGGCTGTAGGGAGGGTCTCCTCTGCTGTCACTCCCAGAATCACCCAGTGTCATGGACATATTTTATGAAAAATCCTTTTGCTAAGATCTTTTCTCCTGAGAGGCTGAGAGACCTCAGGAACAAAATGTAAACAACAATTATCTGCTGCTGTGGAATGCAACAAGTGCATCTTTGATTAGTCCCATGTAGTTGTTTTTAATTAATAACCAATCACAGTCCAGCTGTCTCAGACTCTCTAGTCAGTCACAAGATTTTATTATCATTCCAGTCTATTCCTTTCTAGCTTTCTAATGAAATCCTTTCTTCTATTCTTTAATATAGTTTTAGTATATAATTTCCTTTTAATATATACTTTTAGTATATAATTTTCTTTTACTATAATATATATCATAAAATAATAAATCAGCCTTCTGAAACATGAAGTCAAAATTCTTATCCCTTCCCATGTCAGAGTGACCTGCAAATTCAACAACCCAGTTCAACCCAGCACAGAAACTGGAAGTTAACTGGAATCTGTACAAACGACTCCATCAGGCAGCAGAGTCCTTTTCTAATTCTGACAGCTTTACTAGCTGCACCTGGGTAAAAAAATTGAAAAAAAAAAACCAAAAAAAACCCCCATGTTTGTTTAAAGAGAAGAACTGGCACAACGTGGCTCTGGGATGAGCACTGTATCTGTTGAGCAAGCAGGCACAATTTGCACAGATTTATTGGTCGATTGGGTTCCAGCAGTGCTCCAAGGCTGGATGGGGAGTGCACACACTGGGACATGGACACAGCCAGCAGCACAGGCCCAGGCCTGCTGGCAGGAGCAGACTTGCTGTGATCAGGCCTGAGCACACACGGAGTCACCTCTGCTCCCCAGGTGCCACAGCGTGAGCCAGCCTCCCTCTGCTGGCTAACATCCAGGTCTTGCTTGGAAGGATCCATGGATACAGGGAGAATGGAGAACCTGGAGAAGAGAAAGCTCCAGGAAGATCTTAGAGCCCCTTCCAGTGCCCAAAGGGGCACCAGGAGAGCTGGGGAAGGACTTAGGACAAGGGCCTGGAGGGACAGCTGAAGGAAAGTAGATTTAGATTAGATGTTAGGAAGAAACTTTTTGCTGTGCTGATCAAGAGCTGGCTCAGGTTTCTCAGAGAAGCTGTGGCTACCCCTGGATCCCTGGAAGTGTCCAAGGACAGGTTGGACATGATTTTTGAGGTCATCCAGTCCAACTATCAGCCCAGCACTGCCACTGTAACACCTAAACCACCAAACCACATCCGTGCCAGGTTCAGATGCCTCTTAAACACCTCCAGTGATGGTGACTCTGGACAGCACCCTTCAACCTGTGACCAGCCAAACCATGAAAATACTGTTTTCTCTGATATCCAATCTGAATCTCCCCTGTCTCAGCTTTAGGCCATTTGTTCTGGTCCTCTCAGTGCAGTCATGGTAGGAGAACCTGACCCCACCTCACTGCAGCCTCCTGTCAGGGAGTTGGAGGGAGTGACGAGGTGCCCTCTGAACCTCCTGTTCAGCCTGTGGAATCAGAATGGTTTGGGTTGGAAGGGACCTTAAAGATCATCCAGTTCCACCCCTGCCATGGGCAGGGACACCTTCGACTATCCCAGGCTGCTGCAAGCCCTGTCCAACCTGGCCTTGGACACTTCCAGGGATCCAGGGGCAGCCACAGCTTCTCTGAGAAACCTGAGCCAGTTCTTGATCAGCACAGCCAAAAGTTTCTTCCCAACATCTACTCTAAATCTATTTTCCTTTAGCTGCCCCTCCAGGCTCTTGTCCCAAGTCCTTTCCTGGCTCTTCTGGAGCCCCTTTAGGTACTGGAAGGGGCTCTAGGACCTCCCTGGAGCTTTCTCTTCTCCAAGTTCTCCACTCTCCCTGTATCCATGCATGGATCCTTCCAAGCACATGGTGGATGCTGAGACCCAGCTGAAATCCAGCACATACCACAGAAAGCCTGGGGAGCCTGAAGGGCTATGGGCCTCCCCATCTCAGAGCTGTGGAGACAGAAACCTAAGAGATAGTCATAAAATCCTGGAATGGGTTGGGTGGGAAGGGACCTTAAAGCTTATCCCATCCCACCCCCTGCCATGGGCAGGGACACCTTCCACTATCCCAGGCTGATCCAAGCCCTGTTAAACCAGGCCTTGGACACTTCCAGGATTAGGTATCCACATTTTCTCAGAGCATGACACAGAAGACACAGACAGGTTGAAGGGAAACCTGAGGTTCTGGTGGATCAAGTAATGTGCTCAGTACCACTTGCTTGGCCATTGGGACAGCAATAGGAACATGACCTTTGTCCCCTTGGCCCTGATATTTTGATTTACATTTCTGCATAAAAGCAAAGAGTGACACAAATGCAATATCTGACACAATTCCACTGTCTCCAGGTGATCTGCTTGGAAACAGCCATGGGAGGATTTTCTCTCCCTTCCCCATAGCCCACTTTTCCCTCTGAGCACACGCAGGATCCTTCTCACACCATCCAGGGCAGCAACATCAGTGGAAACACTGAAAAAGCCAGGCAACAAACTCAATTTCTATGCTCTGCAGGAGGAGGAAGACTGAGGGCAGTGCTGGACAACCACAAGCCTGCAGGATGCCGCCAATTTTGGGAGGTTTTGGGGAAAACCAGCAGAGTGATTGAGGGGTTGGTGAGATGAAGGAGGGAGAAAACAAAATGTTGAAAGAACTAAATATACACTGCTTGGCCAGCTAATGCCCAAGGGAAAATTCAAGAGCTGGCAGGCAGGAGGGAGCCAAGAGCCAAGGAAGAAGTAGGATCTCCATTGTTGAGAGCTCACAGCCCTTGGAAGTGAACAATGAGGAACGACTGGGAGCCAGGAGATAAGTTAGGCTGAGGGGAAGCTGAGGAATGGAGGCACTGCACAGAGAGATGAAATCAGGTCTTTTCTGGGGCATTTCTGGCAGCAGCCTGGCACCTGGGTCTTGATTTTCTCCTGTATTTTTTTTATTCTCTAAGTGGTCAAAAATGTTAAGGCTCTAATTCTTCCTCTTCCCAGGCGTGCAGAGGAACAGCTTAATGTAGAGCAAGAGGGTAAAAATAGATGTGATGGGATAAAACTGAGAAAAGGGCAAGTGAGGTCATTGAGATTGGAATAATCTTCAAATGAAGGAGCGGAAGCCCCTTCCCACAGGTTATTTAAAACTAGACTGAGTGGGGAAAAAAGAGATTGTTTTGTTTTCTGGCAGGGGGGAAAGAATCACACTGTGAAGGGAAGAGATTAAAAGATGCCTTGTTTATTTCTCAAAAATTATTTTAAATATATTTAAACCACCTAAGCCTTATAAATGCCATTTTATACTTAAATGTGCAGTTTGTCCCTCTTCTAAATTAATTGGCACAAATTACAGTTACAATAACGACTGATAGCAATAAAACTCACCTTTTGGCCAAAGGTTTGTGTTTCTTCAAAGCAAAATAAGAAGACAGCCAGCATTACAGGGAAATAGATTAAAAGAGAGGAGAAAAAGACATATTGAAGTTCCAAAGGAGAGCCAAGGGAGATCCAATGAAGCAGGGAGGAAAAACCCAAAATCATAAAAGCAGCAAGAGATGAAAATGCTATCTTGTGCCCTCAGTTGCTGTAAGGAGCAATTTGGGGGTAGTAGAAGATGTGGAAGATGAAGAGAAAACAACACCAGCACAACCAATAGTTCCTAGTGATTGCAGCCAGGCCAAGAACCTACTCAAGTTTCAGATTTTCAAAAGCAAATCTTGATCCAAACCCTAGAGGAGTCACAGAGGTGCAGAAATTTCCAGATGAGGGGCATGGCCACCAGAAAACATCCTCCCATAACAGGCAGGTGGAACCAGCTGGGTTTTCAGCAGAAACAACCATGAATTGCCAGGTTCTTCTCTTCAAAGCTCAGTGGGATGCTGACCTGTGGCCCCCTGGTGAATTTATATCAGTTCTCACATTCCCTTCTGTATTAATTCAGTTTATGGGGTCCTGCCATGAGTTTCTCAACACAATGTGAAAAGATCAGAAAGCAAAGGATGAAATTCAATTCCATTTTCTATACAAATAGTCACATTTGATGATCTAAATTACCCTTATGTGACCAACAGTATGAATCTCTCTTCAGCCCAAGAAATCAATTCATTTTTTAATAGTAATTCATTAAAGAACTGTCAAGGGTTAATGACCTGAGACTCACATTAGCCAGAAAAACACAAGGCCCCCCTTTTAGTTTGTGCTTAGAGAGACTGAGGGGCTGCCAAGAAAAGAAAAAGAGAAGAGGGGAAAAAAAGGCCTTGTGGTTATTCAGTTCTTACAGAGAAAATCAGAGCAAAAATTCTGGTTTAGACTCCAGCTGGGGCTGTGGTGACAGTGACATCTCTCCCATCAGGGCCTGGGGAAAACCTGGCTCCCTGCCTGGGCAGCACTGCCTTAAAATGGTCAGGAGTCCCCTCTTTGTGCACAGGAGCATGGATCTTCTTATGGGATTGATCCACTCAATCTCCTGCTGTCCCTAAATAGCAGCAGAGGCTTTAAGTGGCTGCGGCAAGCTCCATCAGGAAAACCAGAATCCAGCTCTGGTCAGAAAGGAGACCTGTTTGCCTGGGAAATGCCTCAAAAAGGATGGACCCAGAGTCCTGCAAAGCCTCCCAGGAAAACACAAACACAGCCCTTGGAGGCTTTCCAGGAATAACATCTGCATTGCTCAACAGAGCAAAGCACTGCCACCAGCTATGGCTTGTTCCCATCAGAACCTTTCCCTGCAAGCAGAATTCCTGTTGATCACAGGCACCTATGTCTCCCACGTAACCAACAACACCTCAGTTTCCTAGTAAGAAACAAATTAAAAAGGATGACAGAGCTGCTGAAAAAGACAAGTAGTACTAACATCACTCCTCCAGCACCTCCCTTGTCACTCCTTTTCCCAGTGTTGGTTTAAAATCTCGTAGAGGCACAGAGAGAAGCCCGTTCTACTCACCACAACAAAGGTAATCCAGGTACATAGCTTTGCTCAGGTCAATAATCCATCCCAGGCCAGGCCTTCCTCGAGCACTGGAGATCAAAAGCCAAGCAGAGAATTCCTCTGGCTGCTGCTCCTCTGCAAGTGAAGGGTGGGATGCTTCTGCTCAGTCCCTGCCTGCACAGGGAGATGGGCCCCCACCTCCCTTCCTAAATCTTTACATCTCTCCCCTTCCTGCAGCTCTCCCCAGTGCCAGGTGCTCCCATGCTCGGCCACTTCTGCAGATAACAAAGCCAGCAGGCTCCTCTGCCAAGGGGAGCTGCTTGGAATGGGATTAGGATAAGCAGAAAGGAGCTTAGAGCTGGGCACCATCTGTGGTGATGATGATTAGCTAATGAGGTTTTAAAGTTGTGGGGTTTTTTTTTTCCCCTGTTCCCCATGCAGGTTTGGTGATGGAGAATTTTGCATCACTGTGAGCAGCAGCCTGACCCAGTGCCTCCTCCTCCTCCTCCTCCTCTGTCCATGTGTATTCCAGCCAGGAGCTGGAGCACAGGGAAAAGCTGGCTCCTGCTGGGTGGCAAAGGCTTTCTTGCCTTCTCTGATCACCAAGCCCATGTTTTAAGTCTCCAGACTCTGATATGCAATAATTAAATCAGATTAAGTGAATGCAAAAGCCTCTCCCGACCTGAAAAACTCTCATGGATGGCAAAAAGAAAAATTCAGTATCCAGGACAAAGTTTCAAATATTTCATCAGGGACTCTAAAATTGTATTATAAGCTATAAGGAATGACAAAAACAACCCCAGAGAGGTGAGGGTGAGTGTTTTTCTTCCTTCATTTGTTTCATCCTTTAAGTGGAGAAGAGGAATCTTCAGATTCTGGTATTTTTCCCCACAGTAAGGCCACATGCAGACCCCAATGTCCTAATGCTAAGCTCAACACCCTCACCCCAGATGATGCCTCCATGCCAAAATTCTTGTGTTTTCTTAGGCTTCATTCCCACTTGGGCACTGACCAGGCTCCCCAGGGAATGGTGACATTCCCAGGGCTGCCAGAGCTCCAGGAGTGTTTGGACAACACTCTCAGGAATGCACAGGATGGGATGGTTGGAGTGTCTGTGCAGGGTCAGGTGTTGGATCTATGATCCTGGTGGGTCCTGTCCAACTCAGGATATTCTGTGATTCCATGATTCACCCTCAAGAACGACTTCATCAGTTCAGGGAATAAGTGAAATTTGAGATTTTCACTCAGATACTGACCTCTGGAATGGACAACTGGAATTACATGGAGGATGGATGAATCCTCTCATCATACCCAGTCATTTAGGAGAATAAGAACTTTGCAAAATCTTTCTCATCCTATAGAGAAAACTGACTGTAGCACAGAACAGCTACCACAGAACCCTAGAACAGTTTGGATTGGGAAAGACCTTAAAATTAATCTTATTCCACCCCCTGCTATGGTCAGAGACACCTTCCACTATCCCAGGTTGCTCCAAGCCATGGAATAAGTAGTAATATTCCTTCCAGGGAAAGACAGACACCTCTGGAATCCCTGCTTTAGAAAGAGCTGAACCATTTCCCAGGCGCTGTTGGCCATGTCTCATCCAGAAGGAATATCAGCATATGCAAAACACATGCAGTAGAAAGATTAACAGTTCAATGTTTGAGTTTATTCAATGAATCCTATAATCCTAAATGAGGTGTGGCTGTAAATAAAAAGTCCCAGAAGTTCTTACCTACATTCAGGTGCTTCTGTTTCTTCTAGGGGGAAACAGGGAAAGCTCAGCCAGCTCTGAATTACAGAGTGACTCTTGTCCCACTAATGACGGACCAGAGGCTACTTGCAATTATTCAATGGTTGTAAAAATCTAAATTCCATCACAGAAAAATCTAAAATTCTGCATGATTGGCCCAAAAGAACACCCCAAAAGACAAGGCCACAAGAACTGTGGTGTAAAAAGATTCTCCCTTGGTGCGTTGCACTCCCACCTCCTTCCTCACCCCATCCCTTCTGAGACCCAAAAAATGGAGCTGATTTCAGCCATGTGTGAGGATTCTACACATTGCAGGCTGTAACTGCAGGCAGGTGTCATGTTAAATCTCCACAGGGATTGGTGGCTGTTTATCATCAGAACAGGGGGAATCTCTCCAGCTTTACCCCGTGCAATGTCTTCATCACCTAAAGCTGCACATGATCAGCTTGACCTCACACTGCTGTGGTTGACTGGGGTTTTTTCCAAAAGGAGATTACACACAGAGTTGCTCAGAGTGGGATTTCCAGCACTTTTCTCCTCCGAGACCGTCTCAATAATTAATTGTTTATTATAATTAATTACATTTTGGCAGCCTCCCTGGACTATTTTACCTGCAAATCTCTGTGTAACTTCAAGGAATTAATGAAAATAGACTCACCCACGAAGGTGGCTGAGGAGCTTTTATTAAGTGTTAACGGAGAATGCAGGGGGGAAAAGGCATTTTGGAAAATGTGTTAGGCTTGAAAAAAACTCCTGCAGGGACCACTGCTAAAATTCAAGGCTGAACCTCAGTAAAATCTACAGGGGAGAGAAAGCACCAGAGTGCATAACTGCTAACCTAGATTTCAGCCTTTTTAATAAATTAAAGCTGTAGGTCCCAGCTCTTCACCACAGTGGCTGTTCTGACCCTATTTCCTCCCCAGATAAAGAGTTCTGTAAGGTCTTGAGCTCAAACACCCAGTGAACATGACAACAGCAGCAACAAACCCAGGGGTCCCCTTTTCTAATCCCCTCCTCCCCTATTAAACACCTCCTGCCCCTCAAGGAGCAATTTAGCAGAAGACAGGAGAAATTTGCTGACTGACACACAGGGAGAACCTAATCCCTTTGACTCCCATAAACCCCTTCTTATGTTTGGATATGATTAGCACCTGTTTCTAATCCATTATTGAAAGGTTTTACACTTAACAGTGAAATTGCCAAGACTGTTGGATCTCACTCAGAAAAACTGAGTGTGGTACAACTGGGATTATTTTGGGGAAATCACTTAGCCCCTGTTCCCATAGGAATATGAGCCAGCACCTCATTTCCAGGCAATATTTAACCTCCTCCTGTGTTTTCCTCTTCTGAACAAGGCCTCACCTTCTCCCTATGGAGTTATTTTCCATGTAGTGAAAGGACCTCAGCCTCCCAGAGGTGTTCATCAAGAGGTGACTGTGCTGCCCAGGAAAAGGGAACAAGCCTAGACCTCTCTGTGCCAGTTATCAGTTTCTGCTCTCTACCAAAATAATTGCCAGAGAAAATTAAATTCTCACTGTGTGCATGGTGACACATCAGAATTGTACAATTTTAGGCAGACTGCACTTAAGGACTGCTTTCCTCAGATGATCCCAATAGTGTGTGATCAACTTCTAGGAGGTCTAGGAGGTCTGGGTGCTACCAAGACTGTCCTGATCTAGTTGAAAATGGGCCTGTTTGTTGCAGGAGGTTGGACTTGATGAACCTTAAAGGTCCCTTTCCACCCAAACCATCCCATGGTTCTATTCTATAGGACTGCACAAGGAGAGTCAAGAAACCTGAGGAATGCAGCTGCAGGCAGACTCCTCTTTGCCATTGAGACTGAAGTTATTTCTTTGCCAAATCTCTCCTCTTTCCTCACCAAACACAGATCCTGCTTCAGCCTTGCAGGGTCACTTGAGAGAGCTCTTAATTTGCTCTGGAATTTTTACAAAAATAGAAACACCTGAAAATCAAACAAGCCTGAAAACTGTGTTTTGTCCTGAAATGCAGCTGCATGAATGCATTAAGCTATGAAAAAAGGATGGTTGGGCACTGACGAGGCTCCCCAGTGAATGGCCAGGGCCCCAAGGCTGCCAGAGCTCCAGGAGGGTTTGGACAATGCTCTGGGGCACAGGGTGGGATTGTTGGGATGGGTCAGGAGTAAGAGGCCAAAAGCACTGGTCTCAAAACATGGATTGTGTGGAGGTTTGACTGGCAGGACAGTGATATTACCTTGCTTTGGTCCATCACAGATGTAAGAGACAACTGTGGGATGCTCAAGCATCTTCCAGACCTCACCTCCTGCCTGGGCCCCTCTTTAAAACCAACCCCAGGCTCCCCAGAGTGGTCTGAGCAGAACCCTCCATCATCAACAGCTCTTCTAGGTGAGCCTGAAGGAGATCTGGAGCTTTGCCAGCCTTGGCTGCACTCATCTCACGTGGAGAGCATCGTCTGCTATCTCCTCAGGGCTCCATCTCTGGGTGCTGGGACACGAGCAGCAGATGCACAGGGTGACATCCCTGCCCTGACCACGCTTGCAGTGGGGTGGGCTCTGTTTCAGGGTCTCACCTTGCTTTGGGAGCCATCTGAGAATAAATCTCTGGCCTTGCCACAGTTGCACCTGCAATGGGCAATGCAGTTTTAGGACTGCATTTTTTCACCTTCCAAGGTGCAGCAAGATGCAAGGGTGTGCTGCACAACACAAACATAGGAGATGAGAGACCTTCTATCCTAATCCCCTTGGGCCCAAAATTGGTCTAAGAGAGGAGTAACTGCTTTATATGCTGAGGCATTAATGGATTAGCATTAAGAGCATTAGGGACTTGATTAATGATGCAACATCCATGCCCCCGGCCTTTAAAGGGCTCCATCCTTGCCTGCTCCTTGTGCCTTCCAGCACTCATTTCTCATCTTCTAGAGTCTCAGAATCATGAAATTGTTTGGGTTGGAAGGGATCTTCAAGTTCATCTCTTTCCAAACCCCTGCCATAGGCAGAGACACCATCCACTATCCCAGGTTGATCCAAGCCCTGTCCAGCCTGGCCTTGGACACTTCCAGGGATCCAGGGGCAGCCACAGCTCCTCTGGGCACCCTGTGCCAGGGCCTCACCACCCTCACAGGAAAGAATCCCATCTAATCCTGCCCTCTGGCAGTTTGAAGCCATTCTTCCTTGCCCTGTTACTCCATGCATTTGTAAAAATTCCCTCTCCATCTTTCCTGTTGGCTCCCTTCATGTTCTGGAAGGCCTCAACTGGATCACCCCCAATATGCAGCTGCACTGAAACACAGCCATGGGCCAGCCTGGCATTTCCCATTCTCCTCAGGTGATACAATTTTCCAGCAGGAATCAGCTGCTTTGTTTGGTTGCTGTAGCCATAACCCAACACTTCCACTCTGAGGCCTTGCCTTCAATCCAAAGGGAATTTCTGCAAAGCAGAGCTTTTCATGGCTCTTTTTTCCCCACAATTTCAGCTTGATCAGCCTGAATTCATCCAATCATGCTGTAGGTATTTAAAGAGTAGACGGAGATCTTCCTTAGGGGAGATATTTGCTGGGAAAAATCTCAGGCCATGCAGGGGAGGTGGAGGTGGGAGAAATGTGGAAATCTCTGTATTCTGAGGAATGATGCAACTTCCTTAAATCTTAAACTGAAGATCTGGCCTGTCATGTCAGCACATGGGAAAACCTCTCCCACTCATCCAGGATCTGTTTGTTTGAACACTTTAATGTCCAAAATACAGTGATGGAAATGATGAGGAGGAAGTTTAAAGCTCTGGTGCTCTCCTGGTTGGGCCACAGGCTGGGAATGCTTTAGCAAATCTGCTAAACCTGGGGCACAAACTCCTATTTCATCTCACCTGACCAGCAGCCATGCTTAACCAGAGGATGTAGGAGTTGAAGACACCTTTGTGAATGCTGGAGCATGTCTTGTGTTCTCTGGGATTGTCCCACAAATGACCACAGGAGGCTGGGAAGGGAGAGGTGGGTAATAATCTCAGAATTCAGATAAAACCACAACAGATTTTTTGGTTTAGAGAGGATGGGTGATGACAACCATGATTTGCTCACTCCAGCCTTTTCATACCTTGGTTTTTGGAATGGGATACTGATACAGGCCAGGAAGGTGACATCTCTACCAGGAAACCAACCAGTGCTTGGAGAAATTTTCTGGTCCTGACAATTGTCAGAGCTGGCAATGCCCACAGTGTTGAACTTCCTCCAAAATGAAGTGAATGCTTCCTGTCTGGGATCAGGGATGGGCTTTGGTACCAGTTTGGGACAGACCTGGGATTTTGGTCAAACAGCTTTTACAGACCCATTAACCCAGTGCTTGTCCCTGACTGTTCTTCTCAGCATCACCACTTTGCTGGATTCAGAGAGCAGAAAAAGCTGGAGATGAAAGGAAAGCCAGGAGCATGATGGAGAGGGTGGAGAACCTTGAGGAAAAGGAAATCTGGCTCTGCTGAGGTCCTCAAGTGCTGGAGGGGATGTGAATCAGGGCAGAAACGCTTCCCCAAGGAAATGACACTGTGTGCAAAGTGGAGGTTCCTTCCCTACCCACCACCCAACTCTGGTCCTCTCGGAAAAACTTTCAGGGGATGAGATTTGGAGATTTAATCACAACTGTGGGATGTGACAACTCAGGGAAAGTGGCTTGGATTTCTCCTGGCTTTGCTGAAAAGGGCAATGTCTTAAAACTTCCTAACATGACAATGTTACAGGATGGGCCATGTGTTCTTTTGGGATTCAAAATCCACTCTCCCAGTTAATTCACTCTGCTCTTCCCAGGCATTCTTTCCTCTTTTTTCCCCTCCCTTTCACTTTTCTTCCACCTTCAGGAAAGAATTTATTTTCTTTTTCTTTGGAAGTACTCAGGAGTGGCTACTCTGGATCATCTACTGTAATTTATGAAATACATTGGGCTAAATAAAATACATTGGGATCATCTACTATGATTTTCTAATGGGGCTCCAGATCTTTGCTGTGCCTTCTCCAAAGCCTCTTGCAGAGCCTGAAGACCCCTCCCAAGCACAAAAGGTGCCACTGCAAACAGATTTGGCATCTTCAGTGCTGTCCTTTGCTACAGCAGTGAGGAAGATGTAAAGCTCCTCAAGCCTATAGAGGACTGAATTGTGTGGTCCAGCATGAGCTGTTTGCTCATTGTGTCTCCTGAGGTGAGGGGAAGTGGGGAGAGCAGAGAGGAAAGATGCCTCAAGAGAGGTTTTACATAAAGAATGTGGGGTGTTCAGCCCAAAATCCAGGCCACAGCAGGTGGAGGGGGTGTGGAATGAGATGGTCTTGAAGGCTCCTTCAAATCCAGAATTAACTATGCTGGAAAACACCTGTGAGATCATCGAGTTCCTCCTGCGACCAAACACCACCTTGTCAACCAGATCACGGCACTGAGTGCCACATCCAGTCTTTTCTTAAACACCTCCAGGGTCTGTGACTCCACCACCTCCCAGTGCAGCCCATTCCAATGCCCAATCACCATTTCCATGAAGAAATTCCTAACATCCAACCTAAACCTCCCCTGGTGCACCTTAAGTCTGTATCCTCTTGTCCTAACCCCAAACCATCCAGTGTTGTTTCAGAGAGGAAGTGTAAACACAGGCAGAAAAGCTCCATGGCAGGCTGAGAGTGGCCCCAGGCTGGGATAAGCCCAGGAGGGAAGGGTTTGTTGGATCTGTGGTTGCTGGGGACACCGGGAGCAGTCATGCTCTGGGTGAAGCGTCTGGGAGCGCAGCCCAGCAGAACGAGTCTGGTGGGGTTGCTGGTGTGCTCACACTGGCATGAAATCCTGCCTGCCCTCACCCTACCTCCCAGTGAGCTGTGAAGAGCTTCCCTGTGTTGTAACAGGGATGACAACATCCATCTGTGCCCTGCCAAGCAGGGATCTGAGAGTGGCAGGGAAAACATCCCGTGGTGCTGGGCTGGAGGGGTCCTGCCCACGGCCCCTGCACACCTCTGGGTACCTGTGGGGCTCTACTCAACACACACACACCTCCCAGACAGAGCTCTGTGAGGATTCCTGGCTAAACTGGCTCTTAACTCCAGCTTTGCACTCAGGTCTTGGGTTTTATCCAGCTCCTTTCCTTGTCCCAGCCTTTTCAGAGCACATTCACAAGGTGCAGCAAATGCAAGGGTGCGCTGCACAACACAAGCACAGGAGATGAGAGACCTTCTGTACTAATCCTTTTGGGATTAGGACCACGTCAGAAATGAAAAATTAAGTAAAAACCCTGAGACTTTAGCCCTCTGTATGGCAGTAAAAAATATTGCTACTGATTTTACTTGTATCTTGTATTGCTTTGGACTTATAGATATGCTTGGGCATCAGGTCTGGATACAGATTCTCCATCACAGCAGCATTGATCTGAGCAGAGTGAAGATGAAGGAGCTACTGTGGCTTTAAAATCATTAAAATAAACCCAGAAATTAAAATAAATCCAGAATTCAACCCCTTACTTGATGCTGATCATTATATCCATATTGGGCATTACAGTCTGTCCAGAGGAGAGAAATTGGCTCTGCTAGTTGGAGTTTGCAGGAGCCTGGCTATGCCATTGCTGCAAATCCCAGTGCAGATGGATTCTTCCCAGAGAACAAGGCTTGCATTTGCATTTTTTACTCAGAGAACATGGCTTGCATTTGCCTTTTTTCTCTTCCAAACCCCATGTCTTGATATGCTGAGCCTCCATCCCTGGTGCTGTCCAAATGTCACCACTTTGCCCAGCTCTGACTCTCCACTGAAGTGGTCCCAACTCTTTAATGAGAGGTGGGATAACTCTTAATGGAGCATTTTCTACTCCCTTCCAGTGGTGATCCCTGAGGATCATCAGGAATGCACTGGTAATTTTAAGGAATGAATTAGCCCTGCAGTGTGTCCTGCCTGTGCATGGATAACCTGACTGCTGACTTGAGTCATGGGAACTTTGGCTACCTCCAAACCCAGTGTCAAATCCCTGCCAGGGTTTCAGCATGACCTTGCACCACTCTCAGGAACAAATCCCAGGTGTGGATCAGGAGTCAGCACAGGTCCACCCTGTTTTGAAGGCTGAACTTGACAGGATGGATATGTCCAAACCGTGTCAGGTGGGTGAAGTCCCAGAGAATGGAAGAGGCACTGTTTGATCTACAAATATTGCTGATATAAACTGAATAAAGGTTTTTTATGTTGCCTCTGTTGGTTTGTGGGTTGTTGAATAAGAATATCTTAGGTACAGACAGATAAGAGTATCCTGAGGGCTTCCCCCTGCAAGAGCCTCAGTTTTCTTGTGTTAATGGCTTCAGGCTGAATCCACTCAGTCCTTCAGTGCCTTGAAGTATCCGCATTGTTGGGCCATTCAAAACCATCATCAGTTTGATTCTTTCTCTCCTGCACACACTGCCAAGAAATAATCCCAAGTTAACATTTCCCTTGTTTGCCTGTGAGATAACAGAGCAGCTTCAGAGCATGGGGTGTGCCCCAACTTGGCTCTCTGTGGTCGTGGGGACATCATCACCTCTGGTCATGGAGCCTGGTGGGAGCTTCTTTAGAGCTCCTATCACCCGGGGACATCACCTGTGACCATGGAGCCTGTGAGAGCTTCCTTGGAGCTTCCCTCACCTGGGGACATCACCTGTGACTGTGGAGCCTGGTGGGAGCTTCAGTAGAGCTTCCCTCACCTGGGGACATCACCTGTGACCATGGAGCCTGTGAGAGCTTCCTTAGAGCTTCCCTCACCTGGGGACATCACCTGTAACCTTGGAGCCTGGTGGGAGCTTCCTTGGAGCTTCCCTCACCTGGGGACATCACCTGTGGCCATGGAGCCTGGTGGGAGCTTCCTTGGAGCTTCCCTCACCTCCAGGGCTGGGCAGGACAGCTGCAGCTGGAGCCATGTCCAGGCTCCTCACAGACAGGAGGTGTCTGATCCAAAACCCAGTTCCAAGTTAGATGCTAGTTTAAAATTAGACTGCTCAGGGTCATACTCAGCAATATTTTATCTCCAAGGATGGAGACCCCCCTGCAGCATCTCTGGATCACCCCTCCCATTTTTCATTCTCTTCAATCCCCTAACATCTAACTGGGATTTCTGCTCTTGCTATTAAAGCCAATTGTCTCTTCTCCTTTTACTCTGGATATCCCAGGAAAATCTGACTCGACATTCTCTATACCCTCCAATGGCTGAACAAACTCAGATCCCTCAGCCTCTGCTTCTAAATCCTGCTCTTTGTTTCCCTAAACATGGCAGTATATATAAAAAACAAAAACAAAAACCAAATATAAATATAATTTATAATTATAAATAATAAATATAAATATATACCCATCTAAATATAAATATATAAATTATGAATATAATGTATAGCACAAATATACATATAACTATAAATACAATTATAAATAATATAAATACAAATATATGCGAATGCCCTGACCTTCTGTCTGACTCTCTTCAGTTTGTCAATCCCTTCCTTGTGGAAAAGCTCAAAACTGGAAGTCTCCAACCAGGCACAGTATTTCTGGATGTGTCCCACCTGTACCAAAGCCTCCTATAAAAAGGAGAAAAGTCCTCTCTGACACACTGATGTTGTTCTGTTACACCCCACTGCACTCCAGAAAGTGTAACAAGGATTCTCCTCCTCTTGGACTCTTCCATATCCATATTTTTGGTATTTTTGATTTGTTTTCTTATTTGAATTGAAGCATGTAAGGCAGGAATCAGATCCAAGCTAAGAGAAGGGTGAGGATGATCTCTTTTCCCTTTGTGCCTCCATGGAGAATGAGAAGAGAGCAAATGATGAGAGGAACCAGTGAGGCCCCATCAATCAACTCAAAAGATTTCCACAAAACAGTTGGGTGAGAAAACATCTCCTGCACAGAATGCAGAGAAAAGAGGGGATTGTGATACAACACCATGGAATTTTGCACAATATTCTGGTTTTCTTCCCACCTCACCCACGTTTGGGAGGTGGTCCATGTCCATGGCATGGCTAAAGAGGGATAACAGGGGGTTATGCTGATGCTGGTTAAACCTTTGCCCACTGGGCTTTTAGGGCTCCTCCAAAATAAAATTAAGATGCCACTCATTTATAACTTGACCCAGAATTGGTTCCTCTCCCTAAAAAAAGTGCTGGGACCTTCTAAGCCCTGAGGATCAGGCTGGAGGTGCAGAGCAGAGCTGAAGGGAAGATCCTGTCCTGGATCAGACCCTGCTCAGGGAAGCCAGGTGAGATATTTTGATGCTTACAAAGCGGTTTAATCATAAGATAACATACACAGCCTGTTCACACAAATTAGGGTGGGTCCCGTTTGCATAATGTTGATTTCAGAGACAAATTAATCCCACAGACAACTTGTTGCTGCTGCAGATTTTATCCATTCAGCACATTCGATATGGGGATTAGCTCTCAGGCTGAGGAAATCATCACAGGCTGAATTTTTAGAGGGAGGAAAAAGGAAAATGGAAAAGCAGCTGGATTTCACTGTGGTATTTGCTGGGTTTAGGGGAACTTTATCCCAGGCTTTATAACTTGGAGGGGATCTTTGCTTCTTGATGATGTTCCTAATCAGAAGATGCTAAATAATCATTAATCCCTTAATTATTTTGCAAATAACACAAATTCAGCCATGGATCAAACATCCAACCCTCCTCCAGGTGCTTTTTGCCCCACTGATCTCCCAATCTTTTTTAAAAAGTGTCCATTCAGTACTTTCCCAGCACTACACAGGATCAGGGCACCAATTCTCAAGCATTCCCTTTGAAATAGAAATCTATTCAGGACATCCACTGCTTCTTCAGAAATTAATTAAATTTTAATTAAACGTCACTAAGAAATTACATCTCCCTCTGCAGCCAGCTGGGTCAGGAAGGGCCATGGGGCATTCTGACAGAGCTGCAGCTTTTCTCAGCCTTCCAAGGGGAGGGATCTATGCTGATTCATTCATAATCAGCTCACTGAATAATGCATGAGATGCTAATGACAATCCAAAGTCCTGCAGAGGAGCCAGGATGTACTTCCACAACTCCTTTTTGAGAGGAGGTGGGGAGATGGCAATTTAAATAAAAATTAATTTCAGTTATGAAATGAGGATGGAAAGCATAGCCTTGAGGGGTTTGTAAGTTCCTGATGAATTTCTGGAGGTGCATTTTTTGAGGGGGCAATTTCAGGAATTGCCTTCTGGGCTCTCACGCTGGTCCTGCACTTCCTCTCCTGTAACAGAAGAATTAATACTCAAAAATAAATCCTGAGGCAGCTCTTGTTCTCACACATCCCCACAAACTGAGGGACCAGTGGAGGGGGCAATGGGGGAATGAGAGAAGCTCTGAGGGGTCAGGAGCAATGAAAATTGGGGGCTGGAGGGCTCTGACAGGACTTGCTTGGGTATTCCCCCTGCAAGCCTTGAAATTATCCCTTTCTAGAAGGGTTTTTTAACAGAAATCCCGAAGTTAATGACTGCAACCACAGTGTATGGCTTTGATTAGATGGGAATTTTAAGCCACCCTAAATTATTTCATATTTAGAGAGCACAAAGGCTCTTCCTGCTTTGCTCCAGCGAGGGAAATCTCCAGTGAGAGGCTGGAAGAGCAAAGTCAGCTGGAGCACAAGAAGCTCAAAGCTTCCAGCAGCCAATGTTTAGATGAAATTGGATGAAAAAGGGAATGAGTGAGAAGTAGAAACACAACATTTCTGGTTCATTCTCTGATCTGTCATGTCTTCCTGCAAGGAAAAGGCAGGATGATCAGTCTCTGGGATGAGGCTCATTAAATTGTGTCCAGTTCTGGGTCCTCAGCACGGGAGAGACATGGAGCAGCTGGGGAGAGTCCAGAGGATCCACGGAGATGCTCCAAGGGCTGGAGCCAGGCTGGGAGAGCTGGGGGTGCTCACCTGGAGAGGAGAAGGATCCAGGGAGAGCTCAGAGCCCCTTCCAGAGCCTAAAGGGGCTCCAGGAGAGCTGGAGAGGGACTGGGGACAAGGGATGGAGGGACAGGACACAGGGAATGGCTTCCTACTGCCAGAGGGCAGGGATGGATGGGATATTGGGAAGAAAGGAGGTTTAGATTGGATATTAGGAAAATGTGCCCTCTGAGAGGGTTGTCAAGCCCTGGCACAGGCTGCCAGGCTCTTTGTGTGTTGTTTGGATTGAACTGAACTGCAGGAAACAGCCTGGAGCTGGAGAAATCCAAGCTCTTGCTTCCCTTTACACCTTCTGGAGAACAAAATTGAAAAATGGAGTAAGAACAAAGTTCTTAGTTTTTGCTTTTCAAAAGGACAAGTTGACTTATTTTAAAATAGCTGTATAAAATATCCTCACCATGTCTGGAGGTTGTCAGCCCTCCTTTTGGACTAGAGACAAATTAAATTAGTTGAGACCTGGGTTTTTTGCTGATTCATCTTCCAGCAAACCAGGAAATCCCAAGGCACCAGTGCTGGAGTACTGCTGTCCTGTCTGATAGAGAGCAAAGGCACTGAAATGTTTTTTTTCTTGGAAAACCCTGTTTTTTCTTGCACAAACCCAGTGTATTCCTGTGAAGATTTTGGGAGTTTGCATTTCCTAGGTTGATTCCCAACAGGCAAAAATAGGTGTACCATCCTAAAATCTTTAATATTATGATTATTTGGGCAGGAAATAATCACAGTAAAATCATAGAATCATAAAAGAGTTTGGGTTGGAGAAACTATAAAGACCATAGGTAGGGATACTTTTCCCTAGAATATTTAGACGACTAATGGAGATAAAGTTCTGAGTTTCCATGGTTTAGGTGGGAAAAACAGCACCCTGCCTTTTATTCTGTGCTCACAGAATCCATAGCATCCTTAAGGTTGGAAAAGACCTCCAAAATTGTGATCAATAGACATATGCTGAGGGTTATCCTGCCATTTTCACTACAGGGGAATTCAGCAATGCTGTGCACAAATCAGAAGCAGGGGGTGGCTCTCTGGCCTTCAGTTCCCCAGAAATAATATTGCTCCTAGTCTGCTGGGAGATGTGCTCAAAGCTGTAGGATTTGGGGACTTCATTCCTGCAAGTTTTTCCTGTATAAAGGCACAAAGGATGCAGACTCCACTTTTACTCTTTTACACACTTTTACTGAAGCTATAATTGCAAAAGGCTGGAGAGAGGTAGCCAGGCACTTTGCACAACAATAACCTGTTCCTCTTCATCCCACAGGATCCCTGAAAGATTTTTCATGCCTAGGCAGGACGAGGCGTACCCAGTCAATTCCTGGTCTCACCCCCCAACCCCATTCCCGGGACATGACTCATTTTTGGACATCCAGCCTGAAAAAAAAGCCCAGGAATGAGCCTCCAAGTGGAATCAGTGGGCATCAGGCTCCTCCAGCCTCCTGTAATTAAGCTGTCTCTGATATTCCCCACCAAAAAGGCATCAAGGGAATGTTGGGCTTAATCACCATATGAGTTTATCCAACACTTCCCAAGTGGGCTGGGCTGGGCTTTTGCCAGGTTTTTGCCATGGATTTGCCTTCCCAGACAAATATTTCCATGCTAACAGACTCATCTCCCAGGGCTCATCCTATTCCTACAGACATCTCTTCCTAAAACACCGAGCTCTCTCCAACTCGTTCGTGTCACCTTGGAGCCTGTGCTTACTTTAGGGGCTTGCAGGGAATAAAAGATGTTCCCAGGTCCCTTAAGAGAGGAATTATCATCCCAGCACTGCTCACAGGTTAGACAGAGCTCACTGGGGTTAAGGGATGTGGCAGAGGGTGTGGAATGATTTGCTGGCAGGAGCAAAATCATGTAAATGCAGAGATCTGGTTCCATTACTAATTATTCTCTTCCATTAACATAATGCAGGCTGCAGAGTTAGGAAGCAGATCCCTGTTTCCCTTCAGCTTCCAAACATATTTTTTATGAATATTCCCTATTTCTAGAAAATAGGGAACATTCATAATAATATTTTATCCTGTTTGACTGAAGGGACAGGCAAAATCAGCAACAAACAACAGGAAAATCCCAGTTGTTTTCCCAGCTGAGATTCTCATCTTTATATGCTCAATAAAAAAATTGATTTTTGTAAAAAAAAAAAATCTTATTAAAATATCTTTTTTATAGTGAAAATCATCTTCTTCATTTCAGATTTATCTTTGTTTAATTGAGAGTAGTAATCTATCAATTTTATTGAAAAATCTCTTGTTTTTACTCACAGTTATACACCTGAATATAGTTAATATTAAAGTAGAAAGTGTTTAAATTACAGAATTACAGGGCTGCAAGGGATCTTTGAAGATCATCTATTCTGATCATTAAAACTAAATAGGTCTTCAAACTGGTAGAATCTTGTAATGAGGATGAAACTTAACTTGACCAAGAAACTGTTAAGTACAGCTAAAGGAAAGGAAAAAGCACAGAACATGAAAAAAACCAGGTCAGTTTTCTATGGATATTTTGGGAGAGTTTGCATATTGCTATGAAAAACACTGAAAAAATATACATCTTGTCATTTAAAAAAACAATCAAACAGTCTCACTCTGACTGGTCCCTCATCACTTTTATTTTTCTTTTCTATGAGAAAAACCTGAAAAGTTGCATAAAATGCGCCTTCTTTTTAAGTGTGCTTAAGGGAAACAAAGCTAAACTCTAAGTTTTCTTTAAGTTACTGGGCCTTTTTTTTTTCCTTAGAAGGATGTTTTCTGCAAGGAAATCATCAATGGAAAATGTTTGACCAGCTGTACCCTTATCTGCAGATCTGGAAGCGCAGGCAATACATGGAAATCCCCACCTCACTCCAAGTTTCAAGGGGGTGACTGGGTTTTGTGCTCGTGCCTCTTTCGATGGGAATAAGTGCTCCAGTATTTGCTTTTGTTTGCTATCCATCCACTCCAGCCCAAGGAAAAACACAGGGAAATTTCACTTTGTGCAGGATCCCAGCACAGGGACCTGGGGAGTTGGTGCTGGGTCGGTTTTGTGCAGTACCCTGAACACAGCCTTGGGTTTGGCTCCTGCTGGAGCCTTCAGGGAATTTGAATCTGGAGATCAACTTGCAGCTTGCAGGAAATGACAGAGACAACCTGGATATGTCTGGATGTGGAGTGCATGTTGCTCGTTTGCGCTCCTGGCTTGGGTTTGAGTCTGCTGGAGTGAGCCCAAATGATCCCAGGAGTCAGCAGGGCCCAAGAGCCATTCCTGGGGTGTTCAGGTGCAGCCACCTTGCTCTGGAAAGAGTTTTGACCAGACCAGGCCAGCTGGTCATGAAGGCAGAGGATGGGCACAGGTTCATGTGAGAAGCTGTGGCTGCCCCTGGATCCCTGGAAGTGTCCAAGGCCAGGCTGGACAGGGCTTGGAGCAACTTGGGATAGTGGAAGATGTCCCTGCCCATGGCAGGGGGTGGAAATGGATGGTCTTTAAGGTCCCTTCTAACTCTCACCCTCTGATCCTAAGACTTGTCATTGATAGAAAGAGATCTAGTCTTGTTTTCCATCCATTTCAAATTTGGAATTCCTTTGTCCCTCTGTTTTCTTTGCCAAGCTTTGATTGTGGCAACTGATCTGAGGGTGAATTCTAATTCCTGACCTTTCTATCTCCTGTCCATATCCTACAAAAGGACTGTAGTGCAAAATCTTCCTGATCTTCCAGGAGAACAGCAGGGAAAGTTTAAATTGTTCAGCCTGGAGAAGAGAAGGCCCTGGAGACTCTCCTTCCAGGAGATCAGCACTCAGCAGGAGTGGCAGGAGCAGAATGTCTGTTCAGTTTGGCTTTTCTTCCTAGTCTGACCTGGATTTTCACCTCTGGCCTGCATTTCCACCTCTGGCTTTATTTCATACCCCAGCCATGAGGTGTTGATAACATTTTGGGGGAAAAAAAAGACCAAAAAGACCCCAAAAGCCCAGACTCTCTCACACACACACACACACACATACATGTACACACACACAGAGAGACTTGCTTGGGCTTGCCTTGCAGGTTCTCCGCCCGGGAGCAAATCACTTGGGAAATTTAATTAAAGTTTAATGAGGCACTTTGATTGCTGGGCCGTACGCCTGCTGGAATTAATGTACAGTGAAGGGGTGTCTCGTCACGCTGCTGGCAAGAGCTGGCAATAGCTGGTAAGTTCATGCAGAGCAGAGCATGTCATCCTAAATCACCTTTTGAACCTGGGAAGGCAGCGGGGAAGAGCAACCAGGAAGGTGTGATGGGTCATTTAATACAGCAGGTCCTTTACAGGGGAGCCCCATGCCTTGGGGAAATTCCCTTGGAGTAGATTTTGGTGCTTTTCAGGAGTTTGGGGGTGGAAGGCAGGCAGGGTGGTGTGCGTTTCCTTCTCTTCTTTCCCTTGAGTAAAAGAAGGGAAGAGGAGCCTGGATTGGGAGGAGCTCTGGCATGGGAGATGCTCGGAGAGTTGGGACCTCCAAGGATCCTCTATGGGACTACGGTGCTGAGATACCCAACCTGTTTGTTTCTAGTGGAGATGTGGGTTCTGTTTCAAGTGAAGGGCCTCCAGGCCACCAGGAAAAGGCATTTTGGAATGCAATGCTGATTTGGAGAGGGACAGCCAACCCCAGGAGAGTCCCACCTCCTTCTGCCTCCAAGCCAGGCCTCCATCTAGGAAAAGATTGTCTCAGATCCCATATGGGATCTCCAGAGGTCTCTGAGAACCTCAGCATTTCTGTGAGAAGCACAGATCCACAGAATATTCTCAGTTGAAAGAGACCCACAAAGATCATCAAGTCCAACTTTTAAGTGAATTTCCCACAGAGGGATCACACCCACAACTATGGCATTGTTGGCACCATGTTCCAACCAATTGAGAAAACTGAACCAGGATGGATTTGACCTCCAAATCAGAGTGGACACAGCTGGGCATACCTGGGAGTTAAATCCCACCTTTAATCACTGATCAGCCTCATTAAACTTAAATGGATGCACCCAAATATGCCTGAGCTGAGAGTGGTCCAAGGGGGGAGAAAAGTTCATTGTGATCCTGCAACCATAAGATCCACCAGTGCCTTCCAATGCACTGTCACATCCTGGGAACTTCTGCAACTCCAGCTCTCCTGCAATTCCTGGCACCTGGAAGGAGCAGGGAGGTTGCACAAAGGGCCTTTCCTAATCCTGGAGCTCACAGTTCTGCAACTGCAACACACCTTCCATCTCCCTGGGCACGAGGGAGGGAAGCAGGAATGTTTTCTAAGGTGGTAAAAGCCCAGCAGACAAATCCATGCTCCAGAAGAGCCCATCAAGGAATAGGAGCAGAGTCAGAGGTTTCCCAATGACCTTGCTGTTGTTGGGGGTGATTGTGGCCCAGATCAAGTGGCAGGGATCCAACCATTTTCTAGGTAAGGTTCAAGGTGAGCAAAGGCCAGGGATCATTCCCAGGACACTGTTTGGGTGCTGTTGTCCTCTTTTGGGAGGCTGAGAGAAGGGACCAGTGGAGTTCAGAGCTGATCCCTTTATTTTCCTGCATAAGTGACTCCATGAGAGGTGTTGGAGCCTCTGGAACCACCAGGCCATCGAGGCACAGCCAGAGGCTATCACCTCTGCCAGGCCAGTGCTGAAGAGGATGAGAATCACAGAATCCTGGAATCATAAAAGATCCTAATTTGGTAAGGACACATAAAGATCATCAAATTGAACTCCTGGTCCTGCACAGACACCCAAACAATCCCACCCTGTGAGTGTTGTCCAAACACTCCTGGAGTTGTTGCAGCCTTGGGGCTCTGCACACTCCCTGGGGAGCCTGGGCAGTGCCCAAACATCCTCTGAGGGAGGAACCTTTTCCTGATATCCACCCTAAAAATCCATGTCCATGAGACATGGACTCTGCTGAGAGTTCCACCAGACTGTGCTCAGAGCTGTTGCAAAGGAGACCAAGGGATGCTGCAGTCTCTAAGCCGTGTGTCCTATGTCCTCTGTGTGTACACACACAAATATTTATAAAATCATAAAATCATGGAATGTAAGAATGGCTTGGGTTGGAAGAGACCTCAAAACTCCTCTCATTCTACCCCCTGCCATGGGCAGGGACACCTTCTACTAGACCAGGTTTCTTTCTGATATTTAATCTAAATCTACCCTCCCTTAGTTTAAAACAATTACACTTTATTCTATCATGACTGGCCTTGCTAAAAAGTTTGAACTAGTTTTTCTAATATATATATATACAAGAATCTCTTATACATATGTATATGCATATACACATATATATATGTACATGTATGTGTCATATCTCCTGTATGTGTTTATATTTATATATTTATGCACAGTTATGGCTATATTTAGCCATATATTCATATTTATTTCTATATTTATATTTATATATTAATCTATATATTTATATTATATTATATTATATTATATTATATTATATTATATTAATTTGTGTTTTGTTATTATTGGCTATTATAATATTGTTTTATTTATTTATTTATTTATTTATGTTTGATATCTCCAGTAAATGAGAGGCTTAGAGTTGGGAGTATGTATCTTTTATATATATATACACACATATATCTGTGTGTGTGTGTGTGTGTGTGTGTGTGTGCATTTTTTATTATTTTAATTTTTTTTTTAATCTACATTTATATGAGGGGGAGAGTTGGAAATATCTGAGTGGTGTCAATCACAACCATATGAAGCTCTAGACAAGAAGTCTGGCCCAGAGAGGAGAAAATCAATAAGCTGGTCCCAGGTCAGGGGTGCTGAGGAGCCTCTTTTAAGCTCAGCTTTTTGGCAGCCTCCCTGAATTTTGGCCGGGGCCCAAACGGGCAGTGTGGAGACTTTTCCCTCAACAGGGAAGCAAATCCAGCCTTTCCCACTGCAACTTAATGGAAAAAAAGCCCACAAGCCATGCTTTGTTTATCAAAACAAATATAGCAGGGTGGTGATGATGATGGTGCTGCAGGAGGATTTTTGGTGGCCCAGCCCGTCAGGGGTCGGTGGGACCTGGCGTCCCTTGATCCCCGATCCCGATCCTGCTCCCTGGGATGCCGGGAGGAGCAGCGGGATCGTGACTCAGCCCCACATGAGCCGGTTTCCTTCCTGCACCGCCAGGCCTGCCCTTCTGATGTTTTGTTTGCCGTGGAGCTCTGGGGGCCGAGTGGGAGCTCCTGGAATTCAAAGGGAAAAGAAACAACATCTTGGGCCTGGCTGAGGCGGTGTCCTGGCTGGATGAGACACGGGGGAATTCCAGGGCCTCAGGGAAGAGGGGCACTGGAGGAGGGCACAGGTCAGGGCTCCAGCACCAGGCTTCTTGTCCCAAAATTCTCCCTGAAGGTAGCAGCACTCCCTGGATGCCCTTCAGATATCAGTGGGAGCCCTCATGGGCTCCTCAAGCTCAGAGGAGGAAGAACAGGCCTTTTCCCTGAGCTCCTCAAGCTCAAAGGAGGAAAACCAGGGCTTTTCCCTCTCTCCTTTCTTCTCAATTTGTCTTCCAGTCCTCTCTTGGATCCACTGGGTGGGGAATGGGACCTCCAGCAGTCCCTCTTGGAATGAGATGGGAGTAGGAGGCAGCTCAGCTCTTGTTAATCACCCTGGACAGGAGATTGTCAGATTTTGTCTAATTTCAGAACTCTCCGTGTTGGTGATGAAGACTAAACTCTCCATGAAAAGCTGTTCAGTATCAGGACCCATCCAAATATTGATCACATCCAAACCCTCATCAGGAATGTTCTCACTTCCCCTGTGCTAGGCCTGGGGCAGGATTTGTGGCCTGGGCATGGTTGTGCTGGGATCTGGTGCAATTTCAGTGGGAATGGTAATGCTTGGGAGCTGGGAGTCTTCCTTGTCCTAATTTTTTCATCAATCTTTTTTTTCATCAATCTAAGTCTAGTGCAGGTCTTTCCATGTTCCTTCCATCATCCAGAGGTGGCCCTGGACATGTACCAGCCCTCAGGCAGTGCACAGGCTCTGGCTTGAGCCTTGGGGATGTTCCCAGAAGGGTATTAGAATAGGACAGTTTCAAGTCAAAGAGGAGGCTCTGGCCAGCGCCGGATTCCACTTATTCATTGCAAAAAACATGGAGAAAATCGGTGTTTTCCTCATTCCCTCCATACCCACTGCACAGACCCAACTCTGCCTCCCTCTGCCAGCATCCTGGATGTCAGGGATGCACAGGATGACCCTGATCTCCAGCTGTGGGGGCTGCCTTGGCTCTGGCCTTGAAGGGGCTCACCTGAAGGATGAGGAGAAATCCTGATTGAGCCTGGATCTGCTCCAGATGGACACTGGGGTGACACATGGGGTTCAGCCATGGTGACTGTGGATTGATGATGAGCCTGACCCCACAGTGCTGAGCATGCACCATCCATCCTCAGGCTCTTCTCCCCACATCCATCCTCTCTTTGGCACATTCCCAAGCAGGGAGAGACCCACAGCCTGCCCACATCCCTCCTTGCTCCCCATCACCCTCCTCCTCGCCCGTTTTCCTATTCCCAGCATTTACCCTGCTGCACGTAGCCCTGGGGGAGCCAGAGGATTGTACACAGAGGGAGAAGTTATTTTTCCTTGACATAAACATCCAAGCCTTTCCTCGGCCCCTTCTCTTGAAACGTGGAGGTAGGACCTGGACTCATAACATCCGGCAGGAGGGGTTGGCCTTATCTGCCAGGAAACACTCAGCTCCGGATACATCCTCCCCTGCTCCCGGCACCCCAAGCAGCTCCCATTGGCAGTGCTGGGCAGGAAACCACTCAGCAGCTTGTCTCATTCCCTCCTCTGGAGAGAGAGACAGGAGGGAGGGTCTGATCCTGCCCTCCCCGCCGTGGGGTGCAGCAGGGTTCGGAGTCAGGGTGGGGTACGGGGAAAAAAAGGGATGGAAGGGGAAGGTGAGCAAAAAAAAGGGGGAAAAAAGGGATTTAGGATGTGGGGATTTGGGGGAGTTGGATGTGTTGAGGGTCTCTCTCTAGGCTTTGTTGCTGTTTTGTAGGGTGAGCTCAGTCCAGTCACCTCACCCCCTTCTCTGCCTCTACTTCCCTCACCTAAATCTGCTTTAAAAAATCAGGGAAAATTGTCTCCCAGCTGATTTCATAGCAGAATCCAGACTCCTCAAATAGTGCAGGGACCCCTCATGCTAAAGGCAGCACAAGCACTTGGTCCTGTTCAAATTCTGAGGAAGAGACAGGTCATGTCCAACCCTTCCCATGGTTGGAAGAAGGGTGGGAGGGAAGGAAGAATTATCTCTGTTTTACAGACAGGGAAACTGAGGCATGGAACATCCACGTGGCTGTTTGTCACCAGGGCTCACCCCTGTCCAGTGGCACTGGGACAAGCAGAGAGAGCACAGAGGAGTCACCACCTGCTCAAGGGATGCAAGGGAAATTGCCCAGGGCATGACACACAGGGCAGGCAGCTCCTGGCCAGCCCAAATCCCAGATATCCAGGAAGGTGACCTCATCCCTGCTCCCCATGCCTCCTACCATGACCTGCACAGCCATGGGGGCCAAGGGCTGGCCAAGGCCACCAGGGGCAGAGGGCTCACACCCTGCTCACCTCGTGCCAAGGAGATACCCCTGTCCTGGCCCAAGCTGACACCCCTGAGAGGAGCCCAAATGTGGTGGGAGGATGTTTTATCCCTTCCTTCAGCCCTGATTTGATTTTCCTGTTGGTTCCCAGGCTGGGGACAGCAGGCTACACCTCAAGACTCCTCAGCATGCACAGAGACAGCCATGGGCTCCTGGATTTGGGATGGGGAGGGAGGAGAAACATGCCCAGGACTGATGCAGAATAAATCCTGCTTGGGCTCTAGACCCCCTCCAACATCCATAAACAGTGATGGCCACTAGTCTTTCATATGGATGCCCACTCTCCAAGCAAAACCGCTCCTTCCCACCTCTGCCAGCCACTTATTTTCCATCTGCTCCCTGCAGCAACGCCCTGAATCCCAAAAAATTGCTGTGGCTAGAGGGAATTGACCCATAGCACCTCATTTTCCATCCCCCCAGAGAAGAGAGCTCCTGGTGCTCCTGAATGTCATCTCATCTCAACTGCAGTGTCTTGGAGGTGGGAGCTGGCTGCTCTGGGTGTGTGCTCAGATCCAGCCGTGGCTCCCAGGGAAAAAATTGCTGTGAGTAGAGGGGGTTGACCCATAGCACCTCATTTTACATCCCCCCAGCGGGATGGAAAGCTCCTGAATCTGCTCTCAGCTGCAGTGTCCTGGCAGTGGGAACCGGCTGCTCCAGGCACTGACTGCATGACTGGATCCAGATGTGGCTCCCAGGGAAAAAATTGCTGTGGGTAGAGGGGGTTCACCCATAGCACCTCATTTTACATCCCCCCAGAGAAGGGCTGGTGCTCCTGAATCTGATCTCAGCTGCAGTGTCCTGGCAGTGGGAACCAGCTGCTCTGGGTGCTGGGCATGTGCCCAGATCCAGCTGTGGCTCCCAGGGAAAAATTTGCTGTGGGTAGAGGGGATTGACCCATAGCACCTCATTTTCCATCCCTCTAGAGAAGGGAGGTTTGGTGCTCCTGAATCTCATCTCAGCTGCAGTGTCCTGGAGGTGGGAGCTGGCTGCTCCGGGCACTGGGTGTGTGCCCAGATCCAGGGAAAAGATTGCTGTGGGTAGAGGGAATTGACCCATAGCACCTCATTTTCCATCTCCCCAGAGGGATGGAAAGCTCCTGAATCTGCTCTCAGCTGCAGTGTCCTGGAGGTGGGAGCCGGCTGCTCCGGGCGCTGGGCGTGTGCCCGGATCCGGCCGTGGCTCCCAGGGAGCCGCACCTCGCCTTGGCTGCGGCTCCCAACGCCCTCGGGGGGCCCCAGCTCCCGGTTGGGGCCTGTAGCTGTTCCTGGCGTGCAGAGAGCACAGGGACAAGCTCCCAGCTCTCCTCACGTGGCTCTGGGTTGAGCAAGTGGGGACAAGCTTGGCTGGCGGGGATCTCTGTTCATCCGGGCACGATGGGTTCTTTGGGGATGGGGTGTGTGGAGAAACCCCTGTTCCTGGGGAAATCAGACCCTGGGTTTGTTTTCAGCAGCCCTGCATGGGATGAAAGCAAGGAGGGAAAAGGCCCATAGGGTGGTGTAGTTGATCCCATTGTTGCTTAGGGCATGGGAATAAGGAGAAGGACCAGAAGTAACAGCCAATGTCCTGGAGAAAGGGTCCTATAGGATAAGAATGTGACATCCCACAGCAGGCTGGTGGCAATACCCAGAGCTGAATTTCTGAGGAAGCTGGGACAGCTGAACCTCCTTCCCAGGGCAGTTTCACCATTCTCTGCTGTCCCTCAGGCCTGGGGCAGCACAGGGATTGCAGGGAGAGATGGAGAAGGGAAAAGCAGCCCCACTCCTGCTCCTGGCATGGTCCCACGTGAGTCAACGCTGCTGGGCAGAGAGGCCAAACAGGATCCTGGCACCTCCCTCCCTCCAGCTCCAAAATCCTCTTGGAAGAGTCACATTTGGGCTGAGCCACCTCAGTCAGGGAGCCACCACAGTACCTGGGGCTGGCAGGACACCCCAAGGCATCCATTTCCTTTCTAAAAGGAAAGACCAAGGGTGAATTTGGATGCCTGAGAGATGGAAGAAGGAAGAGGCAGGATGGGAGAGCTGAATCCAGGGGATACAAGTGGGGGATAAAGGATAACATGCCAGGGTCATGTTGGTGCCTCCCCAAATACTCACACAGCCTCCACCTTCTGGGACCATGGGCTTTGTGGATCAGTGATGTCATTTGTGGGGGACAAAGGACAGGATTGGGTTGGATTGGGTTGGATTGGGTGACCTCTGAAGACCCCTCCCAGCCACCAGACAGAGATGGCATCACCATAAAGTGCACTAAGAAACATGCTCCTCCATTTTTTGGGGCCAAGCAGGAGGACCCAGCCTGGGAGACACTGCCTTGGGAGATGTTTACCCTGCCTTGGATCTCCAGAGGTCCCTTCCAGCCCTAACAACTCTGGGATTCTCTGTGCCTGGCTTAACCTCAAGGACAGCAGGGACACAGCCTGATTTAAAGTCTGGCAAGAGCAGGCTGTGATGCTTTTCCACAACAACATGGGTTAAGGTTTTCTCTTTGCTGGCCAGGCCTGAAGACCATCATTCAACATCATCTTCATGTGCCTCCCCAAATTTGACCCCCACATATTTCTGAGGCCTCACTGCCTCGATCTGCACCTGAAATGAGGACCCTTTTCAAGATCCCCACACTGTGGAACACCTTAAAAGGTGAATTACCCAAACAGTGAAAGAAAAGAGAACCTTAAATGCAACTAAAACCCACGCTCCAGGCACTCCATAAATTGGCAACATCATCTGTGCTCACCAAGACACCAAAGGCAAAGTTCTTGACTTCACTCTAATATGGAAACAGGATTACAAAGATCACATCTGAGAGATGGCAAAAGCAGAATCAAGGCCAGCACAGTGACCTGAGCCCCAGGACACTCCATGAAAAGCGAGGGTAGGCACTCATCATGCCCTGAGTCTGTTTGTTAGAAAGCAATCCACAATTTGTAAAGATAACCACAGATCTTTGTTTTATTTATAAAAAAATGGAAGTAGAAAAATTTGGCTGAAAATACCAACAACAACGATGACAACAAAAATATAAAAAAATAGCACTTGCACGGGAAATGTTTCTGTTTTGAAAACTGTTGTCAATAGCGACAGCAATTTAAATCATTGAACAATCATCATATAAAAACATTTATTTAAATTAAATATTTTATGCAAACTCGTATCTACACTCATTCAAAATGCATAGAGTCACACAAAAGAGATGGAATGTAGTAGCTTAAAAACCGGCAAACTTTTGGGGTTTTTTTAAAAGTTTTCTTTGCAATTATTATTAATACATTTTGGGGACTGAAACCAGGAAATCATAACCACGTTACTAACTAATCATTACCAAGTGCCATACAGTAAACACTAAGATTAATCATGTCATATAACTGATTTAAAATAAAGCTTCATTTTTATGGAAAGGAAGAGAACTCGAGCAATACAAAATCCGAGGTGGGGGGGCGGGAGGAATAATGGAAGGAATAAATCAATGTACAGCTTTATTACAAGCAATAAAATGCCAGAGTTAGGAGAGGCATTGGGCACTGTGGCTCCAAACACGGAGCCTTCCCCTTCAAAGGATGTTTGATAAAAAAAGAACAGTCTGCTACATCATCACCTCTTGGCCAAAATGTTCATCCCAGGACCTGCTCCCATGGGTGGATGCCGGCTGGATCCTGCCTTTCCAAGCCCTGATCTTACCCCACTCCAGAGCAGGCTCAGCGCTCTCCTGGTTGGTGTCTCATCCTCTCTGGGGTTTCCCGAGAGATGAAACCCCCAATCCATGCTCTGGGGCAGGGGATGGGGGCTTTAATCCCCATTGGAGTGCTCAGGCAGGTCAGGGTGGTCAGGCAGCAACGCCACCACCAGAACCCAAACATAGCTCATGGACCTTCACCAAAATCTTCCCTTCTCCCATCCCTGCCTTTCCCCCTTCCAGGGGGAATTCAGACCTGACGTTTGCGGGGTGCTGCAGCACTCCTGACTCCAAAGCAGAGCTGGGGATATCCCAAAATGAAGGGCAGCTTTCCTGTGCTCCCAGGAGCATCCCTGCTTTGGAAGAGGGACTTGGCCAAAGGGCTTTGGCGTTGGGAAGTGCCCCCTGGCCACGGTGGGAGCAGAGCACTCCAGGCTTTGCACGGTGGTGACTCAACAACCCAAATCCTTTACCTACAGCACCGAGGAGACTCCAGGGCCCTGTGCTTCGATCACCCTGAGGGAGCAACGCCTCGGAACAGTGTCGGGTCCTTCCTGGGCCACTCCAGGCGGCTCCGGCTGGGCTCCTAAGACACGCTGTAGTTATTGTAGTAGGTGGCTGTGGCATCAGCCAGGACGGAGATGAGGCTGTTCTCAGAGCTGTGGGAGCTGCCAGAGCTTGGGATATGCCCATTGGCCAAGGCCCCTCCGTGGTGGTGTTGGTCACCGTGGCCGGGGTTGTTGAGATATTGGTCAAACTCGTTGCGGTCCATCTCCCCCAGCAGCTCCGCTTGGCTCAGCTGGTCCAAGGTGTCAAAGCCATGGTGGTCTGGTGGCGGGGAGAGCTGGCCCAGGTGGGCATGGAGGTTGGGAGGGGGCAGGGAGGGGAAGGCGGGTGTGTAGTAGCTGGGAGGAGGAGGAGGAGGAGGAGGAAGGGAAGGGCAGCTGGAGGCCGGGGGGATCATGCAGGTGGCCGGCTGTGGTGGCATGGGGCTGAGCGCGTGGTGGCCACAGGGCAGGGAACCACCTGCAAACTCCGGTGGGGAGAAGGTGGCGCCGGCCAGGTGGGAGCGGTGATGCTCCTCGGGGCAGGGCGAGGAGAAGAAGCTCTGCTCGGGGTCTATGGCATCCAGAGGGGACATCTCCGGCGGGGTGGGCAGCCCGTAGGGGTAGGTGTCCACGCTGGTGCTGCTGCCGCTGCTGCTGCCTGGAGGCTCCCGGTACGCCCGCACTGCCGGCAGCCCCGGGCGGGGGGGGTACTCACCCGGACCCTCTTTGTCCCCCCCGGCCCGGCTGCAGGTCCGCTTTTCCGGCACAGAGTTCTGGTCCCCCCGTGTGAGGCTGCCCAGCAGAAAGCCGGGATCCACCCGCTTCCCGATGCGCTTGACCTGCTTCTTCCGACGGGGCCGGTACTTGTAGTTGGGATAATCTTGCATGTGCTTCACCCGCAGCCGCTCGGCCTCCTCCACGTAGGGACGCTTCTGAGACAGGCTCAGCGCCTTCCAGGACTTCCCTGAAACGGAGGACACGCTCCGTTAGCACCCACAGCCTCCCAAGGGTGCCCAGTGTCCCACCTGGCAGAGGACACATCCCAAAAACCCCACAGGGGTGGGAGAAGAAGGAGGGAATTGAGGCTGCTATAGGGTTTCTGACTCCCTTCATCCCAAGCTGCCACACAAGGTGGGTTTGGAGTTAGTAAATAAATCCAGGCAGACAAACTCTCCCAGCTCCCTGTGGAGCAGGGACAGCCAAGGCCGTGCCTGGCTAAGCAGAGGTCAGGACGTGCTGTCCTTTAAGGTGCCCCAGTTTGTGCCCTGCCAGAGCTTGCAGCAGGGCACAAGGAGACCTGGGCACTGTGACAGCTCGTCTGGATGGTGGAAGGTGTCTCTGCCCATGGATTAAATGGTTTTTAAGGTCCCTTCCAATCCAAACCATTCCATGATTCCGTAATCCTATGACCTTGTGCCTCCCTGTTTGAGATAAAATGTCCCCAAGACACAGCACAGAGAAGCAGCATTGGGTAGGGGGGGTTTTATCCCACAGTGAGGTTGTCCCAGGCTGCTCTTCAGGGTAAGGAGGAGAAATGAGGATATACATCAAAGCCTTTGATGCCTTCCCATGGTCTGAGACAGCAAAAATAACACTAATAAGCTGAGATGCTGCATGGCAAAGCAGAGAGGAGAAAACCCAAACCACCAAAGAAAACACCACAGAAGTGTCCAGGGAAACACCAACTTTGGATAAGAGGTTGGGCAGCAAAGCTATGTTGCAATTCGGGCAGCTCTTTCTCAGGCTGTCTGGGCTGATAATTTTGGTTTGCCCTCTCAGTTTCACATCAAAATGGGGATTGGGAGGAAGAAAGAAATAGTAGATGGGGAGTGGGAAACAAATGTGTGCTCAAAATGGGATGTGATCCCCCAAAAGTAACAGCAGAAATACACACACACAGCCCCCAGACATGTAATACTGGCACAAAGTGACACAGCAAAGACAGGCCAGGAAAATTGGGGGGTCCCTCCTTGCACAGCAGGGCAGCACCCTCAGGGCTTGCAGCAGAGGGGTGGCAGGGTGCCTGTGCCCTGGGATGCAGGACACCATCAGGCTTTGCACCCCGAGGAGAGGCTGCACACCTGGAGTGTGGGACCCCGTGGGTGACAGGGTGGGTGCACGGTGCTGCTAAACTCCATCAGGTATTGCAGCCCCAAAGTGCTTCACCCGGGCTGGCTTTGCACCCCAAAACCACCCAGAAAGGTGTAGGGGTGCCCTCCTGCTGCGTGCCAGACCGGGTTCCCACCTGGGCAGGGTTGGCACCCCCAGGGATGGCCAGTGGAGCTGGCATTCCCAATCCGGGGCGCTGGATCTGGGTGGGATTTGCACCGCGGGATGACCGGATGGGTGCATGGTGACCAACATGGGGCACTGGATCCCAATGGGATTTGCACCCCAGGAATGGCCAGAGAGTGCCTGGATCCCCACCTCAACGCACTGAATTCGGGTTTTCACTCCCTGGACCGCAGGTGAGTGCCTGGGGACCAAGCCCGGAGCGCTGGATCCCAGCAGGGTGTGCATCCCAATCCCGGCTGGGTGCCGGATCCCCCGTGCCACCGGATCCGGGCAGGATGTGCACCCCCGGGAATGCCCTGCTGGGCTCATGGGCACCGAATCCGAACAAGGTTTGCACCCGCAGGGATCTCCGGTGTCACCGAATCCCGTCAGGATTTGCACCTGGATTGCCAAGTGGGTGCCGGGGTTCTCCCTCCTGGGCACCGGATCCGGGCAGGGTTTGCACCCCCGGGAATGCCCTGCTGGACTCATGGGCACCGAATCCGAACAAGGTTTGCACCCGCAGGGATCTCCGGTGAGTGCCCCTGGGCACTGAATCCCCCCTGGATTGCCAAGTGGGTGCCCGTGTGCTCCCACCGGATCCAGGCGGGGTTTGCACCCCCGGGGATGCCCGGCTGGGTCCCCGATTTCCCCCCTCCCCAACCCCGCGCCCCCCGCGCTGCTCACCGAGCATCTTGCTGAGCTCCGCGTTGTGCAGGTCGGGGTTCTGCACCGCCAGCCTCTTCCTCTCGTCCTTCGCCCACACCATGAACGCGTTCATGGGCCGGCGGATGCGGCTCTCGGAGCCCTTCTCGCCCTGCGACGCTCGGGGGGGCGGCCCTGGGGACAGCCCCTCTCCCCCGTCCCCCTCCAGCCGCTCCGGCCAGGGGAATGTGCTGAGCAGCGCAGCCATGGCCCCCCCCGGCCCCCCCGGCCCCGCCGCGCTGCCCTCGGGGTCCCCGCGCAGTCCCAGCCTCCTGCCCGGCCTCTCCCGTATTTATGAGCTCCTTGGAAAAAGCCTCCTCCAATGACACCGAAGGGACTCGCTGCTCCTCCTTGTTTGCAAACTCCTCAGCCCCGGCCGGGATGGTGCTGCGAGGAAAGTTCTCCCCACCCCTTCTGCCCGGCACCCCCCCGGGGAAGCAGCACCCCCTGCACCCCCCTTTTTCTCCTTCCCACTCCCCCCTCCCCCTCTTTTATTATTATTTTTTCTTTATTTCGCTCGCTGAAAGGGAGTGAGGAGAGAGCTGGAGATGTCCCGCCCCCAAACAGCCCCGCTGCCCTCCTGCACCTCAGAGAGCTTCAAACTTTAAAGGCTGGGGGGTAACACAGAGAGAGGAGATAAAAGCACTGAAAGCTGGGGGGAAGAAGGAAAATGGCACTGAAAGGAAGATCCCACTGGGCTGCAAAAGTTCCCTCTCCAGGCTTTGACAAGCTGAAGGAACCCTGTTTGCCAAGGAAGATTGAGGCAGCAATGGCACAGACAGGGACAACTTTCCCCCGTTTCTGCTTAAACCACCAGCTCAGGCTGTGCTTTGCCCACCCCATGTGGGTTTTCACCCCAAATTTCCAGATCCCTTTGTATGGGATGGAAGTTGGGACACAGTGAACCTGCTGGCGGGTGCTTGTCCAGCCTGGTCGGACTCCTAAGGGAGCTTTTAGGGGAAAACAAGGCAGGGATGGAGCTCAAAGAGGATGAAACATCTCCAGTCGGTCTCCGCTGGACACTGGGAGACAAAGGATCTTTCCCTTGCTGCTGCTTTTTATGGAGTGCTGCCCCAACCCAAAAAGGCAGGATGGGATGGAAGTCCCAAAGCCACACAACGGTGTCCCCCACTAACCCCAGCTGGGGGGGAAACTCATCCAAGCAGCATTCCTCTCACTAGGACAAAGGATCTCCAGGAAGGTGATGGCACCGAAAATCCCCTTGGGGATTTGCCCTGGGGAATGCATTTGGTGCCTGGATTCCTGTATGATTTTGACCCGCAGATACGGGTCTGCAGAGAAACCGTGGGTTTCCTCTCGGTGCTGCCAGAAAAGCAGCGGGACGGGGTTTTGGGATGGGCAGGATGGGGCTGGCCGAGGCTGCCCCATCTGACCCCAAGGCTGGGGGGAAAACCACGGCGCGGATCCCAGGCCGGGGCGTTCGGGCAGGTTTCCCACGTGCCTGGGTGTTCCTATTGACTCTTGTCAGATTAGGAGTGATGGAGAGCGCTCATGTAAATGTGAGCCGGGCAGGATCCGCCTGGGCTTCCTGGTCTCTCCCTCCCCTCCGCACAGGAGCGGGATGGTTCTGGTTTCTTGTGGATTGCAGCGATTTTGGGGTCAGGAGAATCCGCAACTTTGCTCGCAGCAGAAGCAGCGACTGCCCTGCCCGAGCTTTTCCCCGGGACTGAACTAAAACCCTGCGGAAGCAACAACATTTTCCAAAGGAACTGATTAAATCTATTAAGCTATTTACAAGTGGGCTCCATCAGAGCTGCTGTTATCTGGGAATACAACAGGAAGGCAACTTCTCTTAAATCTAAAAGGCGCAGGAGATTTCCTGGTCTCGGGACAGATTTATAAACCCTTTCCACACACACACACACACACACACACACATGGAGGAGCTGCCTTTTATCTGGGGTTTGGAGCTCGGCACGCTCCTGGGGACAGCTTGTTCTGTCCCAGCAGCTCCAGATCTCTCCTAAAATCCTGTCTCACGCCTTGAAGTGCCGGGATGGGGCAGGGAGGGAGGATGTCAAACTCCCCACCCTGCCCTGCACAGGTCAACCCGGTGCAATTTGCAGGCTGGAGCTGCTGCAGAGGTTGGCAGTGATATTTTGGGAAGAAAACCTTAATTTTGTTTAGCTCCCTTTAGGAAGGGTGGAAGTGCTCTGTAAAGGAGGCTGCCAGGGTTGCAAAGGTTTTATTTTGAACAGGATGGTAGTTTGGGTATGGTGAATGTGTTGCATGGCTCACTGTAACTTTTTAACCCTCAGGATGCTCAGGACCTGGCTATCATGAATACAAAACCACCTCTGTGGAGGCCCCAGAGGCCAGGAATTTTTAGTAGCAGCAGCAGAATTTCCCTCCTTGGGAAAAGGAAAGAGATGGGTGAATTCCAGTTGATGCCTTTTACAGGACTGCTTCACCTTGCCCTGTGTTTCCACATTTTGCAGGATGGGTGGATAGGTTTGGGAGAGGAAAAAACCCTGAGCAAGGACAGGACCTGCACCCACTCCTGCCTCTGCTGCCAAAGCCTGGAAGCTCTCAGAGCACCTCTCTGGGTGTTCCTGATCCTCATTATTCCCTCCACATCCTGGGAGTAACATTTGACCTCCCAAAGGCATCACAGGGGTCAACTCTGTGGCTTTTCAGACCCTCCTGAGACCCAATCTGGGGCTCCTGTGTGCTTACAGCACAAAGAAATCCAGCAGAATATTCCTCATTTGGATTTCCTCCCTTCCCAGGGCCCCCACACAGAATTTTAAGTGCAAACACTGCTACTATTATTAATAACCATTTTTTTTCCCCTTCTCCCTCTTTCCTGCAGCACCTGGCATTCTGATGGCATTAGTAAGGAGGGTTTCATTCTGCACCCTGCCTAAAATGCTGGTCAAACCTGTCCTGTCGGAAGCTCCCACGTTACATAAAGGAGGCTGGGGCCATGTGAAAATGCCACCTCCTAATTACCACCGGATTGGAGTAATTAGTCTGGAAAAAACTCGGGATTACCATTTTTTTTCTTTTTGTGTGTGTGTGTGTGCTCACCTTCCCCTCTCTGCTGCGAGGCTTCACCTGTATCTGGGGCACAGGAAGCAGCAGAGCTCTCCCAGGGCTTTGGGAACAGGGAAATTACGGTGAAAAAGCCGCGAGCGAAAATAGATGGAGCAGACAAAGGGGGGAAGAAAGCTTTGTTCTCCCCCATTTTCATGGATGGGGAACAGTGGCAACAACTCCCATGGGCCAGGCAGAAAATGAGTGGCTGAACCCTATATGGAATGAGCACCTCTTTAAAAATATCCCTCTTTTTTTTAGGTTTTTTTTGGGGTGGATCTGACATCTGGAATTTTATCCCTGCAAAGAGAGGGTTTATTTTTACTCCCCCCACCTCCATCTCGCACCCCACCAACCTTCAGGGACATTACAATATGTGAGAAAGTGCAAATCCTAAATTAGCTCAATATTCACATGTTCCTTAATTATTGATGAAACTCTTGGCTCCCAAGGGAAGTTTTTGCAGAGAGAGCTGGGGGTTCCCAGCAGAAGATTCCCTCAGTGCTGCAGTTCCCAACTCACCCCACTGCCCATCCTCCTTGATTCCACCAGGTTTTCCCCAGGGATTGCTACCTGGACCATTTATTTTCTAGGTAAAAAACCCCAGAGCTTTCCCATTTTACAAAAAAAGCAGAAAAGCTCCCCCTCCCCGCCCCTTGAAATGCTAAAATTTTCAGCATTGTGCTGAATAGTTCTGCTCTTACTACTTTTAAAATGCAGTTGAAAGGTTACAAAAATATATATTTTAGTGCCTTTAGGTTAAAAGGAACTAGGAGGAGTTTCCCTCTTACACCTTTAAATTTATGAAGATGGATTAAGATAAGAAAAAAAATGTATTTGTGTGATTCAGAAGCAGATTTTGACTTGCTGAGAAATGAAGCTTCAATTTGTTTTTCAATATTCCCACTTCTGCCACCACAAATTATGTATTTGTGCTGCATTTCCCAGTCCTACATCACTAAAAGTTTGCTGATCCAAGACAAAATTGGTTTATTATTGGATGGAATAGATACAGAAAAAAAAGTCTTGGTTATTGCCCCAAGTTCTCTGAGCTCAGATCCTTCCTGGGGGTTCCTGCCCAGGAGTGAGGGGGAATTAGGAAAGGATGGCTTTGGATGCCCACAATCCTCACCCTGTATCCAGTAGGATGCACTATTCCCAGATCTTTTTTTTCCAGCCAGGTGTGATGCTGGGCAGTGCTTCCGACAGATTTTGTGTGGTTTCCCTCTCTTCTTGGAGCTTCCTTCCTTCCCTTGGTGTTGGCAGGTTTGGAGGTTTCGTGACGTAACTTGTGTCTTTTGAAGGTGGATGCTGCAACACCTTCAGTCTCGTGTGTTTAAACAGGAGAAAATTGGTTAATTACACTGATGAATGCAGCTAATTGTCCTTGCTAAGAACTGAGGAGCTGGAGGCAGAGAGCACCAGGGCAGCTGAAAGGAGAACTGCAGCCATGGGCATGATGCTGAGCTGTCCCCAAACACTCCACAGAGCCACAGAATGGTTTAGGATGGAAAATCCCTTAGAGATCATCGAGTCCAACCATTCCCCAGCATTGCCAAGGCCACCTCTGACCCATGTCCCCAAGTGCCACATCCACAGGGCTTTGAAATCCCTGCTGGGATGGGGACTCCAACACTGCCCTGGGAAGCTCCTTCCAAACAAATTCCTCCTGATGTCCAACCTGAGCCTCCCCTGGCACAGCTTGAGGCCGTTCCCTCTCCTCCTGTCCCTGTTCCCTGGGAGCAGAGCCTGACCCCCCTGGCTGTCCCCTCCTGTCAGGAGTTGTGCAGAGCCACAAGGTCCCCCCTGAGCCTCCTTTTCTCCAGGCTGAGCCCCTTTCCAGCTCCCTCAGCCCCTCCTGGTGCTCCAGACCCTTCCCAGCTCTGTTCCCTTCCCTGGACAGCCTTCAGCCTCTTCAATTCACAACAGTCACAAAGCAGCTGCATCCCAATGGACTCAAATTCACTTAAACACAAGCACAGGTGGTTCTGAAATCTTTAATGGTGTCTTGCATTTATGCCTTACAAACCCCTGGTTGTTACCAAGGGGCACTTGGGGACATGGGTGAGTGGTGGTCTGGCAGTGCTGAGGGAATGGTTGGACTTGATGGTTTTAGAGGAGTTTTCCAATCTTAATGATTCCATGATTTTATAATTCTACCTCTGCTTTACGCTGGCTGTGTGTGAAGCATCAGAGCTTCACATCGTGGGAGGAATTTCAAGGAATCCAAGGAAATTCAAGGAATTCTGCCTTTACATGTCTGGGCTGTCATTTGAGGTGCTCCAGTGCCATCTCCCATCTGTGAACCAAGAAAAACTCCAGTCAAACAAAACTCCAAAAGCCCACAAAGTTCATGCAGATTTAGGTCCAACAATGGTACCAGGACTATTTTTCCATGGTCTCTCCTTCCCAGGGTGGTTTGGTGCCTGCAGGTACTTACAAGCACAATTCAACCTCCATTATTGCTGCTCTAACCTTGCACTTGCCAATCACGTCCTTGGCCGTGGATCCCGCAGCGAATTCCGAGCCTCAAAGCCAAGAACAGCCCTATCCCTGCAAAGAATGGAAGAGCTCAGGAGAAACCAGTGTTGGAACGTTCCCAAAGCAAAAAGGAAAATTTCCTCCAGTCACTGCTGACCCGGGGTTACCAAAACTGAAAACATTTTAATATCTGTGCTGCGAGCGCCTCGTTCCCCGTTGTAGAGCGACAGCAGAGCAGGGATTCTCATTTTCCTTGGTGTCCAGGTAATTTCACTGGGAGCCACCTCATTCTGTGAGGACAATGGATGAATTTATAACAAAAGGCCTCGGAGTTTGAAAGTCTGATTTTCGCGGAAATGAAACCAAGTCGCTCCTTTGTGCTCGCATTCTGCTAATTCCACCATCTGGGCACTGACGTAATTCTTTTTCTTGTGCTTTCTAAAAAAGGCCTTCTTGCCAAACCCAGAGTTGGGTTAAAACAGAACTCAAAACCCACTAGAAGCAAACAAACAAAAAATATATATGTAATTTATTACTCTGAGACATGTTTCTCTTGTTCCAATCATCCATTTCACTGGACAGTATCTGGTAAGAAGAGCTTTTCACTGAGTAATGTTGACCACAAACACAGAACAGAGCAGTTAAATAAATTGTTTCTGTCAAATACAAGCAATTTATGATTTATGATTATTTATTTATTATGATTTTCCCCTCCTACAACCACATGCAGAGCTTGGGGCACATTAAAATTCCACATTTCCCAGGGTAAAGTGCCGTGTATTTATTGCAGAAATAGAAAATCTTCCATTGGTAGCTGATACTTCCATCTGAGCCAGATTTCAGTGTTGGGTATCCTGAATTTAACAGGAGCAACAGCACAAATTTAAAGGTTTATTCCTGGTTTTATTCTTCCTGTAACTGACACTGGAATGTGGCCAAGCACCCACAAGAATTAGCACACAGAAACACATGAAAATTCACAGAGGGAACAAACAAACAAGCCCAGCAATATTTGGGGAAGGAAACCTTATTCCTTGAGTAGCACCTTTTTAAACTGAAATCCCAGAGAGGCTGTAAAGTTTAGTCGGCTTAAGAGTTAAAAAAATAATAATTGGAAACAATCATGCTTTTGGATTCTAATAACAAAAATTCCAACTTGTGGTGAGCAAGAAATCAAGAGGGATGCTTCAGTTTAACATAAAACATTATTTTGCTGTCTTCTTTCACTGAGAAGATGATTTTTTTCACCTCAAGCATGGAGTTTCCTCCCAGTTTGACAATAACTGACGGTATTTGGTGCTATTTCATTTAAGGAAGCCAAGGACAAGCAGATTATGGTGAATAATAATTGTACAGCCTGAAAAGGAGATGCAACAAGGGTTCAAACCCCTGGCATGTGAAATCCAGGGAAAGGCATCTTGTTCTCCTATGCAAGAAGTGAAACTTCATTTTGCTGCAGTGAATGAGCATGTCCTGAAGGCAGGGGGAAAAAAAGGTGCTTTGGAAACCAAGAGATCTTAAAAAACCAGAGCTGAGCTGCAACCAAACCATCCATGTGGTCTGGGTGCTGCAGATGGAGCTTCCTCCACTGCACAATAAAGGCAGCTTAAGGAAATTTTTTTCCCTATTAACATCTGCATCTTGACAATGTTCCTCAGACCATGTTAAGCAACTCCACTGAGCTGAGACAATATAAAAATGTACCCATTTTCTTCAGCAGAGCAGCCAATGGGATGTTTTAGATTTACACTGATGAAACCCAGCTAGGCCTGGATGAAATGAGCAGCTCATGGATTTGGATTCTGGATTCTGCCAGGATAACTCCCTGGTCTTCAGGGTTGTGCTGTCAGTTTGCTGTGGCCAAAGAAATATCAGAACACCAGGAAGGGGAATCCTTCCTCCCATTCCACCACTTCCAAGCCCACCCATCTCTCATGACAGCTCTAAATGACATTAAAATGCCAAAATTCATGCTGAATGCTTCAGATCTCCCACAAAACTGCTTGTGGCAGTGCCCAGTCCCAGCATTCCTTATTTTCAGGCTTACAATGAGAAACAAGCTCTAGTTTGGTTATAAATCCAAATTGCAAGTTTTCAATGCGTGAATGGCAACAGCAATCTGACTGTGCTTTTAAAATCTATTGGTGTCCCAGTTTCAGGGAAAAGCCTTGCTCTGTCCAAGGCAGCTTTCTGGATTCCAGAGGTACCAGTGAAGAGATCCTGAGTATGGCCTGGAAATCAAAGATTTAGGTATGGTTAATAAATGATAAGGTAAATACACGTTTCCTTCGGCTTTGGTGCAAAGTTAAAACTGTTTGACAATGGTTTGGAGGCACAGGGAGGTCTTTTTATTTCACCCTTAAGTGTTGACACTTTTTTGAGAAAACTTTTAATCAGAGTAAGCACTTTGGGAAGAAACAACATTCATTTTATATGTAAAAAGAGATAAATGTAAAAATTAGACAGCACTTTTCAAAAATCAATGAAAAAACACAAACAGCTTTGCAAACCCCCTCCTGCTTCCAGAAACAGAGCTGGGCTCTCACAAGCCAAAACAATTTTAATAAAAAGATAGTACAAGGGTGGTTTTAATTTTTTTTTTCCTGGATTGA
Organism: Zonotrichia leucophrys gambelii; assembly: GCF_028769735.1. Lineage (NCBI taxonomy): Eukaryota > Metazoa > Chordata > Aves > Passeriformes > Passerellidae > Zonotrichia > Zonotrichia leucophrys. Next base: position 110,896,545 of record NC_088172.1, on the reverse strand, counting down.
GAAAAACACAGTCAGGTGAAGCAGCAGGAAGTCATTCCCTGCCTTTCACAGTCTTGATGTGTTGATCCTCTATGTGGGTCCCTTTTGAACATGGACTGAAGCTCCTGTTAGCCTATCATGTTTTCCTTTGGGAGAGCTGGGTTTACATAGAGTCTGAGTTTAGATCCAGTATGAGTTTAGATCCAGCCTGTGTTTAGATCCAACCTGTGTCTAGATTCAGTCTGTCCCATCTGGAGCTAGAGCAATGTCCAAGACTGGATTGGTGCTGTGTTTACACAGAGCCTCCTACAACACAGACTCATCATCCCTGAGCCTGAAAGGTTAAATGTTCTTGCAGTGCTTCTTTTTCTTTCTGGGTGTTTCTTCCCCACACTCCCCTCTCTCCTCTTTTTGCTTTTTGTGCTTCTTCTTGTGGCGTTTCTTCTGCTTTTCCTCCTGCTCCTCTGTGCTGAGTTCCTCCCCCTCACACATTCCCACAGAAATTTCTCCATTGCCTGTATTCTCATCACAACTGATGTTTTCTCCTTCGTTCTCCTCTTTATGTTTCCTCTTTTTTTTCCTTTTGTGACATTCATTTAGTGGATCATCCAGTTCTTTTCCATTCAAGCTCCCTGTCTTGGGCTTTTTCCCTGGTTTCTCACAGTCCTCTGTCCTTTCTGCCTCATCATCTCTCTTCTGCTTCTTCTTTTTCTTTTTGACTTTGGTTTCCAGCTCTTCTGAAGGCTCCATAGCTTCTTCAGCTGCTGGGCTGGAATGATCCACCTTTGGTTCTGTTTCCTGCTGGGATCCCTTCAGCTTTGCCATGCGCTTGGCAAAATATTCCTGGACAGTGAGAGCACTCTTCACTGTGTTGGAATCATCTCCAGGGCTGGAGAGACACTTGGTCCTCTCCTCTTCTTGGGAGTGAGGATCAGCCTGAATATCCTCCTGCAAGAGAACAGAGAGGAGCAGGAGTGAGTTAGGAGTCATGGCTTTAAACATAATGCTGTTTTTTTGCACACTAATAAGGAAAATACTGAAAAGCAATGTGGAGCTTTGAAAATTAACTATGAAAGTACAGATTTGGGTGGAAGTGAGGCAGCCCTTAATGTGAAAGATGCTGTAGGTTTAGGGAAAAGAGGTGGAAGGAGGGAAGGTAGCAAGAGAACACAAACCAAGCCAATTTTCAGTTGTTTTAAGTTCCTTAGTTTACCTACTCCTACGTAACTCATGTCTACCACTGCCATACTCAGTGCATTACACTGACTTTACAAAGCACATGTCTCTGCAAGACACAAACCAGCATGAAAAATGATCCACTGCAATCCATTAGCCTGTGGCACAAAGGAAATCCCATGCCTGGAATAACTCTTCAGCAAAGAACTTGTAATCCAGGGAGCAATCCAGCATTGAGGCATCTCTCCCATCTTATCTGATCTTTGGAAATGTTTGTTTCAGAGCTGCTCTGCTGTCAGGGTGTCCCAGATGTTGTTATTTAAACAGGCTCCATTTGATCACACGTTATCAGATGGCACAAACAACATCACAGGTTACATCTTACAAGGTTTCTGCAGATATGAAATAAAGAGCTGCCCATCTCCAGCTGCAGGTGAAGAGTCTCCTTTCTTAAAAGGAATTATCAAACTAAGAAATACCAAACTAAAAGCAAAGTACAGCTCTGGAGCTGGATGTTATGGATGGCATGAAGAGAATTGACTGAGAAAGCAACAAATGCCACAAGATGGAAATGTATAATTTGTTAAATTATCTGACATTTACAAAAGAAACAAACCAGAAAGGCAGCTGAAATTAAGGCTTGTTCACATACATACCAAAGCACTCAAAACAAAGCCTTTGTGGTATAGCCTTTTGCTTGGCAAAAGTCACAAATGACTCTTGGAAATGTCCCAAATTTTCATAGAATCACAGAATCATTCAGGTTGCAAAAGAGCTCCAAGACTATAGAGTCCAAGCTGTGACTGATCCCCACTTTGTCACCAGCCCAGAGCACTGAGTGCCACATCCAGTCACACCTTGGACACCTCCAGGGGTGGGGACTCCAAACCTTCTTGGGCAGCTCCTTCCAATGCCTGACTGCCCTTTTCCATGGAGAAATTCCTCCTGATATCCAACCTGAACCTTCCCTGGCACAATTTGAGGCCATTCCCTCTCATCCTGTCCCTGTTCCCTGGGAGCAGAGCCTGACCCCCCTGGCTGTCCCCTCCTGTCAGGAGTTGTGCAGAGCCACAAGATCCTCCCTGAGCCTCCTTTTCTCCAGGCAGAGCCCCTTTCTCAACTCCCTCAGCATATTAATTGTTTTTTTAAAGCCTTGTACAAACCACAGGGAACCAGGTACCCCCTGTGGATGGGAAAAGCTGGGAAGGATCCTCAAAAGCTGATGTAGAATCCTCACCAACATCTGCCCTACAACCCCATCCTGAAGGAAAGGGGATCCACAGGATTACAGTCAGAGATAATTCCCTGATTTCCCACTCATAAATGCACAGATGGGTAAGAGCATCCACTCTGCCCACACATCCTGAATCCTGCCTGCCCAAATCAGAGCAGTCAGATTTTACAGCCACTTTCACTGCCATAACCTGATACTCAGGGAAGGCCAGCAAAGAGCTGGGAGATAAAACCCCACTTATCTCAACACTTTATAGTTATTGTGTGATGCTGCAGATAAGGGACCTGGCTCTCTTGAGGGCATCATTAAACTTGCTGGCTGAAGCTGGGTTTATTAGGGTTTGTGAGTAAGGTTTTCCAGATCTGGCTCCTTATGCATCCATAACCTTTACTCCCAGGAGCAGGAATGCAAAAATTGGTGTCATTAGTGATGCATTACGAGTGGTGATTTCCTCATCCATCTGCTTTCAAGAGAGCTATTCCAGTGGAACGAAAGTAAGGCTGCACTTGAGATTCCAGTGATGTTTGTGTGGGCACTTATCAAAATTAGGGACTTTTCTTGTAGGGATATGTTGTAGTGTTCCTGAAGGGTTATGAAGTAACTGAAACTATTTGACTTCTGGCAAAGAAGCCTGAAAAGGGATGTGGAACATGAGGAAAAACAGGATGTATCCGCACAGGTTGAAAGGGGAGCAGAAGTTTAACAGGACAGAATTCCCAGGATAAATGGGTTGAGCTATATTTATATTAAATTTTTTTAGTAAGACCCAAACCAACAAGCAGAGAATCCCATGCCATCACAGGATCATTTAGGTTGGAAAAGAGCTCCAACACCATCAAGTGACCATCTTGTCACCCAACCCAAAGCACTGAGAGCCACGTACAGGCCTTCCTTGGACACCTTCAGGCATGGGGACTCCAAACCTCCCTGGACAGCCCCTTCCAATGTTTAACAACTCTTTCTGTGAAGAAATTCCTCCTGATGTTCAACCTGAACCTCCTCTGGTGCAACTTGAGGCTCTTTCCTCTCCTCCTGTCCCTGTTCCCTGGGAGCAGAGCCTGACCCTCCTGGCTGTCCCCTCCTGTCAGGAGTTGTGCAGAGCCACAAGGTCCCCCCTGAGCCTCCTTTTCTCCAGGCTGAGCCCCTTTCCAGCTCCCTCAGCCCCTCCTGGTGCTCCAGCTCCTTCCCAGCTCTGTTCCCTTCCCTGGACACACTCCAGCCCCTCCAGGTCTCTCTTGCTGGGAGGGTCCCAGAGCTGTCCCCAGCACTGGAGGAGCCCCAGCAGTGCCAGCACAGAGGGACAATCACTTCCCTGGTCCTGCTGAAGCCCAGGCAAACAGGGTCATTCTCCTTCCCCCCACAGCAGGACTTTGACACCCTGGATTGCAACAGGACAAACAGACTCCCAGGTTTTCAGCCAGGACCGTTTCCCTCCCCACCCCAATGTGTAAAACACACTCGGGCCCAGAACACCCATTGCTCCCTGGCCAACCAGGAAAGGATTTTCTCATTGCCTTGGTGACTTCAAGTCCTGACAACTTAATTACTGTAATTGAAGGCAAATATTACTTGAACTCTACACATTTCTTTCTTTTCATGAAGTACATTAGGCATAAAAACAAATGTTCCTTTGGTTAAGCAGAGGAGTTCCAAAGGTATGTACAAGTTTAGAAAATAAGAACCTTGCTCAGAAACTCCTTTATTGATAAGAATTTTAATAACCACGGGCCACTGAGCACAGAATTAACAGGGCATGGAGACAAGCAAAGAGGTGCCAACCCTAGAAAACCTCTGAGTTTAGGAAAAGCTTATGTAAAACTATAAATCACCTGGAAGGGCTGTTAAATGCCAAGGTATTCCTGCTTCTGTGGTGTACCTGTCCCAGTAGCCATGGGAACACTGCTGAACTCTGACCAGGGGTTTTCTCTAACCCCTCACAGTTTATGTAATTCCTCCCCTGCATGACCCAACGCAGAGAAAAAAAAAAATAAAAAAAGGTAGATATCCCTAAAAGTGGATTGTGCTGCTGAATATTCTGAAAGACAAAATTTTCACCAGATAAAAGACAGAAAGAAATATTCTTCCTCCAGAGAACTGATGATCAAGTAAAAGGAAAAGAGCAATTGGGCTGGATGTGGAGGGAAACCTGAAGATTGAGCTTTGGAAATTATGTTTGGCCATGCCATGAGTTCCAAAATTGCCTGAGATGAAGTTAAAAGGAATTGGGAATAGGGAATTGGTAGGATGGTCCCAAGCAAAACAAAAGGACTGCTTGAAACACGATGTTAAACGTGGAATGAGTAAGAGGAAACAATAGGAAAATTCAAGGAGAGGTTGGGAAGTGCACAGGAAGAGATGAAGGTCAATTACAGGCAGAAGTTCCCTGTAAATATCATCTGTTTATGTAATTAGTGAAATGTATGGAAAATAATCCAAAGGACATAAAGCACTCCATGTACCACCGTGTTTTTCTCTGCCTTTCTTTGCTTGCTGATTAAATCATTAAGGGAGTGCACTAAACTTACAGAGGGAAATCCTGGTTCCCTTGAATCCGTCAGGATCAGGATTGCATTTCTAGGGCATCCCACTCTCAGAGCACCTTTCAGTTATTTGGTGAAAGGAAAAACAGGGAGTTATGGTCAATTATCAAAGGAATTCACATCAGTGAAAACATGAAGAGAGGAAGCCAAAAGTGGGACGGATTTGGACACATCATGAAATCAAATGGGTTTGAAATCCAGCCTGGTCTAGTGGAAGGTGTCCATGGCAGAGGTAGGAATGGGATGAGCTTTAAGGTCTATTCCAACCCAAACCATTCTGGGATTATTATAATTAATATTCAAAAATAAGAGCTGCACCTGCATGTTATCCTGGGAGGAAAAGTGAGACAGAACTCATGGGCAAAGCAAAGGGTTCTTTGGCAACATATAGGAGCAAGAGAAGCAGCCTGGATTAATTCAGAGAAGTTTCCCTCCTCTTCAGAATTCAAGTATTTCCTTTTTCACACTTAAAATCATAAAACAGGGGAATAAAATAATCTCTTATATAATCTCTGTCTGCTACATATGAACTACTATTACTCAAGCCCAGTAATTTCACATGACTTTGCTTTATTGGTACTAATTCACAATGATTTTGTGAAATCTGATTCACAAAAAAGACACAAAAGGCAAAGTCCAGAAGGGATGAGCAAAAAGGCAGAATAAAGCTAAACTATTTCAGTAGGCTCTCACTTAAATGACAGAAAATGGGCTGGATGAAGCACATGGAGCCTGAGTTCCATGGAAAATACAGGATCACTCTTAGCTTTAAACTGCAGCCACCGCTGTTCCACCTTTCTTACCAACTTCTTTGCTGAGAAACTGTAACAATAAGATTAAAATAATCCTGTCCTGTTCCTGCTGCTTCAGATCCTCACCGAGAGGTTGGCAGGACCCCCATGCAGTGCACAAAACTTGAGAGGCAAGAGCTGAGGGCATCCCTGTATCTTTCCATCCCAGGAATGGCTGCAGATGATTCCTCAAGAGTCACTCTGGAGCTTTGCAGACATCAAGGATGACAGAGCCTTGCTTTAAGGAGCTGACAACTTCGAGCTAAGTACAAGCATTAACATTTGGATTGGGATCAAACAGGCGAGAGGGTGAACAAAGACCTGTAGCCTGATGAGTTTAAGCAGGATTAAAATAAATACATGCATAAATAAGGCCACATACCAACAGTTCTGCAGTCGATTCTGGCATCAGAACAGGTACCCAGGAGGCTCTAATGCTTTTAATTTACCTGATTAAAATTGGTTTATTGCAGACAGCATCTTGTGAAGAGGTGATGAGAACACAGTCCCAACACAGACAGGGCTGATGCAAAGGGAAAACAGGACAATCGCCCTGGTGCTCATGAGGAAAAGGACAAGCAGCAGATGGAAATTATCCACAGGAAAACTTTGCCAGTAGGAGAAATCAGTATATTTGTGAAGCCTTAACAATCATTGGGAGTCTCAACCACTGAAAACAACTCAGCTACCAGGGAAGTGTTAGGCAGAGTTAATTCTTGCTTGAAATGGAAAATGTAAGATCTGCACTCCAGAAGCAACTTTCAGTCCTGTAATACTTCAAAAACCTGAACAGGGATGCAATTTGACCTCCTGGTGATCACGGAATTGTTAAGGTTGGAAAAGCCTTCTCAGACCATTGAGTCCAAAAATTCCCCAGCACTGCCAAGGCCATCACCAACCCATGTCCCCAAGTGCCACATCCACACAGATTTTTAAATCCCTCCTGGGATGATGTTTTCACCACTTCTAGGGGCAGCCTGTTAAAATAAATGAGGGTTTAATGAAAGAAATGAGAAGCAGGGATGTTCAACCTGGACAAAAGTGGTAAAAATTCAGGTCTCCTGCAACTTCTGGTTTTTGTTGGCCATGGTGGTATAATCACCAGGACATGCCACATATCCATAGGAAGGTTTAATTTTACTATGATTTATCCTGAGAACCAATAGAACAATGAATCCACTGATGGGAAATGGAATGAGAATCCTGGATGTCCAATACCTGGGTGACATGACACTTGTTAAAAGGACAAGTTGCAATAACTACAGAGAAGCACTTTCCTGTTTGACTGATAAAATCAATTCTATGCCAGAATATATTGAAACATCAGCTGTGTTGATATTAACTTGCAGTTGATATTAACTTCTACCCTCCACATGAGCCATCAGCTGTCTCTAACCCAGCAAGGACAAGAAGAGAGGTAAGGAAGTAATTAATGGAAAGGGGACAAGGAAAAATGTTTTCCATGGAATTATGAAGACCCATTTTTGCTACACTTGCAACTACAAAAGAGCAGATTGTTTCTCTAGCAATCAAAAGGCTGAGGAATTTTATTATAGTATATTTATGCCTAAAATAATCTGGAGGTTATTAATAGGATCACTGACCTCTGGAGCAGAACTACTGTGAGTGCTAGACAAGCTCCGCTTTTTTTAGTGGAGTTAAACCTTTTTTTGGAATTAAATCTCCAAAGAGAGAGGTTTTACCACCCTTCAGGATATCCCTGTTGTGACTACAGAATCACAGAATGGTGGGAAGGGACCTTAAAACTCATCCCAATTCCACCTTCCTGCCAGGGCAGGGACACCTCCCACTATCCCAGGCTGCTCCAAGCTCCATCCAGCCTGGCCTTGGATGTGGCACCACATCCTAATGAGGAGGTTTTATCACCATTTAATAACACCCATTTCACCCCACTGCAGCAATCTACAGGTGCTTGATTTTCATTTACATTGTATTTGCTGATTCCATTTTTATTTCAGTTTTAAATTCTGTGGTGATGCGTTTCTATTAAAACCAAATTCAAATTCTCCCAGCCTGTCTCGTCCTTCTGTTTTATATTTTTGTCAAAAGCTCATCCTGTACCTCAGCAAGTAGCCAATTTTAACAATTTTCATTCATTCTTACAATTCACACACCAGAAAACCCCCATCTCTCTTGCTGAATAGTCCTGGTATGCAAAATGCCATTTGTTTGTGACACAAACAATCTATTTCCAGGGGTGCAGGATGAGCTGGAGCCCAGCCTGATCCCATCAGTGAAACAGGAGCTTCACAATAAAGCTGTGACACTCAGCCAGGTTTTGCCTCCAGCCTGCAAACACCAGAGGAACAGGAAACAACAGGGTTGCAAAAGTGCAACGGATTAAATTTTGGCCAGGGACGTGATTGCAAGGATAGTCCTGGGGATTCATTCCAGCTGTCCTGAGCAGATCCTGGTCAGGCCACAGCACCTGTATTTCCAAGGGCAGCTTGGGAATCCTGGCACTGTGTCCCACAGGGCACACACACACACTTCCTCCTACTGTTCTTACACTTTTCAGGAAAAAGAACACAATTTATTTAAGTTATTGCACAACAAAGGCAGAGAGAAAAGTCCAGGAGCTGAGGCTAAGGGGGAATACACACCATGGGATAATTCCCAAGAGGTGCAGAAGGCAGAAAGCACATAAGGAATGAGTTAAAAAACCTCAGCACATGGCAGAGAAAATCCTTTTCATATCTTGAGAGACACTTAAGATATCTCTGTGACATGTCATTGCACTCTAGCTCCTCTGCTGAGGCCAGCACAGCCTCTCTTCCTTCACATTTCCCTGCAAATTACATCTGTGCCTAAGACTGGATATAAACAAAACTACTAGGAGAGATTTCCCTTAGGATCTCTCTATTGGCACGATGCAGAGATCCAAACACAGTGACTTCATCTCCCCAAAAAGCACCTAAATCAATTCTAACTGTTCTGTTCTCACCTTGAATAACAGAGGAAGTGCAGTCCAGCAAAGCAAGCACAGGACTGGGAAGGTCACGTTTCCCAAGTTCTCTTCCCAGCTGCTGGGAAACCCTGGAGAAGTTATTCCCTCCAGCTCTGGCACAGGTTATCAAAGCACAGAACATGCCTGATCAACTGCATGAAACTCACAGCAGGGCTAAGAGCTTCATAAAGTGTTTCTATGGTGCTCTGAGATCCTTCACAGAGGTATCCCAGATGAACAAGGATGGAAATAACCCTGGAATTCCACTCATGTGCAGCTGGGGCTGGGACATTGAACACAGCCCTGACCCAGCACTTTTGTGACAGATCTGTGAGAAATCAAACCACCAGGAGTCTCAGATACTGTATTTTAAAGGAGTGGGCAGAGAAAAAATATGCAATGGTTTGGGTTGGCTGGGAACCTAAAGCTCATCCAGTTCCACCCCCTGCCATGGGCAGGGACACCTTCCATTATTCCAGGGTGATCCAAGCCCTGTCCAATCTGGCTGTGAAAACTTCCAGGGATCCAGGGGCAGCCACAGCTTCTCTGGGCAACCTGTGCCAGACCCTCATCACCCTCAAAGCTAAGAATTCCTTCCCAATATCCCATCTATCCCTGCCCTCTGGCAGTGGGAAGCCATTCCCTGTGTCCTGTCCCTCCATCTCGTGTCCCCAGTCCCTCTCCAGATCTCCTCGAGTCCCTTTAGGCACTGGAAGAGGCTCTGAGCTCTCCCTGGATCCTTCTCCAGGTGAACTCACCCAGCCTGGCTCCAGAGCAGAGGGGCTCCAGCCCTTGGAGCATCTCTGTGGCCTCTGGACTCTCTCCAGCAGCTCCACGTCCTTCTGCTGTTGGCCCCAGGGCTGGAGGCAGCTCTGCAGGTGGGGTCTCACCTGAGCAGGGCAGAGCAGCAGAATCCTCCCCTCCCCTGCTGCCCACACTGGGGATCAGCCCAGGATGCAAATCAGTGCAGATTGTTTTGTTAATCCTGAATCCAGACTCTAAATGTCTAAAAAGTCTTCAAGAGTCCAGGACAGTCATCCCTATCCCTGTCCCCAGTTCTGTGGGTACTGTGCCATGCTCAAAAGCAATCCAAGCCTTCTCCACATGTCCTGGGCACCTTTTTATTATCCCTTTGCAATGTGTGTGGAATGGGCAGATGCTATTAAGAATTCAGGAGACCAAACCCTTGCTGATTCTTCAGTTTAGGATTTCTTCATGTGCTCCACAGATAGAGAAGAACCCCAAAAGAAGCAACAAGGGGGCTTGGCCAGCCAGACTGTGAATACAAGCAAAGGTATCAATAAGGGCTCTGAAGGTTTGGGATGCTGAGAGAAAGAATGGAATAAAAACCATTGGAAGCACCCAGAGGAGAGAAAGGAGTTGTGGCAGCAATTCCAAGAGCAAGCACAGTCACAGCAGCATAGCTTTGGCTTCTGGCAGAGGAAACTGCACATGCTTTAAAACCTGAAAACAACACCTGCCTATGTCAAACTCCTCTTCTGGCTCTTTTCTAATAATAAATGTGGAAAAGCAGATCTGTGTACAAATAAAGTGCTTCCAGGAGCATTTGAAGCAGGTAATTTAAACCAAAACTTTGCTCCTTTCCCCTTCCCCTCAGAAAATGCTTCTCAAAAGGAAAATCAACACTTGAGCCTCCTCTGTTCCTCTGAAGTGAGAGGGTGATTTGTGGGAGAGCTGATCCATGGATCCAAACCAGCTCAGATCTCTGGGGAAGCAGAAAGACATTTCCTGTTTTTTAGCACCAGCAGTGGCCCAGGAGCCTGAGAAATACCTTGTGTCACTTTGTTGTCACTTTTTAGTGTGCCTTCCTCAGGCTTGGTTCCTTTCCTCTAAGCAGGTGTGAAGGGGGACTCAGAGCACAGGGAAATGAATCAGAACTTCCCAATTTGGGGCAGGACAGACCAGAAATACCTTAAATACCATAAATACCCTCCTGTGTAGGATAAAAGAAAGATGCAGAAACACAAACAGCAAGAATTAGAATTAAATTTGAAATACAACAACAGGGCTGTATATGCACATTTTTTTCCTTCTTTCCCATCTATAATGGCCTGAAGAAAAGAGTTGGTCTGAGGAATGGGATTTATTTTTTAAGGAAGATCATTCATGCAGCGTGCTGACTGTTCATAAGGATCTTATCCTTGTTTTCAAGGATTCACTACAACCCAGTCAGGTACAACTTCTTTGCAGCCTTTTTTTTTTTTTTTGATAAATTCTTGCATTTCTTCTTCATTTCTGCCTTTAGTTTTGGTGCTTCCTTAAACAACTCTTCTGACAATCAGCTCCTCAGATCAATTCCAACTGGGACTCATCCTCCCCTCCAAAAACCAACACAACTCTTCTCCTCTCAGCTTCAAAATGCTGCTCCAAGTGTTTCCCTACCCATCTTGCCCGTGTCCTACCTTACCCTCTTCGCTATCTGAGATGTGTAACATCCTGCCCTTGTTCTGTCCATCATTTCCTTGCAAGCTCTCTGGGGAAGCAATTAGCCCACTTGTGAGCACTCTACAACATAATTAACAAATAATAACCACTGAGAAATGTAGGCCAAAAAAGCCAAGTTATCACAGCCCCATTTCTGCAGAGACTTGCATTGTTCCATGCTCGCTTGCAGCTTCCAAGTTCCTGGAGGCACAAATTCTCCTCCAAGGCAGCACAAAAGCAAAGGTGAACGCTGTGTTTTAAAGGAGATATAAAATGTTTGGACTTTATTTGGATTTCCAGGCTTTTCTGCTTTTTCCTGCTCATTAACACGACCAGTTGTGAGTATTTACACAGTTTGGTTCTAAATTAACTCTGGCAACAGGAGCACTGAAGGAAGGAAAGGCAGGATGACTGTAACCATGAGCAAGATGCAACACCAACATCATGACATCATTTAGGATGAAAAAAAAACTGCTGGAAGAGACAAGGACAGAACCTAATCTTGGGTTTCCATCCACACATCCCACAACAGCCTGTAGGGAATGGTAACAATTATCAGGGAAAGCCTAAAAACTCGCTCTTATTTCAGCAGCAAATAAAATATTTCCAACTCCTGAGGCTTCCTACTGTAAGACAGCTCTTCCAGGCTCCTGCACACTTCCTAGGGAGTGTTATGAATCCTGGGTATCCCTTCAATACTGAAAAATAAGGTGCCAAAGCAATTAGGCAAAGGTTTCTAATAAGGCTGAAGAAGAATGCTGCTGGGGAGCCAAGGAAGCATAAAGGAGGATGAAGAAAGGGAAGAAAAGGATAAATGATCAGTTTGGAGTGGTTATTGGGATGGAGAAAGATGGCATTAGGAATGTACAGAGAAGGAATAATGTTGAGGAAAGGGGGGTGGGGGGAAGAATGTGGTTAAATCTCCACATTTTACAGCCTTGAGTAGGTCAAGAATGTTGACCACACTCTGAAATTCTGATTTTAGATCGACTCACCACTGATCCTCTCCTGAAACACCAAACTGAGGTGATCCCCACTGAGAACAGGAAAATGAACAGCACATTTGAGCCACAAAGCAGCTGGAAAACCTGTAATGGAGCAGTTGGCACTAACTAATGAAAAATCCCTGGAGCCTGAGAGTGCCAGAATGTCTCACCCAGCCCTGCAGCCTGAGCAAGACAGAGCACGTCTGCTGTGACCTGGGACAAAGGATCCTCATGGTCACTTGGTGAAATCTGCCATCCCTGGCACAACTTTGGCTCTGCCAACCTGCAGAACAACTCACCTGCTTTAACCTTAGGTCATTTGAGGAGAGAACAGCTCAGATCAGCACATAAAGGATAGAAATTTCCCAGGTCTGCTTTAGTGGTAAAGGAAGTCTTAAATGTCCAAGAGGAGAGGTCTTGTCCTTCAAACCTGATAAAAAGCCATGGAATGGCTGAAACTCAGTGATCTTTAGGGACCCTTCCAACCCAAACCCTTCTGTGATTCTCTGACCCTATAATGTTGAGCCACTTGGTAGCCTCACAGTCAGGATCAGCTTTTCTGCTCACGGGCAATACTGTCCTGATCTCCCAGGCATTAAAGGTAAAAATATTTGATTTATTCTTGTTTCACATCCATATCTGTCCAACCTGCTCTTGGGTTTATACTGAATTCCTCTCCTGAGAGTAAGGAGCCTCATTTTCCACCTTCAAACCCATCCTTGGACTTTGCCTTTGGGCTGCTTTCCATGGCCAACCTTTGTGTTTCTGCTCTGCTTTTCATGGAATCACAGAATGGTTTGGGTTGTGAGGGAACCTAAAGCTCATCCAGTTCCACCCCCTGCCATGGGCAGGGACACCTTCCACTAGTCCAGGCTGATCCAAGCCCTGTCCAGTCTGGCTGTGAACACTTCCAGGGATCCAGGGGCAGCCACAGCTGCTCTGGGCACCCTGTGCCAGGGCCCCACCACCCTCACAGGGAAGGATTCCTTCCCAATATCCCATCCATCCCTGCCCTCTGGCAGTGGGAAGCCATTCCCTGTGTCCTGTCCCTCCATCCCTTGTCCCCAGTCCCTCTCCAGATCTCCTGGAGCCCCTTTAGGCCCTGGAAGGGGCTCTGAGCTCTCCATGGATCCTTCTCTTCTCCAGGTGAACATTCCCAGCTCTCCCAGCCTGGCTCCAGAGCAGAGGTGTTTTCCCTTTTTTTTAACTGTTTTGGTGATGACTGCATCCCTGGTTTTGACCTGGTTGAGTTTTAAAGGCTCACTTCTCTTTCATTCCAGCTTTATGGAACTGCATAAAGGTTCTGCAGCAATGCAAAAAAACGACAACGAGAAAATCCCCGTGCCTGCAATTCCAGATAGATTTCCTAGGATTTTATTATTAACACTTTGTGTAATGCCCTGAGGGAAGTGAAGAGCTCTCTGGTTGCCCAGTGAACCACACAAAACACAGAACCTGTGCCCCAAGGGACTTGCAGGTTAAAGGCTCTGAGTGGGTACAAAGCAATACAAATAATTGCCAGGTAGGCGACCCCGCAGGCAGCGCCCACGTTCCAAGCTGGAACGTCTCCTGGCACAGGAGCTCAGGAAAAGGAGCGGGAATGGGATGCTTATCACAGCTCAGCAGCAAACTGCTCCAGAAATAAGCAGCAAAATGAAGACTCAAGAGGAAACGTCAGATTAAAGGGAAAACCAATTTGTTCCCAAAGTCTCATGTGCTCCTAATGCTCTGCGGTCTGCAGGTAAGGAAAGGAAAACTGAATTGTGCAAGCACTGAGGTTGGAAAAGCCCTCAGAGATCACCGAGTCCAACCATTCCCCAGCACTGCCAAGGCCACCAGTGACCCATGTCCCCAAGTGCCACATGCACACAGCTTTTAAATCCCTGCAGGGATGGGAAATCCATCGCAGCCCTGGGTAGCTGTGTCAGGGCTGGACAACACTTTCCATTTTTCCTAATATCCAATCTAAACCTCCCCTGGTGCAGCTTGAGGCCATTTTCTCTGGTCATTTGTCACCTGGGAGAAGAACCTGAGCCCCACCTGGCTGCACCCTCCTGTCAGGGATGTATCAGCCCAACATGGAGCTGGCTGTCCCCAGACCCTCCTGTTCCTCAGCTGTGAGAAGCTGTTCTGTTGAGAAGGAAGTGCTGTTGGTTGGGGTCTCAAACCCATAAAGGAAGGCTCAGGAGAGCTCAGCAAGAAGTTCTAAGTGTCCTGAAGCAGAGAAAAAAACCAGGTGCCAGGAAAGAAAGAGAAGAGCAAAGAGCAAATTTCTTTGCAAAGAGCAAAGAAATTCTTGCTCAATGCTGAGCACTAAAACAGTGTAGAAAAAAGGGAAATAAAGAATCACATGGTTTGGGTTGGCAGGGACCTTAAAAATCATGGGCAGGGACACCTTCCACTATCCTAGGTTGCTCCAAGCCTCGTCCAACCTGAGCTAAGACACTTCCAGGGATGGGGAGTGTTCCCTCATCCAGCAGACCTGAGTGGCCCCGCATTTAGCAGGAACACAGAAGCTTCAAGAGATGTTGCTTACCCCCAGTTACACTCTAAAATCCACCTTAAATCTCCTTGCTAATTTTGCTTTGCCTCCTTCCAGTTAACCCTCCACTGCCCTGTTCTTTCCTTGGGTTTGCTCTCTGGCGATCCCTCCTGTTGCCTCCAGAGCTGGGTGGTCCCTCCACCACCAAACCATCCCATCTCAGATCCCTGCAGTGACTGAGCAATGCCAGCTCACGTTCATTCCCTTCATTACCCCACACTTAATGCCCTGAGAAAAGCAGGAGGGTGGAGCCATGGAGTTCTCCAAGAATTTATTCCAAGCACAGGTGAAGGTCATGGCTGATCCAAGGTGGGAGCTCTGTTTTTCATTTAGAAAAGGTTGTGGTAACTCTAAGCAAAGTAGCTCCACTTCCTGTGCTTTTGGATATTGTGGCTGGATAATCCTGGACCTGATAAAGCTTCTAACAGGTTTTGATAGAAGATGTAACTGTGGTTATGGAGTTTTTAACACCTTTTCTCCATGTGGATTCTCTGATGTCAAATGACACAGTTGAACCCAGCTGGGAAAACAATTTGTCTTTCCTTTTCATGCAACCATTTATTTTCACAAAGAGTAGGAACTTCATATTTGTCTGCCTGTGGATTGTGCCTCAAATCAGTGAGAGAGGATGGAATAGAACAAAAAAAAAATCGCAGGATCATGGAATCATTAAGGCTGGAAAAGTCAGTCCAGCAGTGCCACCATGTTCACCCATAAACCACATCCTCAAGTGTCACATCCACGTCTTCCAAACACTTCCAAGAATGGTAAGTGTAAAAAAAAAAAAAATCTACTCTTTAACTGACCTGAAAGTCAGGCTAAAAATGAAGCACTCTTTTAAACAGTTGAACTAAAACCAAAATAATTCAGTGTTGATGAATAAAAAGAAATGCACCTGGGTAAAAGAGGACCTAATATGAAATAGTATAAAATTATAAAGTCAGTGTATTTCAGCCGTTCATCCAGCCTGTTACTGGATGTTATTGATACTTCTGCATGTCTAAAAACCCGTATCTAAAAGAAGCTGGGCAATTTTATCACACAGCTAAAGGTTAAAAAGAAATCCCTATAATGCCAATTGGTCCAAAGCTCCCCAAAATCAAGTGTGCCAGAACTATTTACTATTGATTCCAGCTACCCTTAATCTGATTTCTCAGACATTTTCTCCTTCATGCAAACACGACTTGTGCTAAAAGGAGGTGTTGATTTAAGGTGGAAGTGAGGCTCAATGAGAAACAGGAAAACAGTAACAACAGTATAAATGACCACTAAAGACCATTTAGAAAAATATTTTGTGCTGAAGCAGACAAGAAACAGCTACAGACCCTCTTCCAGAGAGGAAATCACCTCTGGAAAAGTGGAAACATCCAAATGGAAGCAGTGAGAGTAAGGTGAGGATGGCAACCATTAACACGACTATTTCTGCAGCAATGAACACCTCCCGAAGAAAAAAAAAAGCAAGAATCCATGCTAAGTCATAGGTGGTAAGAAGCCAACACAGCACTGAAGAGGAGGAATTGTTCAATGATTATCCTGGGTATGAGCATTGCAAATGCAGGCACTGACATCCGTGTTACAACCTGTTGGGGACCGCAGCATGTTGAAGGGATTAAAAGCTAATGACAGGCCACCGTCCTCTTAAAATGCAGTGCCAGGCCAGGGGCTTCCACTTTCTCAGCTGAAATATCCACAGTTGCAACATCAGCCCGGTGCTGTTTGTTCCTAATGAAAGAGGTGATTCACTTTCTTTCCAGGAGCTGCACTGTAAAATGTTGATTAGAGTGAGAACCGCCCCCAAAATTTAAAGCAGAGTGGAAAAAAGAATACAAAGTGAGGTGTAAAAGGAGATGGGAGTCGAGGGGGAAATCAAAGCAGGGAATTCACCAGGAGGTAGAGATTTTATCAAAGCGATTGGTTCATTAGGCAGAAAATTTCACTGTCATTAAGACGGTGCTGCAGTGCTTTTTGTTAGTGAGTTCTTCAGGGCAGACACCTTTGTATTTCTACTTGTAAAACACCAATTAGTACCTCGGGCAGACTACAAACAAATCAACATTAAAACAAAGCAGTGAAACAGAACCATTTGTATCTCCTGCTAAGCCTGGAGTCACCAGGGCAGATTAAACTCCCTGGAGAGAGACCACATTCTTCATTCCTTAATAGTCTTACCCTTGTTTGCTGCACATCTCTAGGAGTTAAAAAGCACAAACTTGGATTTATCTCTCTGCTTGGGCTCAGAGGGAGTTCACCATGGGATGCTGCTGTGGGAATTCTTGTTACAAGTTTTGTGTGTGTGTATTCAAGCTGGGTTTCAATTAATAACAGTGTAATTGTTGCAAAGCCCACCCAGAACAGCCGGGCATCACTGCTTCCCCAACGTGCAAGTGAAGGTACCCGCTCAACATCCTCTGAAAGGCCACGTTTGGGAATTAAAGAACAGCTGGAAGGGTGGAAGGAGCCAGACTTGGTTCAGTCTAGTCCATATGGCTGGAATGGGATGGGTTCCTGACATTGTCTCCAGAAATTCAGAGGGGGTTTCCTCATTCACTTCCAAGCAGAATTAAGGAGGGAATTTACTTCTGTGGAGGATCCATTTCCTCTGATCCTGGTTCTTATTCCCTGGGAGAAGAGCCTGACCCCCACCTGGCTACAATCTGTTTTCAGGGAGTTGTGTAGAGCCACAGGGTCCCCCTGAGCCTCCTTTTCTCCAGGCTGAGCCCCTTTCCCAGCTCCCTCAGCCCCTCCTGGTGCTCCAGCACCTTCATCTTTCAACCTGCCCTACCCACCTTCTCCCCCCTTCCCACACACACTTTCTAAACAATATTAAATGTCTTTTCCGGTTTAACTCCCTAAAATATGTTCAGAGGAAAGGTCAGACACAGCAACAATCTGTTGGTTCAGGGTCACAGTAATGGTTAAGATGCCAGACTACAGATTCAGAGTCTGAGCCTGCCATGATTCACACTGAGGGCTGGTCAGGTTATACTCACTGTAAGGAGAAAAATGGTAATTTAGCCTTGATGATTGAGAAAACCTGAAAATCTGCCAGCCTCATCTCTGCCTGAAGTGCCAGTAGCTATTAAACCCTTAACCAGGGACACAGGCAGGAATGCATGATTTGGGGTTTATGATTCCTGGAGCAACATGAATGTCAAAGGTTGGGAGAGAACGATGGTCTCACCTCCATGTTCTACTCCCTGTGGTAAAGAAATAATGGTTGTAAACAGAAGCAGCAGAAATGCATTTTTTATAGAGCTGGAGAAGCTTTTCCCAGTTTAGTCAGGCACACAACAGCCTGTGCAAAGCCTGTGGGGTTGATGTAAAAGAGCACCATAGTGGGATTTTTGAATACATCTGTCAAGACTCACATGAGCAGAGCTGATCCCTCTCAGAGGAAAGGTGATGGATTTCATGAGCTCTTAGATCCTTTCCTAAATTACCTCCTATGTAAAGAAACCAGCTTGGAAATGGATTGAGAGCTCTCCTGAAGGAGTTAACCATTCAAACAGGTAATCTCAGAATTTTGAAAGAATTTGGCCACCAGAGCTACTTCCCTGCAACAGTTCCGAGGAGCTGCTGCCAACGTTAACATCGGGAGGCAGCTACTGACAGGTTTCATTTTGCCCAGTCTGATGCTGCTATTGACACTCATGCAGACAAGCCAGCACAAACAGGAATAAAAGGCCACCTTCCATGGCAACACTTCTCCAGGAACTAAGGAATTTACTGACAGCCCTGAAATCCCTGGCAGGTGGTGGGATTTGCTTCCCAAATGTCCCGGGGCACGGAAAAGCTGATGGGACTCACGTAACAACGGCTCCTACCACGCTGCTGGGCAGCTCCAGAGATGAGTGACAGCCTCTGCAATATCCAACAGGAATTACCGGGTAATGTGGCCTTTCTGGCAGAGGCCAAGTGATGTGGAAGGTTGGGGATAAATTCCAGTTGCAGGTCAGGGTCCTTCTAAAAGGACAGAAATTTTTGCAGAACCAACGGCTACTTGAATTTTTCTTCAGGCTCGACAGCAAATTTCTTACACAAGAGCTACTGGATGGGGCTTGGAGCAACCTGGGATAGTGGAAGATGTCCCTGCCCGTGGCAGGGATTTGGAATTAGATCATCTTTAAGATCCCTTCCAATCTAAACCATCCATAATTTTAATTTCTGCATCTGCATCTTCTACCCCAGCTCACCACCTAACCAGGCAACTCTGTGCCAGTGCAGAAGGTAAAAGTGATTCAGAGGGAGGAAGCTGAGCTCATTTTGCCAAGTCCAGGGGAAGGGTGAGCTGTGTACAAGAATGTTCCCTCCCAGACTGGGATCTTCACACCCTGTGCTCAAACCAGCTCCCAGTTTTCCTGCCTTGGAGAAAAGGGGATGTGGGTGTAAACTGGGAGCTGAACTCGCAGCTCCAGCTCCTCTGCTTCTCAGAAAACTCAGCACCTCTGTATTTGGGTTTTGAATCTAAAATTTTGGCCTTTAGTCCATCACTAGTTTGAAGACTGCAGAAAAGCCTAAATCTCAGCAAATTTAACCTGGTCTCAGATACACAGCACTTTAGGAAAAGCTTTTACAACATTCCCCAGAAGCTGTGCTTTGTCTTTAAAGCAGAGCTGACAATAATGTGAATCCTGGAGAGCAGAAAGTTGTGGAAGAACAACAATGTAAAGGTTTGAGGATGATTTTGGAAATACCGAAAGACCTGCAGAGGCAGCTGGGAGCCTGCTATTGATGAGAGAGTAGCCAACCCCACAGGGTACAATTTGCATCTGATTCACAGGGACTGGAAGAGAACTAGGAAGTTTGGATTATAATGGGATTAATCACACGACTCCAGGGACCCCATTCATCCCATTGCTGAAGGGTCCTAGAGCTGCTCTGCACTGCCTGAGCTGCATTTGGGAAGTTATTTGAGGTTTTCTGGGACAGGAATATCAGACTGCAAGGAGGGAAGAGATAAAAGTTTACTGGTTTTCCACTCAAAGCCAGCCTTTATCAAAGTTATGTGACCACGAGCTGAGATTAAGGACTGTAGTAAACCTCAAATCCCAGCCTAGAGCTGAAAACTTTTGAGATTTAATGCTACTAATTCCTCCAGCCCTCACATTTACTAGAAGTGACTGTTAAAAAAAAAAAATACAACAAATCAATCATTCTGGAGGAACTGCTGTGAATCCTGAAACAAAGGGAAAGGATGAGATCATCGCTGTTTCTTCAGCCTTGGTGAGGTCTCCAAGTGAACATATGAAGCAGATGAGACTTGCCTCAGCAAGGCCTGCCAATGTCAGAGCAATAAATAAATGTTCAGAGAATGAGGTTGCACCTTCAGCTGATGGGAGCTGCTGTCAGAGCTGGGAAACCTGCAGAGTCCCAGGATTTCTGGGAAAATGAAGATTTGGTGCTGAGCTCCCCTGAAGGGACACTCCAGAGCAAAGCCACTCTGGAAAGGGTCAGGCTGCCAGGCAGGCACTTAATGCAAAGAAAAACACTTCCAAAGATTCTTTGCCATTGTGATCCTCTGTGTTGAACTTGGCATTGCCATGGAGTTCTTGGGCTGTCCTACAGCAGGGACACCAAGGCCTGGGAAGCACTGAAGCAGCTTGTCCCAAACTGTTCAGCACCAATATTTGATGTGGGGACTCCTGGTTTTCTTCCTGCATTTCTCTTCCTTGGCTTTGGCCATTGAGGAAGATTTTCACATGGAGCCAGAAGAGCTGGAACTTTCTGTGCCTCTCTTAATGGTGAAAATTAGGAATGAACCCAAACTGTTATTAAGTGTAAAAATAAGTTGCTCTGGCCAATTCTTAACTGTGTTTACAGTTTTCCAAGAATTGGTTCCCAACCTGGAGTCACAGCCCAGGCTTGGCACAGCTCCAGGCACACCGAGGCTCAGGCATTCCTGGTGGAAGGTTCTCTTTGCTCCAATTCCCACTCCCTCTGCCTCAGACCCTTCACTTTTAGGTCACTTTGTTATCAAAAAGACAATGCATAAAAGAATGTTCATCTGTGACAACACTGTCCAAATAACCCCTCCTGTGAGGACAATTTCTGTCTGACCTTTGTTCCAAATCTGACAGCAAAATTCTGATTTTATAAAACTCTCTTGGAATACACTTTTTTCTTTCCCTACTTTTAAACTTAATTCACCTTCTGGTGAAACTCTAAACAAACAATCACAAGTCAGGCTGAATTTATGCCCTTTGGGGGAAAAAAATCATCACAATATCTACAGAGATGGCTATTGACCCAGCAGTTATCAGAACTGTGGTGGGTTTTTTATTTTATTTTTATTCTTTCTGGCACAAACCCAGCTTTCTAAACAGCCAGTGACCCACTTTCACCTAGCTGGCCTCTGAAGTTGAGAGAAGATTCCTACCCTGTGGACGCTGGAGGCTCTGTTTGAAGTCCCTGCTGTCAGGAGATGGTCAGTTTACGTCTCCTGTCCTAGGACAGGAAAAGGATGCACTCTCAGCTCCATGTGTTGCAGGGAGATAAGCACAAAGATTTCTGTCCTATGCCCTTATCAGCTTTTCCTGCTACTCTCCAGAACAGACACCACCAAGGCTGGCAGTAAAAATTAAACTTAAGCAAGAGGAGGACAAAAAAAAAAAAAAAAAAGAGAATTAGTTCTCATAACTGTAATTCAAAAGATTGAAGTTTTGGGAAAAAAAAAACTGTGTAAGGATTTTTAGGAGTATTGAAAACTACCTAAAATCTTCTGTATTCTCAGTGTAAACTGACCTACTCTGACACACCCAGGATGACTTAGGGCTTAAAAGATATTTCAGGACTTAAATAATCTTTACTACATGAGAATTCTTCCCCTTGCAAATAAAACCAATTAGCTGGCAAAAGGACATTCCCTGCATATGGAAATGATCATGGAGTTACAGAATGGTTTGGGTTGGAAGAGACCTTAAAGATCAACCTGTTCCACCCCTTGCCATGTGCAGGGACACCTTCCACTAGACCAGGTTTCTCCAAGCCCCATTCTATAAATTTAATATTTTTATTTCATGGTTTCCTTTGCTCCAAACCTATTCTATAAAATAACAGTTTTATTTAATGGGTTTCTTTTGCTTTTCCTTCTCTCTCTACTGCTCCATCCTTCTCTTTATGTTCCTTCAGTCCTGCCACCTCATTTTCTTAGTGTGCAGAGGACAGGCTAGACAGAGCCTCCAAGGATTTTGGGTTATCTCTCATCTTTCCACCTCCTGCCCACATAAGATTTAATTTATGGGTGCTTCAGCCTCCACCCTCTATAAAACTGGAGTTACTTCTTGTTGAAACATTGTCAGCCATAAGTGAGATGGACTCAACAACACTTTAGGAGGCACCTTCAAGTAAGACTTGAACATAAAGGTGATAAATAAATGTTCCAGATGGAAACCAAGTGTCCAGCTCTCCACAAAGCCCCACCTGGATCTACTGATGTAGAAAAAACCAAAAACCATCTAGCAAATACCCACATATAATTCCCAAATGGCTGTTTTAGAAACATCAAGAATTGCTCCTGTGTTCCTTCCCAGCCCTCAATATCATTATTGAAATAATGTCTGCACTGTCAATTTATAAATTGAAACAATTTTAGAAAACACCTCCCATGTAACTGCAGCAGCTGTTAAATCCATGTCACAGATGTCACAGGGTGCCAAAAAACTGGGGGAGGACTGCATGGATGTGACAGGGCAGAGAAAGTTCTTGAGCACTTCAAGATTCCCAAATTCTGGACTTATTTCTGCTATCAGTTCATTCTAGGACAAGCTGTTTGGGGAGACATTTGAAAGAACAGTCTAGTTTCATTTCTAAAAGCACATAAGATCCTAAAATATACTAGTTTTACAGATGATTGAAAGAGTTTACTCTGTATCTATACAGAGGAACATGTGGAGACCCAAAATGAACAAAGGTCAATGAAGAAATAATCAATTTATTGGCATTTCAGGCAAAGTAGAACGTTCCTCTTAGAAGTTCCTGTGCCCTCTCTTCCTTAAAAGAAGCTTCTAAAGTTTTGCTTTTAAAATAATTGTGTTGCTGATATGTTTTTACCCTTTAACATGACTTAGTGTCCCCATTAAATGAAAAACACTGTTCTGTATACCTGGCACACCACTGCTATTGAGTAAAAAAATTAAAAAGGCAAATCATGAGATCTCAGCATTTCTCCAACTTTGTTCTGCCATTTCTCTTTAAGTCCTACCACAATAAAGAAAATTTTCCTCACTCCAACCTCCTGAAATGATATAAAAATAAGGAAATTATGATATAATGCTCTTTGGGCAAGACAGGAATTATAGTGATGGCATCAAAAATGTCAAATATTCCTTCAAACTGGAATGAAAGAAGTATTTTAAGACTCTAATCACATGAAAGCAGCACTGAGTCCAGGGTTCAGGATAAACCAGCATGTGTGTGTGTGTGTTTGTGTGTCTGGGTGTGTTTATCCCTGGATATCAGACAGGACAGGAAAGGAAGAGTTGAAACACTTGTCCAGAAAATGCTCAAAAAGAAAACACAGCCAGGACAAATTTAGCAGCTTTACTTAGCTGGGATATCAAAGGCAGAGCTGACTGGAAAAGCAACCACCTCTCAAGAATGGCAAAATAAACTCAGCAGAGTCTCGGGAGGAAAACCCGGATCAGAGGCTGGATTTTGTTAACTGCTGCTGTTTTGGGTAAGTCAGGTCCTTTCTGACACTGCTGAGATAATCTTGTCGAAGAACAACAAAAATGAAAAGCCAAAAAAAAAAAAAAGGGACAAAAAGACAGGCAAGACAGACACCAGCCATTTCAGGGGGAATCTGTTTGGTAAAGTGGCTTTGAGGTGTTGTCTGAAGAAACAAAACTCGGAATGAACTTCCTAAAATATTTTTTTAAATTTTTCTTTTGGTCTCCTTTGGAAAAGTGAATTTCAATAGGCTGATTGGCAAGTTATTTGTTGATCAAAGGAAAAGTCTGAAACACATCTGAAACAGATTTTCTGAATAAAAAAAAAAGCATTTCATGCTCAATTCAGAAGAAAGCTTCCCCAGCAGAAACTAGGCTATTTTTTTTTTTAAAGGAAGCTTCCATCAACTAAAATGAGCCAAAAGTGACATGTTTTAATAAATTCTGTCTTGAAGACATGCAGACCTATTACCTGGATATGATACTGAAATCATGGCTCAGAAATGTGACTTTCTATCCAAATTTCATTAATTTGCTTGCATTACGCAGAAGAGGTTTTACCTCAGACTGGGAAAACCATCTGGATCTTACAGTGACCAGAATCAAAATTTGATGTTCAGAAATAGTCTGGGGTTAGAGGGGAGGAGGGTGGCATCTGCTCACCTCTGACAAAAAAAAAAAAAAAAAACGGAGGAGGAAAAAAGGGAAAAAAAAAAGAAAATTCTCAATTTTTTAAGCTGCTGCAACTTCACCTGGGGAAGTGTTCCTGGAAGATTTATACAAGGAGCAAAGGAAGTGTGTCAACATGATCTGTACCATCCAATGGATAAAACTGGCTTTGGAATTCACCTTCCCAGTGCCAAACTGAGATTCAGAAATTGAAGTGATGTCAAGCAATTTCCCTTGGCTCCCAGTCATGCCAGAGACAGACACTCTGACGCCGAGGGAGGATGATGGGGAGATAGCAGGTCCCTCTCATTTTCACAAGAACTCCAGGGAACTGCTCCCATATCTGCTGCAGAATTAATCAAGATAAGTTAATGTGTGATAACATGTATCTGAAGGGGAGAAAGCCTGGACAGCTCCTGCCTCTCCAGGAGTCAATTTAATGGCTCTCCAAGAAACACAAAGCTGTCCTTTTCTGCCCTGATCCACCCCAAAAGCAGAGCTCAGGCTGGAGAGTTGGAAAAAAGGACAAGGTATGGCATAGGAATGTGACACAGTAGAGAATACTGAATCTCATAATACTGACAAATAATTGATGCTTTTACACCCTGGCACAAGAAACTTTCACCTGACCCACAGATACTCCTCCTGCTGCTACTCTTAAAATACTCCACACTCATAACAAGAAAATGGTTTGTGCATCCACAAAAATGGATATTTTGAGGTATTTCAGTGAGGTCTAAACTCTGTATGATTGCTACACTGCCACTGTGGCATGTTTCATATTAAATGAGAACATCAGAAATGATTGGAATGCTAGAAATATGGGTAAGGTGGGAAACTGGAAAAAGGTTTAGGGTGCAACCATGGAAATCAGAGTAGGAAGAGACCACTGAGCAAACACACAGAGATGCTTTTCTCTGTGTAACCCAAGTGCATCAAGCAAAGTGCTTTGCTTGATCACAGAATCAATCCCAGAGTCCCAAAATCCCAGAATCCCAGAATGGTTTGGGTTGGAAGGGACCTTGAAAACCATTCAGTTCCCCTCTGACATAGGCAGGGACACTTCCACTATCCCCAGGTTGCTCCAAGCCCCATCCAACCTGGCCTGGAACATTTTCAGAGATGGGGCAGCCACAGCTTCTCTGGGGAACTTGTGTCAGGCCCTCCCCACCCTCACAGGGAAGAATTCCTTCTCAATATCCCATCCATCCCTGTTCTCTGCTAGTAGGAAACCACTCCCTGTGTCCTCTCCCTCCATGCCATTGTCCAAAGTCTCTCTCCATCTTTCCTGTAGCCTCTCTTCAGGCACTGGAAGGGACAATCAGGTGACCTTGAAGCTTTCTCTTCTCCTGATCAAGCCCAGTTCCCTCAGCCTTTCCCACATCAGATCTGCTCCATCCTTCTGATCATCCTGGTGTCTCCTCTGGACTTGTTCCAGCAGCTCCAGGTCCTTCCTGTGCTGGGCCCCAGGGCTGGGGCAGCTCTGCAGGTGAGGTCTCACCTGAGTGGGGCAGAGGACAGAATCCCTCTGTACCTGAGCACCTTTGTCCATCCCAAATGAGGAACTCTGCAGACTCCAGAAGCCTTCAGGCCACACCACCACATGGAATGCACCAGGAATCACACACACACACAATTCCAGCCTGATGGAAGTATGAGCAATCCAAATCTGTGCATGGAGCACTCTGAAGTGCTCACAGGGAATTCCCAGTGAGTGCCATGAATTGGATCTGATTAATTAAACATGCCAGCAAGGCACAAGCTGCGAATTTGTGCTCACAAGCACTTCCAGGCACACAGACAAGCACCAGGCTTGTGTGTGTTACACACAAGGACATCATTTATGCTCAGGTAGCCAAAGGCCCCTGAAAATATCAACTGGTATTTTCACGGGAAACTCTGTCTGGAAAGCTCTCATGCTCCATTTTCCCACCTGCATTGTTCACAAGGTGACATCCATCAGCAGCATCCCAGATGGATGGCATGAATTAACAGAGCAACTCCAGAGGCTGAGATCCCAGCCAGGTATTTATATCCCTTCCCTTGTGAGCCAGCTGACTCTACCGATCTAAGAGACTGTAATCCCTCCCAAAAAAGGCAGAAGTGTCAATACATAAAAAAAAATATTTTAATAGTGGAAAAAAAAATCCAAATTTGTCTGTTTTGTTTGCAGACATGTCAGATATGCAATAGCTTTCTAAATGGAAGGTGATATGACCAGAATATTTCCCTGAGGTATAATTTGCTTCTCTAATAAAACAATAACTTCCCACTGTGCTGTCATGAATAATATCACCTGAAGTAATGCTTATTCCTTTAATCCAGGAGTATGTGGAAGGATGAGAAAAGCATTCCCATGTATGACAAACGAACAGCAAAGCAGCAGGGCTGACATCAGCAACTGTCTCTTCTTTAGTACTTCAGTTATCTCACCAGAGATTGATAGTGAAAATACAAATTTTTTCAGTTCCAGATGTGTGAATTTGGGCTCAAACTCAACCATTTGAAGAAAGAGCTGAGTTCTCAGCCGTCTCAACCTGCAAACCTAAAATCAGTAAATATCTATATTGTCTTGTGGGGCAGCTGGACCCAAATTCCAGATTTTGATTTGTTCTTCAGCACTTAACAAACTGTCCTCTACAAGTACCTGATACCATCCCCAGACCAGAAAGGATGAAGATAAAACTGCAGTAAACAACATAGAAAGAATATTCCCAAACTCATAGCAAGAATATTCCAAATCCTGTCTTCTAAACAGCATTTGAATTGAATGTAGTAAATAAAGACCAAGGGCACACCCAAAAAGAAAAAAAAACCCAAAAAACTCAATAGCTGTTCATGATGTGAGTACCATTTCCAGAGAAATGAACAGCACATAATTATGTAATTAACAATTATGATTGTCTAAATAATCTCATTGTAGGGTTGGAGAGAGTCGAGTTACACGATCAAGCTCAGATTCAGCATTTCTAGGGGACTTTTTGTTTGGTGTTTTTTTCTTTTTTTTTTACACAAATTGGTACTTGAATAAGGTTCAGTATAATATGTGGAGAAGTGACATTACAGAGAAGAGAAAAAAAAGATAAAATAAACCTCGAACTCCTGACTGTACAAGAAGGGCACTGTATAAAGGCCTCTAGGAGACATGGCCTGATCCACTCAACCAACTCCAGCACAAGCAGCCCAAAATCTCTCTGGGAGAACTTGCAATTCCAGCCTGAAGGAAGTACAAGCACTGAAAGCCTCAGAGGCCTAAATATTCCTTGTATGGGATCCTTATGAAAGGAAAATCCCCCAAAATTTTGACGGATTTTATTAATTGGTGTCCAAGGCCCAGCTTGATGAGGCCCTGAGCAATCTGGGATAGCAGAAGGTGTCCCTGCCCATGGCAGAGGGGTGGAACTGGAGGAGCTTTAAGGTCCCTGAAATCCAAACCATTCCAGGACTGCAGAATTGTATTTATCAAGTATTTTCAAGACAGTCCAAAGGCATATTTAAAGAGATATGTCTTTCAAAAATTTGCCATAAAAACCCAAGGGGAACATCCTGTCCCTCAAACAAATAATTTTCAAATACAGTGCTTATGACACCAGGCAGAAACTGTGAAACAGTCCAGAATTTTGAGTTCAACCAAAACTGAAACATACTCTTTACTAAAAATTAGTAATTTTCCAATTAGGAGGACATTTACATCCAAAGCCAGGTTGGATGGAGCTTGGAACAACCTGGGATAGTGGGAGGTGCCCCTGCCCATGGCAGGGGGTGGAACTGGATTAACTTAAGGTCAGTTCCAACCCAAACCTTCCTGTGATTCCATGATTTTATGTTAAAGCAATAATGGCTTTTTACATTTAACTATTTCATTGTTTGCTTTACAAATGGGATTCTTTTCTTCAAATGCTCCTTTAAGAACTTTCTGAAGGAAATACCATTTTTACTTTTATGGTTTCAGAGTGGAAAACCCCCAAGTTTTCCTTCAGGCAGAGCCCCAGCTATTCCTCCAGGAGCTGACATTTCCTCTGCCCCAGCCAGGCAGTGCTGAAATCAATACTGCAGGGCTTGCAAAAAGAAAGAAAGAAAAAAAATAAAGTCCCTTCCCACTCAGACGGTTCAAACCTGTGTGCAGCCTGTTGGGACTCCTTGGAGCCACTGGATGCTCCAATAGTTTTGGCAATGCAAGTTCCCATTTTCACTGGGGTCAGCCAGAACAAGATCAGACCACATTCCTGGTGGCCAGCAGGTGATCTGTGCTTGTGTAAGCTCAGGCACAAAGGCACAAGTTTATCTCTGTGTCCAAATGCAGCCAGCTCACTCTGCAGAACCACCTGCAGTGAAAAGAGCAGCTCAAAACAAAAAGATTACAAAAACCAGCAGCCCACTGAGACAAGGTTTGTATGGCAGCAAGATCCTGGCAATGGAATTCATCCACCCTGGCTCCAAAGCCAAGAAAACCACTTGCACCTCCAAGGAGCTCAATGGTTTGATTGCATATCACCAGGTGAAACAGGAGAGTAAGTTATTCCTACTCATTTAATGTGAAAGGATTAAAAATGTATTAAAATTAAAAAGTGTCCCAAGAATGATTTTAGCAAGAATTAGGGGGAGCATTCCAATTTCTTGGAGTCGATCTGCCCTTCAACCAGAGAACAGCTGCCTGGAAGGCATCAACCCCAATAATGTTGTGACTAGAAAGTTAACCAATAACAGAATCCCAGAATGGTTTGGGTTGGAAGGGACTTTAAAAATTACCCATTTCCAGCCCCATACCATGGGCAGGGACATCTTCCACCATCCCAGGTTGTTCCAAGCCCTATCCAACCTTGGGCACTCCCAGGGATGGGGAAGCCACAGCTGCTCTGGTCAACCAGTGCCAGGGCCTCACCACCCTCTGAGTGACATTATTAGGTAACCTTGAATAAGATAATAATATTAGAATAAGGTGTAGCAAATCCTTTAAATGCTTTTGAATGTGCCTTTTTGCTTCTGTACTTGAAAAATTACTGAACAGCTCAGGTCTCTCCTAGCTGGCTATAGGACAGAGGTACAGTATAGAGCAAGAGTCATCAGAAATTAAAATAAAAAAAAAACCAACAACAAAAAAGAAAACATATGTTGCTTCCAGTTAAAGCCAGAATGAACATCTTTGTAATCAATTAATTTGGTGAGGCTTTTTTTTGGTTTAGAAACCACAGTCTTCTGTTACAAGTTCTGAATCAGTCTCTCTATTCCCTCTAATACTGTTCAGGACAACCTTGGGCAGCCCTAGGGGATTAATCCAGCATTCCTCACTTTCCCTGGTGGAGGGAGCTAGCAAGTGTATTCCAGGGCTATTAAAGAGTTAATTAGGTAGTGCTTTGTGCAGCTTCACTGTTTCAGCAAGTCTCGAGTGACACCTAATTAACAAATCTCTGATGAGCTGTTTCTTAGAGAGCTCAGCACAGTGCTCCACGAAAATCTCCTTTATCATTCCAGCCACGAAGCCCCAATGTCCTGCTGCCCCTCTGCCCCTCAGTGAGGGGATATCTGTGATTCCTGGCTGGCTCTAAGCTGCCAATCCTGCCCCCTCTCAATAAAAGTTTATTTACTAAACTTGGGAGCATTTCGTACAAAGCAAAAACCAGGCAGCTACATCAAAGCCTCCCTATTATCACTCCCTAGTGAACTGTGAAAATATAAATTCAAAGCTGACAAGCTAGTTAGACTTTTAACTAAAATCTGAGGGCAATTAACTTTAACCATGCCACTCTGCTACTGTACTCCTGGCACCAACTTTGAGAAGTGGCCCAAATTCCTCTGAGGAACAGAAAGACCATTTATCTCCTCTATTTATTCAGGGCAAACCTCCTCCTCGGTGTCAAGCTGGGAATGCAGCGTTGCTGACTGTGACTGGCAGTGATAAAGGAGCTGGTATGATTTTCAAATGAGCAGCATGTCCTGTTTTCCCAAATATTGGAGGAAAGTGAATAATATGCCCTCCTAAATAAGAGCCAGGTACCGATTTAGAGCTGCACACTGGGGAAAAGATGCCTATAAATTCCTGGACACATAAAACTCCTGCCTTAAAAAGGATTTCTGCTTGTATCTCCTACAGAAAGGTATTTTTATTTGCAGAACTTGGAAAAGGAAAGCAATCAGAAGTGACAGAAAGATCATTTATCTAAGGATAAGTTAGGAAGTGGCATTAATCTACAGAATAATTTCTGTACATGTGATCCCTTCCAATGTTCCTTTAGGTCCTAGCCATGTTCTGGGACTGAATCCTTTTAGAAGCACTAAAAATGTGAACCCCTGGCCATGGCAGGGGGTTGGAATGAGATAATTTTTCAGGTCCCTTCTAACCCAAACCATTCTGCTCTATCAAAAATATAAGACAGAAACTGTCAAAAGCATATTGCCTTGCTAAGTATCTATATGGAAATAAAAATAATATAAAGCTTTTATATATTTGCAATATATGATTATAAACCAAGAGCTTTGTACCTTAAGCTCAAAACAAATATTTAATATTTAGTGGAAGCTTTACATGTGGAGTCTCAAATCTTCACATCCAGTGGAGAGAGGTGACCCTCAAATGCACAGCTCACACCTTAAGCAGGTTAAATGGCCCTTCACTGGAGCTTTTCTCTTCCCCTGCTACTTAGATGTTACATCACTGTATTTAACCTCTCAGTGGGGATTAATCTCCCTCTCCTTCAGGCATTTAGCTTAACTCTGCAACAATTGGAGAATATTGCCTTGAATCAATCAGGATCAGCAAATCTCCACAGCAACAAGGTATCCCGAAGGACAAAACAAGAAGCCAAGTGGGCATCTCCTGCATCACCTGAAGGTGATTTTTTTCAGGGCTCTTAAGTGGTGTCAAACCCCACAATTCCCCCTTGGGTGCAATCTCATCTTTTCTTTCAAGGACTTGAGACTCAGGAAAACAGAGTCTGACAGCCTGACAATCTTAGTTCCAGAAAAATCAGTTACTAATTAGGATAAAAGAGTTTTGCAGCTTTCAGTCCAAAACTTTCAACAATAAAAACTTATTGGAAAATTAGTACCAAAAGTGCTTTACAGATGTCATGGCAAAATTCTAATATTTTGTTGCCTGACATGAACTTGAGATAACTTTCCTATTTCCTAAGCTTCCTCTGAGATTGTGAACAGTTCCCATCCCTTCAGACACTCTGTAAAGGTAAAAGGCATTTTCTTCTGCTGATACAGGAAATAAAGGAGTTCAAGACTCAAAATTCTGTGATTGGAAGAGGATCTGCCACAGCCCTGAAAGGTTTTATGTCTGAGAATTTGGGAGCAGAAGGGCCCTACAAAAACCCACTGCGGGTTAAAGCAGAGGGGCAGCATCTCCTCTAAGCTGGAAGATTCCCAGAAAGCAAGAGCAAGCCTGGCCTGGGCAGGGAGCCCTTTATTGTTATCAGTGTTTTTGTACAGCCAGTTGCCAGGAGTGACAAAGCTCTGTTTTCCAGGAGCAAGCGCTCAGATCAGAAGCCCCGGGCCGGCGGAGCTGCGGAGCGAGGGCTCAGTGCTGGGCGTCTCTTGGAGACGCCCATTTCCCTACGACAACGCCGGAAAAAGGAACGGGCCACGCTCCCTGCCTTTGGACCACATCCATCACAGTTGCTACACACAGCATTCCTTTGCCATTTGGTAACTGACAAACACCAGGCTTATTAAAAAAAAAGGGGAAAAAACTTGACCCTGCTGTTGGGGAAAAAACCCCGAGCCTGCAGCGCTCCAGGTGGGAAAGCTTGGGCAGAGGGGACTGCTGGAATGAAAGGAGGGCAGGGAATCAGCAGCACAAGGGATGCATGAAGTCCTGGCTGTCAAAAAAAAAAAAAAGGCTGTTGCTCCATTTGACCACTTACACAAACACTCCTGCAGGTGAGATACTCCTGCACTTCTTGCCTGAGCTCAGCTTCCCAAGATCCACAAATCTCTGGGGTTACACACCCTCACCCTCAGCGGTGCCCTCAGGGGATGCTCTGGAGCACAGCACCCCTCTCCCACCCAGATTCTATGTAAACAGCCCTGCTTCTGCAGGGATTTCAGGAAAGCTGGAGACAGTCACGCTCCAGGACTCTGTGAAAGTTTAATTAAGCTGCAATGTCTTAAAACCACAATATGGGCACTGTGGCTATAAAGTTCAAAAGGTAAATAGAGAAGCACAGAACACTTCCAACAGCTCTGCCAGAAATGACCATTGGGAGAAACCTGGGTGATACGATTTGCACTTCAAAATTCTCAATTATCATCTCAGAATTTCAATGCACTTTATGAAGAACCACACACAGCACAAATTAGGCTGATACCATGTGAATAATCTCTGGGAGAAACCTGGGTGATACACTTTGCACTTCAAAATTTTCAATTATCATCTCAGTATTTCAATGCACTTCATGGAGAACCACACACAACACAAATTAGGCTGATACCATGAGAATAATCCCTGGGCTTAATGGTTGGGAAACTGGGATGCAAACCTGACCCAAGGCTGCCCAGCAGGTGGTGAAAAGGAACCAAAGCCTGGCAGTGGCTCACCTGAACCAGATTCCTGGGATCCACTACAGACAAATCCCATCCTCAAAATCCAGAGGGGCTGGCAGAGAGAAGTTCAAAAGCAGTGATTAATAGGAGGCTTAGCAAGGCAGAAGTTAAAATAAAGAAGCAAAGAACAATTCTAACAGCTCTGCCAGAAATAACCATTGGGAGAAACTTGGGTGATACACTTTGCACTTCAAAATTCTCAGTTATCATGTCAGTATTTCAATGCACTTCATGAAGAACCACACACAACACAAATTAGGCTGATACCATGTGAATAATCCCTGGGTTTAATGGTTGGGAAATTGAGAGGCAAACTTGACCCAAGGCTGCACAGCAAGTGGTGAAAGGGAACCAACTCCTGAGCCAGATTCCTGGGATCCACTACAGACAAATCCCATCCTCCAAATCCAGAGGGGCTGGCAGAGAGGAGTTCTAAAGCAGTGATTAATAGGAGGCTTAGCAAGCAGAAGTTAAAACAGGGACATTGTGCCTTCTCAGTGTGCAAGTTCCAACAAAAAACTTCCTCTTCCAGCTGCTTGCTGACGTGTAGGATTACCCAATTTTCTCTCATCACCTCAAAGCTTGGCCCAGCGTTCTCATTGCTCTCAAGATGAAATGTAAATGAATGCTTAAGCTCCCAGCATCAGCATAGACACAGATATTAAAAGGCTGAATTTAGGTCACTTTGGCCAAGGCTGAACTGTTCCCCACAGAACATTCACTCTTTAAGTCAGGAGGAGAAATATTTTTAGGGGAAGCAATTTGAGAGTTGGATAACTCGAGAGCCAAGTGCTTTGTTATATCACTGCCCCAGACTGGAGCTGAGCAGCACCTGGATGTTTATATAATTTATATAATTTATATATTAGGGTGGTCTTCATGGAACAACTGGAGTTTTGAACTGGTACTACACAGCACTGAGTCCTTAGAAAGAGGAGATATTTAGAAAACTTAATGATCCACTGGGCTAAATGTGGTGTTTACAAACTGATTAAGGAGCTGATACTGCGATGAGCTGAGCCAGGCAAGTCAATAAAGATCTGAAGCTCTAAAATAATTTGGGAATTGTTGGAGGAACAGGTTTTGCTTGGATGTGACATCAGGGACATGGAGAGTCAGCCACCCCAAAATGCACCAAGACAGAATTTGGGATGTTGTCTTTGACATATTTCATATTAAATTTCTTTAATCCATTAGTAGTTGGAGAGAAATTCCACATCCACTGATACCCAGAGGACTTCACAAATATTTCATGAAACCTGAGAATTTTTCCAGGCACTCGGAGTGTTTGGTGCTTTTTCAATATTTTTAAGAGTTTAAGCAGTAGATGAGATTTGGAGAGAACCAACAAAAACCTTGTGTTTATTTACCTGAACTGTTCCTCTTTTTCTCCACTAAACATAAACCCCATATCCATATTATGAGACATCAAAGAATAAATATATAAATAAAGGGTTTCCTAAAATAATAAAATTGCTTGATTTTTTCCCTCATCTAAGATTTTTTTACTCCCTTATGAGATAGTGGTTTAATGAATAATAAAAAAGCACCTTCCAGCTTGCACTTGACCACAACAAGAAGTTTGTAGCAATTACTATTTTTGTACCTGCAAATATTCATTGCAAAATACACAAGCTGACAATTTGAAATTAAAATATATTTTTTAGAAATTTTAAGAAAAAGAAATTGTGTTTTCTGTGAACTAGAAAACATTTCCTAATTAGCATTAGCCTTTGACTACCTTGTACTACAGAAAACTTTCTTCTGCTCCCAAGCTCAGATATTTCTTTGTAAAAAATATTGAGAATAAATAATTTTCTTTCAAGTATTGAAACACTGAGTGACATTTAAATTCTTCAATATTCTGGAAAACAGGATTTTAGGGCATGCAATATTTTTGATCTTCCCTTCATTTGTTAAAAAACAACCTGTACCACACAGGTGACACAGGATCAGTGTTACTGGGCTGGATTTTGATGTCAAAAACATTTCCCAGCACTTGGGAAAAGTCAGCTCCTGGTGAAACAGAGCAGGTTTAAAATAAATCCCAGTAAATAAAAAATGAAAAATTGAATGCTGTGGACAGGCAAACTTCTCAGCCTCTGTCCACTCTACTATTTGGGGTGAAATTATCTTTGATCCTGACTTTTTGTGGGAGCTGAAAGTTTACCCAACACATGCTGGATTTTAACGCCAGTTGCAAGGTGGCCACCAAACCACCCTGGGAATTCTGGATCCTGAGGGACTCCAGAACTTTCCACCAGGATCATCAAAGCAGAACCTTTGGGAGGTCAATCTCCAGGCTACAACCAAGAATTTCTGAAGGATTAATGATCACAGACTGTGATGGTGTTCACAGGGGTCTTAGGATGAGGGAAGAGACGAGGATCTGATTCCATGTTTCAGAAGGCTGATTTATTATTTTATAATATATATTATATTAAAACTATACTAAAAGAATAGAAGCAAGGACTTCATCAGAAGGCTGGCTAAGAATAGAAAAAGAAAGAATGATAACAAAGGCTTGTGGCTTGGACAGAGAGTCTGAGCCAGCTGGGCTGTGATTGGCCATTAATTAGAAACAACCACATGAGACCAATCACAGCTGCACCTGTTGCATTCCACAGCAGCAGATAATTGTTGTTTACATTTTGTTCCTGAGGCCTCCCAGCTTCTCAGGAGGAAAAATCCTAAGCAAAGGATTTTTCAGAAAATGTGTCTGTGATCACAGACAGCAGCACCTCCTGCTCCAAAGCCAGACCAAGCTCCAGCCTCTACTCCCCACACCCACTGGGTTTATAGCGCTGTGAGTCTGCAAATCCAAACACCCTTGGGCACAACCAACTGTCCCCAAGGAGAGAAGGGACAAACTACACACCACAGATGGATCACATCCCTTAATCCAGTGCAGGGAAGACTTCAGACCCTGCTGCATGCATGGAAATTTTGGGATCTTTTCAGCAGAATATCCAAACTCTGTCCAACCCCACAAAACTCTTGAGTTTTCTGTGGCTGATTTCAGTTGTTATCATGGAATGGGTTGGGTGGGAAAGGACCTTAAATCACCCAGTTCCACCCCCTGCCATGGTCAGGGACACATCCCACTGTCCCAGGTTGCTCCAACCTGGCCTTGGACACTTCCAGGGATCCAGGGGCAGCCACAGCTTCTCTGGCCAACCTTTCCAGGGCCTCCCCACCCTCACAGGGAAGGATTGATTCCTTCCCAATATCCCATCCATCCCTGCCCTCTGGCAGTGGGAAGCCATTCCCTGTGTCCTGTCCCTCCATCCCTTGTCCCCAGTCCCTCTCCAGCTCTCCTGGAGCCCCTTTAGGCCCTGGAAGGGGCTCTGAGCTCTCCCTGGATCCTTCTCCTCTCCAGGTGAGCACCCCCAGCTCTCCCAGCCTGGCTCCAGAGCAGAGGGGCTCCAGCCCTGGGATCATCCTTATGACTTTAACATTCTAACAGGTCCACAAGTCCCTGCTCTCTCCTCTCAACAAATCAAACCAGGACAATATTCACCCGTAATTCCAAATCTGAGACCTTTCCCACAGCATATCCCATGAGGGAGAACAGCAAGTCCTCATCACCAGGATCCTGACATGGGACACAACTTTCAAAGCTGATGCTGAAGCCACCTGAGCAGAGAAGGCACCACCTTCCCCCTGCATGATTTGTCCTCCCCATCATCCTCTTCCTCTTTCCTTATCTCAGGGATATGCACAGTTATTAACAGAAGGTCAAATTAATGACATTAATCAGCATTTTTGTCACATTTGTCCCTCTCTCTAAGGCAACACCATAATTGTTTAAAGGAAACACGCTGGGATTGATGGTGGTTTGCAGAGGGAGGCTGCAGATTTAGTGAAAAACAGACAGTGGATTTCTTAACCTTGTCTTAATCTTGGGAAAACTCAAATAAACCCAAACTAAATTCAAATGGCCAAGTTTGCAAACACGCCAGGGAGCTGGAGAGAGCTCAGAGAGGACAAAGAACCAGTTTGGACACTGGTGGGGAATTTTACCACCAAGTTACTGTCCTGCACCAGATATTTCTCCTTACTAGAGAGTTAAAAAATCAAATTTTCACAGCTGAAGAAAGAATGATCCAGCAGAGAAGCTGAAATACTGGATTGGAAGTGGAAAAGCTTGTTTCTTTAGATTTTAAGCACTTTCTCAGGCTGAATCATTTCCTTTGCTCCAGCTTCTGGTTTGTTTAACCCATCTGAACCAACCAGCAGTTTCATAACCAGTTTGATGAGGCAAAAATCAGAAGACACCCTTGGAGGAAGGTTAGACACCCTTTAATGACACTAAGTCAGCAAAAATCAGATTGCTGTGAACACCCAGTCCTTGCAGGCTGCTTGAATAGATGGAGGTAATAAAATGTATCTAATCCCTGATTTCTGAGAGAGACCAAGCTGCTGTTTCCCACAGCAGCATTATCCCCACAAGTTGTCAGCCCAAATTCCACTTCTCCAGACACAGGAATAAGTAAATTCCTGCCCCAGGGAAAGCAGGGCAGGGAGGGAGACCAACTCATCATCAAGAACTTGCCCACCTGGCTTAAAAATCAACAGGAAGCCACCTGCTTACTTCACACTTCCATATACAAATCCTGTTATGATAGGATCAAAAAAAGGTACTTTTCCTTGTTTTGAACTGCTGCACTGCAATTTTTTTTTCAATTTTTTTTTTTATTTTTAAGGAAAGCTCTTTGATCAGACAAATATTTTTAAAAGGAAAAACAAAACAAAGCTGGTCTATAAAGCTCAGGCTCATGGCAAGGGCTGCTTGGGAGGAAGGGATTACATAGGACAAAAAATAAGGTGAGGTTTATTCCCTAGAAGCCAAACCCATGTTCTTAGGTACTGGTGTGTTACTTTCTCACATAATACACAGTTTAAAAAAGAGAAAAAAAAGACAATTGCAAGAAAAAAAGCACAATTAGGATTTGTTTTGAGCACCCAGTTAGGCAGCTATGCCGAACATTGTTTTGTGGTCCCTTACACGATTCCACTGCTTTAACCCTATTTACCTCATGGATAAAAGTGTTTCTAAATCACATTTTTATGCAGTTTCATTTAGAGCTGGATTTCCTTCCTTCCCCTTTTAATTTTCTTTCTTTTCCCCTCATTTTTTCTCTAAATCTCAGTGAAAAATCCCACTGGAGAACCACCTTTGCAGGATAAAGTGTTATAAAATATACAGATGACAAGGTCCAGCACAGAAATGCCAAAAGCCAATAGGAAATCAGCTCAGTTAAAGCCTTTTACCAACACAGATCTGCCTCTTACACCACAGATTTTCCCCAATTATTTCATCAGATCCATTTATGGATATATTTATTTGTCCATGCAGTGCCTGAGGACTGGATATGACCAACTGAGCAACCTCAGGATTTTTAAATGACAAAAGCAACTGAGCCATCCTGATTTCAGACCCACTCAATCTCAACACAAAGTCATGTCAATGATTTCCTCTTTTTGAGAGGGGAAAAAAATTACTGATTTTTTTTCTTCCAAAAAAAAAAAAAAAAAACAAAAAAAAACAAACAAAAAAAAACCCCAAAAACAAAAAAAAAAAAACAACAAAAAAAAAAACAACAAAAAACCCCAAAAAAACAACAAAACACCCAGAAATACTCCAATTGTGACAAAGTTCTGATTGGCCTTTTCCTCTCACAAACTACCACAGCCTAAAAGCTTCCACGATGCAAAAAAAAAGCAAAGGCAGCAAAAATCCACCTCCAAAAAACACACAGCACAGCTTTCACACCAAGTGTAGTTAAAAAATGACTAAGTTTTCTTGATATATGAATTTGTGGATAAACCATTTATCAATGACCTGTTTACCTGTGCAGCAGAGTCCCTCAAGCAGAGGGCCATGTCATTCCCCTTTGACTGATTAATTAGCCAATCAAGGGATATTTTTCACTGTGAGGCAGGATGGGTTATTCCAGCTAATGCCTGGTCTCTAATGGTAACACATTAAAGCCAACTTGGCTCTTTAAGCCTCTGGAAGTGACCAAAAGGGAAGGAGAGAAAATAAATCAAGAAGAGCTCCCCCCAGTTTTGTTTCTGTTCCTTAACAACCCCCCCAAGGAACAAATGTGGAGGCAAGACTTCTCCAATGAAGAGAAGAAGAAAAAGCACCTTTACTTCCAGATTGGGAGATATCTCCTCCTCTCCCTCTCTCCTGATATCTGGACAGCAATAATTTATCCTCCAGTTGATTAACAAGGTGCTTATAGAATAGGCAACAAAACATCAATACTTTGCTCTTCCTCTTTTTTTTTTATCAAAAGCACAACTAGGACAGAATGCTGGGTAAAGGAAATTCTTCCTGGTGTTCTTGAAACACTCTCATATTCATGGAAAAATATTAAATATAAGGCCCAAATTAACACCTTGAGCCTAATTAATTTTATGATTTGCTATGTAGGACGTTGCAAGTTACCAACTCAAAGCTTTAGAGCTTTAGATCAGCTTTCCACTGGTCTGTGCTGCCAGATTTGCTCTATCTGTACCAGCTGTGCAGGGGGTTGGAACTGGATGAGCTCTAAGGTTCCATCCAACCCAAACCATTCTGTGGTTCTGTGATTTAGCCCTTCAGCTGTACTGTCCTGCTGTCACCAGCCTGCCCTGGCTGCTCCTCAGGCACAGGAAAATGCCTTGCACTGCTCAGTGCTGGCAGAATCTGGTTTGGGGTTGTTTTTTCTCTTCTTTTTGACCCTTTTGGCTGTTAAGAGTCCATGGTGGGGTGCAGAGCAGAACTGGAGAGGCCAAAGTTCCTGCAGAAGCTGTAAAAATCCCTTGATAATAATCACAGAATGGTTTGGGTGGGAAAGGACCTTAAACCATTCCACCCTTTTCCACAGGCAGGGACACCTCCCACTATCCCAGGTTGCTCCAAGCCCCATTCAACCTGGCCTTGGACACTTCCAGGGATCCAGGGGCAGCCACAGCTTCTCTGGGCACCCTGTGCCAGGGCCTCACCACCCTCACAGGGAACAATTTTTCCTCATATCTCATCTGAACCTCCCCTGCCTCATCTCAAGATCATTTCCCCTTGTCCTACCACTTGGGACTAAAATTCTGAAGGAAGTAAAATGTGCTGGTTGAAGCAGCAGAGGTTTCAAAGATATTGAGACTCCAAAATATTTCATGACTGAACAGGGAAGGCCAAGAGATCCACGTGCACAAGGACAGGGATTCCTGCATGAGCTCATCTTCTTTAGCCACAAAGAATCCAAACAACCACAGGAATCCAACTTCAATACTGGAGCCACTCACAGAACAGTTTCTGGGAGCTGTTTTACTTAAACTGATCCATCTCTGTCCATCCCAACGGGTCTAAAAGTGTTAAACTCATCTTTTTTCTTGGCGTCACTCACTGAGGAGCTGGGATTTCCCTCAGGAGACTCCTCCAGTGCCCTGCTGACATCACTGTGAGGAAGCCTGCTGAAGAGTAAGTCCGAGTCTTCCTTTTTCTAATTGAAGTTCTCACCCCCCAGTCCCGTTCCTGGCTTTTGCCTACTCTGATTACTGTCCCTTCCCTTCCTCTGCTCCTCCCTCCCCATGACCCCCAGGTATTTATAGGCAGAGAGGTCATCTTTTTTCTGCCTCTTTTCTGAGATGAACGTATCCAGTTCCTCCACTCTCTCCTTCTAGGACATGCCCTCTAACCCTGTCTCCCATTTTACTAAATCCTTTTGGACTCTCTCCAGGTTTTTGATGTATTTTTTTTTTTTCTGTTCTGCTTCTCAGTCCCAAATACCTCATGCTAACTGTGGTCTCTAAAGCAGAACAGTGAAAAATCTGTGTTAATTTGTAACTCATTTTCCTCTTCTGCAGGCTTTTTTTCCCTTCCCTGACATTGCCAAAAAAGGGTGCAGCAAATTAATTTATGTGCTAACCCTGCAACAAATTTGGTCACAGGTAAAAAAAAAAAAAAGATTTAACTTGCAACTTGCCTAAAAGTCACAATTGTGAAACCCTACAAACACCAATATCATGATTGGCATTTTGCAGAGAGAAAGTTGAGGTGCAGGGAATGGTATCACTTCACCCATAACTTCAGGGAGCCCAGGGCAAAGCCAGACTTTAATGGATTTTCAGCTATGTCCCTTAAGATTAGCCAACATGCTTTTCTGATAAGTGCTGGGAAATATAAATCAGTTGAG
The DNA here is from genome assembly GCF_028769735.1 of Zonotrichia leucophrys gambelii. Classification (NCBI taxonomy): domain Eukaryota; kingdom Metazoa; phylum Chordata; class Aves; order Passeriformes; family Passerellidae; genus Zonotrichia; species Zonotrichia leucophrys. Next base: position 110,855,819 of record NC_088172.1, on the reverse strand, counting down.
GAAGTTCTGCAAAATGTGTCAGAAGACAATTTCCTGATTAAAAAAAAAAAAAAAAAAATGAAAAAGCACCAGGGGTGGACAGTTCCATTTCTAATGCCTAACAAGGAAGAAATCACTGCAAGCCTGAGACTTTCGGGCTACTTGGATTGGGTGGCTGAAGGGAACTTACGCAGGTTTCCATCCAAGTTACACAAACTTGGAGGAAGCAGATTACTCATGGAATGGCCTGATCCATGCATGTGTGAGATGGATGCAAAACACTCAGGTTTTTATGCATCTCCAACAAGGGTTTGAGCAAATCAGAGCTGCTTCCCCCAGCCCCCAGAGTGAAATCAGTGCCAGAATCATGTTGTTCAGCAACCAAGTTGGGACTGTCTGCAACTCATTCCCAAATCCTCAGCTTCACTCAGGAGCATTTTCTCCAGTGATAAGGCTCCATCAGGAAACACAGCTGGATGGAGGAAGGAAATTCTGAGAAGCAAAAAAAAAAAAATAGTGGGGGTTCCAGGAAGTTCAACCAGATAGGAACTAATGGAATTTGTTTTTCTGTCTCCCCAGCTCCCAGTTGTTCCTAAGCAAGTGAGAAAATCACGGGGAAAAGTGGTGGCAAAAAAACAAGTCTGGCAGATCTTAGCCTGCAAAACAGGTCCTCACTGCAGGTCTCCAGAGAGCATCATAATTACAATTCAATATTTTCGATCACTTGCTCTCCCTGGGAAAAACTGCAGACGTTTTCAATTTAGGTCCACTCTGAAGCCCAGCCATTGTTTTCTTCCCCACCTCGTTTTTTTGACTTGTATTTTTTTTTTCTGTTTTAAACAAAGGTCCCTGTGTAGTTTATTAAGGAGGTTTGAGTTGGACACATGATTTATCAAAAATAATTTTTAAAAAAGGACTGTTATGTTGAACATTCAGGAGAATTAAAGGTTGCAATTGCCTCTGATTAGTAACACATATCCCAGGACCATCAAAACAACAGCATTGTAGTTTTATTACTTCTAGAGAAACTCCTTTTGACCTTCGGGGGCAAACAGCATTTCCTTCCACATCCTTTGCAATTCCCCTCTTTTGCAATCTTTACAGTCCTCTGGCCAACTCCCTCTTCCTTTGATAAGGTAGATAATCCAAGTTTCAGCATTCCCCACTCACTGCTGCAGAGCTGGTGTGGAACCAGAGAAAGGATCCATTACCAGGCCAATCCCTGGCCACTGAGACAGATAAAAAGGGAGTTTGAGATCAGCCCCACAGTTCAGAGAGCTCAGACTCAGCTCACACAGAGCATCTCCTGTCAAAGGCTCCTTGCACAGTCAAGATCATGGAATGACAGCTAATGACCACACTGGAAAAGAGTGGGCAGCACTGACTGGAACAGTGACACATCTGATTTGCTGAGACCCTGTTTATCCCTGCAGCAGTTCAGGGGTGACAGATTTTTGACAAGCACTTCAAGAGCCAGGATTATCTTCTTGGTCCAGAGACCATCACTGAGCCTTGAGTTCTCCCACTAATTCCCATTGGAGCATAAGCACAGATGGAATTCCCTGTGTTTTGCTTTTTTCTTCTCTTTTCCTAACCTCTACAGGTAGTTTGGTGTGACACCAGCCAACCAGCCAGGCCTAATGCAACAGTGGGGAGGCTTAGAATGGATTTATGAAAAATTTCTTCATGGAAAAGGTTTGTCTAGGACTGGAAAAGGCTGCTCAGGGAAGTGGAGGAGTCACCATCCCTGCAAGTGTTCAAGAAATGTGGCTATAGTACACGGCTAAGTGGTGAACAGGGTTGGAATTGAGGATTGTAAAGGTCTTTTCCAGCCTTAACAATTCCATGATCTCTTCTGCCCCTTAAGTGACCTCTTTTATCCACCACTGAAATTTTTTCATGGGTTTAAACTGGAGGCATTAGGGAAGGCTGATAACCAGAACTCTGGACAAACTCCTGAAGAAATTGCCATGCCACCCCTGCTCTGAGCAGGTGACTCCTCTGGAGATGTCCAGGTCTCCTCCAGCCCCAGCAATTCTGTAATTCTGTGAAAAGCAGTTCCTGTATCTTCCCATGAAGTTACACTCACGTTTTTCTGATCCCAGACAGAAACAAATAGAAATAAGGGGAAAAGATTTAAGATGAAAATCTCTGTCAAAAGATCAAGAGTGGAATGGTAGCTCTGTTGGGGTCATTCAATGCACATCAAATGTGTGCTGAAACTGCATCTCTGAGAACAGAGGAGGGAGATGGTGCCTCAGAAAGAGCCTCAGAGACAGGACTTGAAGCTATAAAATCATGGAATGGGTTGGGTTGGGTGGGACCTCAGAGATCATCCAGATCCACCCCCTGCCATGGGCAGGAGACACCTTCCACTATCCCAGGTTGCTCCAAGCCCCATCCAACCTGGCCTTGGATACTTCCAGGGATCCAGGGGCAGCCACAGCTTCTCTGAGCAACCTGTGCCAGGGCCTCCTCAGCCTCACAGGGAAAAATTCCTTCCCAAATCCCATCTAATTCTGTCTTTTTTAAGTTTGAAGCCATTCTGTGTCTTCCCAGTCCTGTAAATGTCTCTCTCCATCTCTGTAGTCCTTTCAGTATGCAGGCACAATCAGCTCACAAGTTCTCTCTCAGTGAACAATCCATTCCTCAGTCTTTGCCCACAGCTGCTCCATCCCTCTGATCATCTGGTCCTCCCTGGATTTCCAACAGCTCAGGGTTCTGGGCTGGCTCCACTTCCCACCACCCCCAACCCTTTCTCCAGGGCTGCTCCATCCGTTCATCCCCAGACTGGATTGATCCCAGGGGTTGCCCTGATCCAGATGCAGCACCAGCACTTGGTCTTTTAAAATCCATGAGATTCCTGTGGCCACTGCTCCAGCTTTTCCAGGATCAACAGGGGAACTTCCATGGATCATCTCCATTGCACCCACAGCTGGGAACCTGCAATCAGATTCATGGATAGGAGCAGCTCTGGCTCCTCTGGAAGTATGGAAATACTTATCCTGTCACCAAGGAAAGCAGCCCAGGGCTGTAGGAGCTGAAATTTGAAGGGAACTGGGGTCCAACCTACAGGAAAACCCAGGGCTCTGCTGGGCACCAGGGCCCTTCCTACCTCATCTCCATGTAAGAACAACTCAATTCCAGGGGAATGGCAGCACCCTCCTGCTCCTGCAGGAAGGAAATTCCTCAGGAATTTCAAACCAGAAGGCAAACACAGAGAATTCCTGCAAAGCCTCACAGGGCATTTCCCTCTGTGCCACCTTAAGGAGCAGGCCCCAGAACATGATGGGAAGGGATCATAAGAGTTCATGGGTGCAGTGCAATGAAACTGCTCAGAGCTGGAGGGCCTGAGCAATGCACTTCTGTTCTGTGCAAACTCCACAGATCTCTGATCCATGAAGAGAAGGAGAAGGGGGAGCTGGGGGAAGCAATTGTGCTGCCTCTGGCTTCCTCCCCAGAAGACAACAATGCAGCTCCAAATTCTGTGCCCTCCTGCCTGGATTTGCATGAGGAAATTTGGGTGCTTAGGAGGGAACAGTCTGTGACTTTTCTGCCAGAATGTTGAACCATTTCAGGAAATCTGCACAGCAGCCATCAGCCAACCGCTGCATCTGTCAAGAGGATTGGCAAAAACATGCACAAACTTAGACACCCTTCATAAAATCCATGTGATTTGCAGTGTTTATCCACCAAAGAGCAACTGATCTGCAGGAAAAAGTCCCAGAAGAAGCAGCTTTCTAACTCTGAATTTCAAAAGATGTAGAACATAGAGAGAAAACAATACCAACTATTTGAGACAACTCATGAGTGGGCAAAATCTGCTCCCTCAACCCCAGCAGTGCTGAGCAGATTTAAATCCCAATTTGTCCCTTTAAATCCCAGTTTGTCCCTTTAAATCCCAGTTTTGCTTTCCATAGTTGTGACAGCAAGGGGGTCACGGAGAAGGTCCAGGGTGTATTTATGTGATCAGAACCAAGAGGGATCCCTGGTACAAGTTTAGCCACAGGATGTGAGAGTTCCAACAGCTCTCACAGACAAATTCCCAAATCCTTATTTCAGCTCCCAGTGACCTGCAGTGAAGTTCCACAACAACTTCCAAGAGCACAAGGAGCAAGGTGTCACACACTGCAGGGTATTCCAGAAATTTCCACTCCATTTCAAGCCCTATCTTTCCCTTAAACCAGAGATTTACAAGAACTTGGAACCCACTGGACAATTCCTGCAATATATTCATTTCTGCTTTTCCAGATGTTATTTTTTCCAAAGAATTTTTCTGCTTATGTTGGTCATGTCACAGTTATTTTATCCACTGATAGAGCTGGTCTGTGCTCTGCAAGTGAAAATGCTAATTAACACATAAATAAAATAAAAACCGGTCCAAACTTGGATCTCATTACCCAAAGTCCGGGGAAAGGTCTTCTAATCAAATATTTATCACTTTTCAGGCCACTTCTGAATCTTTTGCAGCTGCTCAGCCTTTCCAAATTTTTATGAAAACAAGGGCAGTTTGTGGAGATTGCCCAGTTGCTACTGAATGCCCAATTTTATTTTGGATATTCATGGATCTTTCACAGAATCATTTAGGTTGGAAAAGACCTCTGAGAGTATCAAGTCCAACCTCTGACCTTTCAGGTCAAGCAAAATTCTTCTTTGGGATGTACATTTCCTACCAAAAAATTAAAATACTGGAGTTCCCCATCTCCAAAGAAGTTATATCATGATAATCCACAAAAACAGGGATTAAATTTACTCTTATTTCCTTAGTATTCAAGCACAGCACTTCAAGTAGAAAAAACAAATTGGCATAAGACATTTGGACATTTTGTTATTGGGATAATAAACAAGGAAATAAGAGAAAGGAGAAGATTCTTCTTTACCTGGGTCTTGGCACTCTTCTGCCTTCTCCCAAAAATGCAGGACAGGTCGTGTTCAGTGCGAGATGAGAGATCCTTACCTGGAAGGGGGAAAAGAGAGGGAAACACCCCAAAACCTTCACACCTGAGGATGCATTTTGGTAACAGGTGACCCACAGACAGAGAGGAACTGCTCTTGGACATAAACAAAAATCAGGAAGTCCAGGTTGGATGGGGTTTGGAGTAACCTGGGATAGTGGAAGGTGTCCCTGCCATGGCAGGAGGATGGAATTAGATGAACTGTAAGGTCCCTTCAGTCCCAAATCATGCTGTGGTTCTATGCCAAGGCCACTAAATGAAGGTACACAAGAAGAAATGTGTGTATGCATTTGGATTCTCATGAGGATTCCCCATTTCTGACAGAATTAGAGAGTTACAGCTCCTCCACACAATGAAAAAAGATCCACTTTTACTCAGTGGGGACTTTTCTCTGATTTCTGATGTTGCTCCTGAAAAGCAAAACCTCCACCTCTGCCACCCACTGGGTTATTCCAACTCAAAAGTACTTAAAGGGTGAAGCAAAGATTTCCAGGAGGGCCATTATTCCCATCTGATTGTGGTGAGCTGGATATCAGACATGGAGCAAGGAGAGGGAAGCAGGAGAGTGTGATGTGATATTCAGAGATACAGGCAAGGGTTTAACCAATTCCACAGTGCAGGAGTTGTTGAGTTGTCCACTGGCTCTGTCAGAAAATTCTTTTGGAAAAGGTCAGCAAAAGTTAAAGAAAATTAACCCAGACAGGTCAACTTGTTAAGACTCTGCTGGGGTCTCAGTCACTTGAAAATCAGTGACCTCAAAATGAATCTTGTAATGGCCAAAAAAACCCAAAACAAAACAAAACAAAAACAACAAAAAAAACCTCAAAAAAAAACTCAAAAAAAAAAAAATTCCCAAATCTGACTTCTTCTTTTTCCTAGGATCCTTAACTGTCCCTGGAGGGTAAAGAGACACATCAGCCTAGAGGAGCAAGTGTTCCCCAGCTTCCTGCTGCCTCACTGCACTGCCTCAAAATGGCCTTATCCAAGCAAGCTGGAAGTGACTGGGGCTGCTCTCAGCTTTCTCTTGGCCAAGGCTTGGAATGTGACACCTAAAATCCTCCTGCTCCCATTTTCAGGCTATGCTTCCTTTCCGTGCCTCCCCCTGGACATAACCCCCATTTTTCCTCTAACAGAAAACCAGCTCAGCTCACAGCCCCAATCTCCTGCAGCATCACAGGGGAGCAGCTGCTAGAAAAGCAGCTGATTTAATCTGAACTTGGGGTGTATTTCCCAGACCCAGGGGTGGCTGTTCCTCCAGCAGAGAGGCTCCAAAGCAGCCCCGGGAGCGGAAGCCGCGTTCGGTGCCGTCGCTGTTCCCTTCTCCCCCTTTTGTGTGAGCTTGTCTTGTTTAGTCTGAAAGGAAGCAGGACTGGATTCAACAACAAGGGCCACGACACCATGAGCCTTTCTCAAATAACTTTTCCTCTTTCTCTGAAAAAGGACAATTTCCCTGTGTCAGCCACAGAAGGTACAAGCAAATGAGGGGCTGCCTTGTGGAAACGTGACCAAACAAATTGGGGATATTGTGAATATGAAAGCCTTGAGCTGTATTTTACATGCTCAAAAGACACTTCTTTTTTTCCTCTATATTTAGTAAAAGGTTAAATCCAAATCAAAATAAATCCTCTTTGCTCACACAGGCCACGGCCTTTGTACTTGCAAGCCCTGAACCAATTTAATTGTTTAATGTCATAAAGTGGCAGGCTCATGTTAACAGCTTGGACTTCAAGGTCGAATTATTTCACCAAAACTCTCAAAGCCTGATATGAAAATTTGGCCTCCATTCAGGTATCAATTAGCTCTGTTTTAGCAGAGGCATTTGCTGTCAGAAAACATTACACAGAGCTTTCAGTTTAATAAATCAGCCATTAGTGGAAACTGATCCTATCCATGCCCTGAAATGGGCACACACCGTGTGAAAGGGGAACAGAGCAAAAGGGAAAGGACTCAACAGCTGTCAAGGGCCAGAACCTGGCCTGACTGAAATAATGTCATCACTCCAAGAAAGAAAGAAATTACTAAACTCTACAAATTCTTGACAGTTTTTCTGGCTGCCCTAATTTATCCCATGAAGTACCTGGTCGATGTAAGAGGGCTTTCCTCTGCCTTCATGCAGGTTTAATCTGATCCCTGATCCCATCCACATGATCCCTGAGCGGGGGTTACTGGGGATTGCAGGGTTAGTGCCACACAGATGCCCAAGTCACTCCCATCTCACCTTTGCCTTCTGCTCCCATCCCTGCCCACTTGGAATATTTGCTGCTCCTTTATTCAGTTCCTTCACTAGGGAATTGTTTTATTCCCAACATCAGCAGCCTAAGGCCACCCAAAATTGCCCAAAATAAAGAGGAACAGCAACATTAGAGCTTTAAGCAAGTAGCTGCAGGGGAGTGTTTCTAAACCCAGGTTTTACTTGCCAAATTTAGACTGCACAAGGCAACAGATCACCTTGAGCAGGGTTTGCTCTAATCTTGGCCAGGGCTTATGAAACAACAAAACTCCTCTTACCTTTGGCAAACTTCATATAATGGACACGTTTCTTGGAAGATTTGGATTTTTCTTCGAGGCTGAATGTCTTTTTCTGCTTTTTCACTGAGGACTCTAAAAAAAACAGACCCCAAGCAAACAGAGTCCAGTTCTGTTAGAGGCACTTAAGCACTAAATTCAAACATCAGTGTAATTAACTTTCTCACAGAATCAAAGAATAATGAGGTTGGAAGAGACCCCAAAGATCATCAAGTCCAACCTATGCCCTCTCTCAAAATCCAGTCAACAACATATCATAAAGTATTACTGAAGAAAGCACTCTTAAGTTTTGTCTGAAATATGTCAATGCTTGATTTTTTTTTTGCCCCATCCCCTTTCTTTCCCATTTCCAATAAATGTAATTTGAAAATGCAGATACAGGTACTCCAGGTCAAAGGTAAATCCATCTCTGTGGTATGAAAATAATAATAGTGCTGTTTTTCATAGAGTATCTCCAGCACCAGAGTCTGAGAAAGATGTAAGAAACATTAGAAATATTGACTGAGCAGAAATAAAAAGGGGGGAAGCACAGGATTTTAATTTCTAACCCTACACAACATACCTTTATTTGGACATAAGCTGATGCATCTGTGTAAGGAAACTGAATGGTGACAAAGCTTTTCTGTCCCTAAGGCCAGCTAGAACAAATTGCCACATCCCTATTATCTCATTTTCCAGGCTTCCAGAAGAGGGACTGCATCTAAACTGTCCTCTGGGAATGGTTTCTGGGGCTGGCTCAGTCCCAGAGTCACTCAGCAGTACTTTGGGAGACTGTGAGCAGGTTAAGGCCACGTGAAGGATTAAGCTCACTATTAAACAGCACAGAGATCACGTTCCTCTTCTGTGGCAGGTTATTTTGGGGGTACAAATGTTCTCTTTGCAGCCACAGAACCTGCTAATTTACAAAACATTGCCAGAAAGAGAGAACTAACCTGTAGTACAGTTAATGACTGCCTTACTAGTCTTGAAAAGAGGCACCACAGGAGTCTCTGCTCTGTAACTCCACAGAGGGTTACTATGGTGAGGTGGTTTTTTTCCTGCCTGTGGGATGGGTAGGGAAATCAACCCATACCCTGAGGGCCAAGTTGAGTCACCTTTTTCACATGATCCCACCCTGGAAAGCTCTGCTGCCCAAGCTTTTCTGACACTGGAACTCCAGCATTTCCCTGTTTGAAAGGCAGTACCACCTGATGAATCCATGAGGTAAAACTGAAATCCTCAGCCTGCAGTGGGAGAGCTGAGGGCCAGCAGGCTGAATCCCAGTCTCCCACACTAATAGGAAGATAAAGGACGAGCAAATTCAGTTTGTAACAAAAAAAATCCTCAATAAAAAGGGTCTGTGGGAAAAGTAAGGATCACAACTAAAATATCCTGACAACCATGCAGCACTTTGAGCCTGGTTTCCAATCTCCTGGTAGCAAAAGGAGCATTACACAGCAAAAGGTTTCCACAGAGCCTTCCTCCTCCACGTTATTCCTACAGGGAAAGGGGCAGCAGCACCGCCTGCTGCCTGCAGGGAGGAATTTCACTACAGAACGTGCAGGCACTTGCAGTGGGCAGGGAAATACATCCCTGTGTCTTCCAGGGGCTGGAAAATCCTCTGATAAACTGAGCAAGCGCTGCAGAGGTATTAAGGTGCTTTTTAAAGCAATTTAGTCAGGGAAATACAAGCACCAAAGTGGCATTTCTGCAGGAAATGTGATCAAGGTGGATGTACCAAAGCACTGCAGGGTGTTGTTCCCACTTTTTATCCATGGGAAAGGGACAGTCACCACCACAGAGGATCCCAGCAAAAAAGCCAGGAATTATAAAGTGGTTTGGGTAGGAAAAGACCACGGAGTCCCAAATCTCTTCCACTTTTCCAGGTTGCTCCAAGCCCTGTCCTTTGACACTTCCAGGGATCCACAGCTTCTCTGGGCAACCTGTGCCAGGGCCCCACCACCAGCAGCTGAATTTCTTCCTAATATTTAATCTAATCTAAACCTGCCCTCACTCAGTGCCCAGCTAGGGAAAACAAAAAGGAAAAGACAGCTAAAGCTACAGACACTGAGGGTATCTGAATGCTGGCATCAACCTCCACGGGGCCCTTCCTTTCCAACCTCTAATTGCAATCCAGCTCTGGCAACTGCACCGGTTCTTTAAGAACAATGAAGTTTTTCAGCTGACTTTTAATGCAGTTTGAAACTGGAGGGGGGCCAATAATGTTACATTTGCTCCTGCAGCACAGCTGCAGGGAGAGTCTTTTCCTGGATGAGTTTTGCCAGCTTCAACAATTGCAAAAAAAACAAGTTTCAGAGCGATGCCTTTCTGTAAATCACCGAATGTGACTCTGACCTGGAATTTCCAAGGTGCACCCAAATTTGTTCTCAGTGATTGAAAACTTGTCCCACCTCCTAAAAGAACCAAAGGAACTGAGTGAAACAGGGAGAAGTAAGAGCTCTCAAGGGTCACTTTGCATGAGGTGACCCAGGGAAGAGAGCAGAGCTTAGGGCCAAGCCTTGCTCCCTGAACCTGCCTCTGCTGACTCACTGCGGCCCTGGGCAAGTCATTTTGGCTCCCTGCTCATCTGCAGGTTTCCCACCAGTTCCACCTCCCTGATCTTCCCAGGGCTCAAGTTGCAACTTGGGCAGGATTTAGTTCTCCAGAGAGACAGGAACTTGTGGAATTTCCCCATGAAATGCTCTCCTACCTCTCCAGGAGCTGAGTGACAGCACCGAGTCCTGGGTGGCCTCATGATTTCACAAGGACAGCTTGCACAGCAAGTTCAAGAAGATGTTTTGAGGCATCAGGCTCAAAATTTTAATCCTATTACTCCAGGATTAGAAAACTTCCTTGCTAACTGGTTTTCCTCCTCTTCTTTCTACATTTTTCTCTCGTAGAAAAGTCAGTGCTCAAAGGTTAAGAATGAATGAATGAAGAGTTGCTAAATTCACTAATCTGGCAATTCTGCCCCAGCAGCACAAGGACAAGCTGTGTCCAAACAGGAGCCTTTGGTTTAACAACACTCCAGAGAGGTGTTCAGACACAAAACCAGAGTTTAAACTGCATTTAACTAAAGGAGAGATGATAAATCACTTGATAAACCAATTCCTTCTCTAAGTTCACACCCATCACAACTTCCTAACTTCATATGCACAAAGCAAGGTAAGTTTGTAAGAAGCATTTCAAAAATAGAAAACTTTAAAAATAGCCCTTTTGGGAAAGTTTCCCCACTTGTGTGCTCAACACCAGAGCTACAAAAATCACTTTATGCCACACTCAAAGCAGAGACGTAGAACTCTGAGGCAAAAGCTACAGAGCAGCTCTCCATGGACAGGAAAAGGAGGTATTTAAGAAGCCACTGGAGCATGGAAGCAAAGTGTGACAGTTCATCAGCAAAAGGAGGGCAAAGCATTGCAGTGCTGAGTGATTGTGAGCCTTCAGACAGAATCTGGGCTCTTTATGAAGAAAGAAATATTCCTCTAGGTACAGCCCAGGGAAAATGTCTCAAATATTGTGATCCTGGATGAAATAAACAGGTTAAACATTTTATGTTTTCTTTCCTCAAGAAAAAGCCTTTCTTTGAGTGCTGAGAGCAAAACTGATCCACTGAGATCCACAAATCCATGCTCATGGATGGCAACACATCCTTTGGCTCCTAGTGATTTTGGGGAAGGAGTTCTCAATCCTATCCAAAATATTATTTGCATCACAAACTGGGCCTCAGGAACTTTTTAAAGACACAGAATGGAAACTCTGCTTCAGAGCTCCCAGCATCTGATTGAGCCAAGCATGAACCTACCTGTTTCACCCTGTCCATGGCAGTTATTCAGCTCAGCCAGAAGCTGGTTGAAGTCATCCTGATGAGCAATCCAGTTGTCCTGTAAATATCACCCACATGAATACAAGGCAGAAGTCTTCAGAAATAACACAAGTTTTACAAAACAGATATTAAGACTCTTAGAACTAAATTAATTGGTTATATCCAATCCTTGTTGGTGGGAGTGGTAACACCAACCACAGCCCCTACGGTCACCCCAAAGTGAAATGAAATTAAAAGGGTTGTCTTGGAAATCCTAAACAATCCTGTTTGGTACATGCTACCAGCAGCTGTGACTACAGATTTCTCTAATATTCCATTCAAATAATTGTATTTTTGCTAAAATGGGATCCATTCCCTGCCCTGGGTCCCGTGCTCACCTCATGATTGATGGTAGCTCCTAATCCCAGCACGTCATTTTTCACCTTAACCCTGATGTGTTCTGGATTTCCTTGCTCCTGAGCCCCGAGACCCTAAGGAGGATTTGAGGGTAAGAATGTAAGGATTTCACAGCAGCAATTTGAGCTTTTGGATTGTGAGACAGTTCACAAGGAAATACAGCAAAAAAATAACAACTTCCTGTTAGATTGCCTGCTTGTAGCTGAATTCATTCACAGGCATTACCACACAACACACAAAGTTTTTTTAAATTTACTACTTAAGCCTCCAGCAAAGCATTATAAACACTAAAATAGCAACAACATTAAGTAGTTGGGTGATTAATCAGGAAGCCACCTGACATTCCTATGCAAGCCCAAATTGTTTACAGTTTTCAAACAAGACTCTACATAAGGAGAACGTGCCTCACCCCAAAAATGTCTCTGCCACTGGGAAGGGTAATGCAAACGAGGCAGATCCACATAGAGCACACAATCCAAACCAAATTTATATGGAAGGAGAGCAGGCAGGGGAGAAGCAGGGCATTCACAACTCCTTCCACCTCATAAGTGGATGAAAATATTGGAGCAAACAACTTTGGGGCTTTTAATATTCAGCAATATTCAGGTCCAGGGTTATCTTTCCAACTGTATGGTCAAGGCTAAAAATTAACAGGCAAAGCTTTGGGTTTAAGACTTTGTTCCTGGTATTGATCTGCTTTTTGCCTCATCTGTCACAAATCAACAGCCAAATGTGTTGGAATTAATAAACATTTATAAGGTGCTGCAGTGGAGAGAAGCCCTGCAGACACATCCTGGGATATGGAAGATTCGAAGGGATGAGGCCTATTTAGAAAATGCTGTTGCTGTTACAAACAAAGAAGAGTTTATTTGGTCAATGGAGTGGAAAATTTGCCTTGGAACTTCTGCTGACTTAAAAGTATGGAAGCAAACAGGACACCTGGCCACACATCCTTCCCTGACCCAATTCCCCATTTGCAGGATTGTTGTTAAGCAGCCTAATTTCACTGCCCAGATGGGCTTTTGCCCCTTAATTGGACCAAGAGAAAGTTCCATTTGCCCAAGATTGGAATGGAATGGAGACATAAATCCTTCTTGTACAACTGTTGGCCAGGAAGATCCACTATCTTGAGTGGGAAATGTTGTGAGACAACTGAGGCAACAGTTTAAATCCAAAAATAGGTTTTAAAGCATTTACATAATTGAGAATGATCCTAATTTTATGCCTTTTAAGGAAAGTCTGGAAGAGGAAATCTAGAAGAATAATTAAAGGTAGTGGGGGTTTTGTGGGGATTCTTGTCACTAAACACTCTGATGTGCAGCCCCAGGTTTTGCTGAGGCACCTCTGTGGAATTAAACCTGCAGTCTGCAGGTGTCTGTGCTGACCTGGAGGTCTTTATTAGTGCCAGAAATCAGTCCCCTCACCCACAGGTCCTGGCTGGAGCTGGGAAGGGACACAGCTCACAGCATTTTGGGGGTTCAATGAACAGATCAGAAAAAAAATCTTAAAACTGAAAGACTAAATAAGTCACTGGAGTTATTTTAAAGAATATCAAAAGCAGGGAGAGAATTGAGGGTTTAAAGGTAGCTTAAAACCTTTAACCTGATTATATGTTCCAGCTCCTGCTCTCACTTGGGAATTTAGATTGTCAAAGAATGGAGAGAAGCTGGAAAGCAGGAGAGGCACAAACAAGACTTTGTAACAAAGTGTAGAAATCTATCACTGCTCAAATTCCCTGTGCACTTAAGAGAATACATCAAAACTGTCCCCTGGCAGTTTTAGACCCGTCAGCTACACTGTTCTCCTTTAGATCCTACCTTTCCTTTGGACCAGCCCATCTTTTCCAGCATCTTCTGGCCAAATTTGGAGTCATCGTTGCTCCAAGCGCTGTTCCGTGGATCCACAGACCACTTCTGCTTTCTCCGGGCTGCAGCAGGAAGGGAAAATTCACACAGGCTTTAGTGGCATTCCCAGAGAGTTCTTGGCATTGAATCAGTCAAATTTTTGCTCTTCATTGCAAAAAAAACCCACCCCAGAACTTATATCAGACATGACAGATTTTGGGGGTTAATTTTACTAAATGAAAAAACTCACCAACAACAATAAAAGCACAGTGAAAATGTTAATTATTAATGGGAAGATGCCAAAGTGGGATTGCTGTGGAAGTTGCTGTCCCTCAGGATGGGCTGCAGTTTAGGGAAGGCTTTAAGGATTAACATTTAGGTGTGAATTCCATATTGATTCCAATTTTGTTTTACATCTGGCTTCAGCATGGAGTCTACAGAGGAGGAAATTATGAAGCTGCTTTCCCAGTTCTGGACAAAATCAATTCTCCAGGATTCCCTTTAACCAGAACCCAGAAATTTTAATATGTGGCTTCCTAACAAAAGCCAAATGAAAAATCCAATGTAAGTGATCAGAGAAAGGGAATGACAGAACAGAAAACTGTGGGATTTCAGCTTTTGGATTTCTCAAAAATGATTTATGAGGAAACTGAAAAGCTGCCAGAAATTATTGCAGGAATTAAGAGATCCAAAGAAGAATCAAAGCTCCTTTGTCCTGTGTGGATTCCTATAGAAATGACAGATTCCCAGACCCACATGTTGCCTTTCCCACCAGGAAGAGCTTCCTTGAAATCAAGGAAGAGCAGCCAGCCCAGTTAACCAGTCACTCCACGTGTGCACCTAAGCCCAGGCAGGAAGAGAACCTAAATAAACAAGACAAACAAAGAATGGGAGACAGGAAGATCACAAACTTCATTAAACACCATGGGAAATGCTGGATCAAAAATGACTTTTTAACCCAAGGCCACACAAGGCAGGGAGAAGCCAAATCCAACGAGGTGTTTTCAATGCAATCAGGAAGTCATCGTTCCCTAAAAGACAAGATTTGGGATTTGGGCCAGAGGGATTGAATATTACAGGGATGTTTGACTCATTTTTTTGCCCAGTTTTGTTTCATTTTTAAGGAACTGAGACTGTCAGAATTCAAGGTGGGGGCTTTTTTTATCTTTACTTCCGAAACTTTGAAGCTCCAAACGGTCCCTGAACAGTTTTTAACTGGGTTAAAGGCCTGAGGGCTGTGAGGGGAATCCAAACTTTGCCTGGTTCACTTCTCTACAGGAAACAACTTATTAACCTCAGGGGCTGTGGCTGCTCCTGGGTCCCTGCAAGTGTCCAAGTCCAGGCTGGATGGGTTTGGAGCAGCCTGGGATAGTGGGAAGTGTCCCTGCCCATGGATAGGGGTGGAATGGGATGAGCTTTAAGGTCCCTTCCATCCCAAACCATCCTGGGATTCTGTGATTATTCCCACCAGGAAACCTTGAGAGCAGCAACTCCTCCAAGCCCTGCCCGTGGTGCCAAAAAAAGATGGGGAACCAGCAGTGTGGTCTGTAATTTTAAACTCCCAAATAAACTGGGATTCCCTGCTGCCCCATAGAGAACCACAGGGCTCAGCCTGGAGAAAAGGAGGCTCAGGGGGGACCTTGTGGCTCTGCACAACTCCTGACAGGAGGGGACAGCCAGAGGGGTCAGGCTCTGCTCCCAGGGAACAGGGACAGGAGCAGAGGAAGTGGCCTCAAGTTCTGCCAGGGGAGGTTCAGACTGAACATGAGGGAAAAAATCCTTCATGAAAAAGGTGATCAGACATTGGAACAGCTGCCCAGGGCAGTGGTGGAGTCCCCATCCCTGGAGGGACTTCAGAGCCCTGTGGATGTGGCACTTGGGGACATGGGGCAGTGGTGGCCTTGGCAGTGCTGGGAGATGCTTGGACTTGGTGGTCTTGGAGATCTTTTCCAGCCTCAGTGATTCTGGTTCAAGGGTTCCAGCAGATCTTACATTCCCCAGCTGAGCAGCTGCCCTTCTTTTCAATCACAGCTTCAAAAGTGAATTTCTGTGGTTTTTCCTGAATATTTCTCCCTATGGACAAGACCCTGAGATGTTTTACTCCCCGGAGGTTGTTGGTAACAAAGCACAAGGGCATCAAACTTGAAATTAAGAGACATTTACTTTCCCAGCACTTTCAATCTAAGCATTGCAACCTTCTTAGCTACACTGTGGGATTAATCCTCATGTTTCTGCCAGGTTAACATACTCTGAATTTTAAATAGTGTGAGTTAGATGCAGGAAAAAACCCCAAACAAACTTTCTTTCATCTTTAGAGAAGTAATTAAGAAAGCCAGGAACAGCTCCATGCTATCTACAGAAAACATAAAATCATCTTCCCTTTCCAAACAACAAAATCCACTAATTAGTCAATAATTTATCAGAAATGTAAATTTGTTCACTGATGTCTTTAGAGTGGGCAAGGAAACCAGGTACAAGATTCAGCTCCTAATTTAACACCAGTTTTCTGGGCTGCTTCAAAAATGATGCCACAGACAGTGATGGAACTCTGGGAGAGCAGCACCATCCAGTGGAGAAAATCCACATTTCTTTAGTGAATCACAGAACCACTGAGGTTGGAAAATATCTCTGAGATCACCAGGTCCAAGCACCCCCCAGCACTGTCAAGGCCAGCACTGAGCCATATCCCCAAGTGCCACATCCACATGGATTTTAAATCCATCCAGAGATGGGGACCCCTCACTGCCCTGGGCAGCTGTGCCAGAGCTGGACAACTCAACTCCATCACTCAGATATTCTATGATCTGGAAAAGATCTGTTACTAATCCCTTTTCCAAGATGAATTCTATGCCTGGAGCATGTTTTTAATTATAATTTATGAAATTTCCCATCCAAGCCCCTGCTGTGTGCCAGAGATGGTCTGAGGGGGCACAGGAAGGACAAAGCTCTGGAACCAGGCTGGGAGAACTGGGGGTGCTCAACTGGAGAAGAGAAGGATCCAGGGTGACCTGAGAGTGCCTAAAGGGGCTCCAGAAGAGCTGGAGAGGGACTGGGGACAAGGGATGGAGGAACAGGACACAGGGAATGGCTGCACACTGCCAGATTGCAGGGATGGATGGGATATTGGGAAGGAATTGTTCCCTGTGAGGGAGGTGAGGCCCTGGCACAGGGTGCCCAGAGGAGCTGTGGCTGCCCCTGGATCCCTGGAAGTGTCCAAGGCCAGGCTGGATGGGGCTTGGAGCACCCTGGGATAGTGGAAGGTGTCCCTGCCCATGGCAGGGGGTGGAACTGGATGGGCTTTAAGGGCCCTTCCACTCCAAATGAGTCCATTATTGACATGTCCAATAAAAAATAATTAACAAATTCTGAAAAAATTACACTAAAGTTTGCACTGAAAATACCTTCAAGATTCCATGTGCAAATGCAGATTTGTTTCCCTAAAATCACACCTTTATTTCCCACTGTACACCATATTTGTTATTTGCATTGTCCATATTTCCTGCAGCTCAGCAAAGAAACTCACCAGACCCTGAGCTCTTGGTCAAGGGTGTTCTGTCAGAAATGGGGAGCCAAAATTCCCAATCCCCTCAGTGGCAAAACTGAAGCTCTTTGTTTCCAATATCGGGGAAATTTCAACAAAATTCACGGAATTATGGGATATCCTGAGCTGGAAGGGACCCACAAGGATCATCCAGTCCAACTCCTGGCCCTGCACAGACACCTCAATAACCCCCCCTGGGAGCATTGTCCAAACTCTCCTGGAGCTCTGGCAGCCTTGGGAATGTCACCATTCCCTGGGGAGCTGTTCCAGTGCCCCACATCCTCCTTTCCCTGATCTCCAACCCAAACCTGACACAGCCCCAGCCATTCCTGGCTCCTGTCCCTGTCCCAGGGAACAGAAATTGGAGCTGTCCCTCAGGAGAAGCTGCAGCCCTGGGGAGCTCTGAGGCTCAGAGATGGACACAGAGTTTGATTTAAGGCCTTGGACAAGGTTTAAAGCTTTAGAGTAGTGAAACAGACCCAAAATAAGAATAAAGATTTGCAGTTTAAGTAGAAATATGTTTTAAGCAAGTAGATATAGGCTTCATATAAGTGAACAAATATGCTAAGCAGGACAGCAGAAAAAAATTCAAATTTAACAATAGAACTGGTTGAAGAGTTGATAAAAAGTAGAAGATACAGCAGGAGTTTCTGTAGTTATATGATAGAAATAAATGATATTTATGATATCTATAATGACAGATATTATATTTATCTTTTTCCATGGATAGAAAAAGATAAATTGGGGTAAATCATGTAAAATGTAGCAATTGGTTATGAAGATGCTAATGAATCAGAAATCAGGATAACTAGAGCTTTATAAAAGTCTTATAAAAAGCCTTATAAAAGAAATCAGAAATGTGGATAATAAATGCCTTATAAAAGGCAATATAACTAGAATTATGGTTTCTGATGTGATGGGTTTGGATGTAAGAACCTCACAGTCCCACCCTTCCATGACTGATTTTGCAATAAATCATCTTTTAAACTCTTCAGTCCACCCCCTCTTTCTGCTAAGCAAGGTAGCAGAAAACAATTCAAATTTAACAATAGAACTTGTTGTAGAGTTGATAAAAAGTAGAAGATACAGCAGGAGTTTCTGTAGTTATATGATAGAAATGACAGATATTTATGATATCTATAATGATAGAGATGATATTTATCTTTTTCTATGGATAGAGAGAGAGAAATTGGGGTAAACCATGCAAAATGTAGCAATTAGCAATTGGTTATGAAGATGCTAATGAATCAGAAATCTGGAAAACTAAAGCCTTATAAAAGTCTTATAAAAAGCCTTATAAAAGAAATCAGAAATTTGGATAATAAATGCCTGATAAAAGGCATTATAACTAGAATTATAATAGCAATTAGCAATTGCCTATTATAGCATTGGCTATTGTAGTATTGGCTATTATAGTAGCAACATTATAGTAGCAATTAGCAATTGGTTATGAAGATGCAAATGAACTTTGTGGAAGCAGCTGATTGGATCAGAAATCAGAAATCTGGACAATAAATGCCTTATAAAAGGCATCATAACTAGAATTATGGTTTCTGATGTCATGGATTTGGATACAACAACCTCACAGTCCCACCCTTCCATGACTGATTTTGCAATAAATCGTATTTTAAACTCTTCAGTCCACCCCCTCTTTCTGCACTTGGTCCCCTCCTGAGCAAACCCAGTGTGCTTGGTCACTGCTCATTTGGTCCCTCCAGACCCTTCCCCACCTCCAAATCCTCCTCTGGAGAGTCCCCAGAAGCTGGAGATTGGCACAGGGTGAGCTCAGCTCCAGCTCTGCCCCAGAAATGACACAAGAACAAAACTCAAAAGCCACATCTGGCCCTGCCATGTCCCCACAGTGTCCCCAGCACCACACCTGGCCCTGCCACATCTCCTGGGTGTCCCCAGCACCAACACCCAAACCTGTCACATCCCCTAGCTGTCGCCAGCACCCACACCTGGCCCTGCCATGTCCCCTCAGTGTCCCCAGCATCTACACCCAGCTCTGCCACCTCCCCTGAGTGTCCCCAGCACCCACACCTGGCCCTGCCGTGTCCCCTGGGTGTCCCCAGCACCCACACCTGGCCCTGCCATGTCCCCTGGGTGTCCCCAGCACCCACACCCAGCTCTGCCACCTCCCCTGAGTGTCCCCAGCACCCACACCTGGCCCTGCCATGTCCCCTCAGTGTCCCCAGCACCTACACCCAGCTCTGCCACCTCCCCTGAGTGTCCCCAGCACCCACACCCGGCCCTGCCACATCCCCTCAGTGTCACCAACATCTGGCCCTGACACATCTCCTGGGTGTCCCCAGCACCCACATCCAGCCCTGCCATGTCCCCTCAATATCCCCAGCACTGACACCCGGTCCTGCCATGTCCCATGGGCGTCTCCAGCACCCACACCTGGCTCTGTCACCTCCCTTGGGTGTCCCCAGCACCCAACACACAGCTCTGCCACCTCCCCTCAGTGTCCCCAGCACCCACACCTGGCCCTGCCATGTCCCCTGGGTGTCCCCAGCACCCACACCCCCATGCTGGAGGTGTCTCCCCTCAAACACACGGCCAGAGATGGTCCCAAGCACTGACAGGATGAGCTGTCCCTAAAGGTGTCCAAGGGACATTCCCACTGCTCCTGCCCTGCCTGGGACACACAGACCCCACAAAGAACCCCCTGCACCCCCAGTTCTGCACCAATGTCCCCCTGGTACCCTTTTGCACCCCCTCATCCTCCAGGCCCCACCTTTTCCTTACCCTGGGACCCTGTGGATGCCCCTTCCTGCCTTTCCAGCCCCCAGATCCTCCATTTCCCACCCCCAGAGACCCCTGGAGCGCCTCCTCTGCTTCAGCCCCCCCAGCCCCTCTTTTCCTATGGGATCCCCCACACTCCCATCCCACCTTTCTCAGACCCCAATCTGGACCCCTGGAGCGCCTCCTGTGCCTCAGCCCCCCAGCCCCCCTTTTGCTCGGCCCTGGGATCCCCCACACTCCCATCCCGCCTTTCTCAGACCCCAATCCCCTCGTTCTCCAACATCGGGGACCTCCTGAGCCCCTTTTGCCACCCCAGACTGGGTCACCCAGCCCCAGACCCCTCCGATTTCCCACACCGAGCCCCTCTGAACCCCCATTCCCGCCTTTCTTCAACACCGGGAGCTCCTGAACCACTTTCCCACCATCCCGGGGTCTCCCCTCGCCATGACGCCATTCCCCTGACACAGGGAATCCAATTTCCCGGACAGAGAGACCCCTCATCCCACCTCTCCCAGTCCCTGCACGCTCCTTGCATTAACTCCGGAACCCCCCGAACCCCTTTATCCGGCCCTGGGACACCCCCGCAGCCATCGGGAGGGGCAGCGCGGCCCGGAGCCCTCAGGCAGGGCTGTGGGGAGGGGCTGAGGCCGCTCCCGGGGCACCGGCTCGTCCCCATTCCCGCTGCATTCCCGCCGGGATGGGCACTCACGCTCTGCCAGCATCGCCATCTTGGGGGCCTTTCTCTGTGCAGGGGACTTTGGTGACTACCGGCGCATAAAAAGGGCGGCGTGAGTAGCGCCTGATTTAAAAAAAAATTTAAAACAGGAGAGCGCGGAGGCCGCCAAAGTGAAAATTAGAAAAAAAAAGGAACATAAAGTTTGCAAATTTGCTACAATTCTAATGGTGAAAAATGCGTATTATATGATTGGCTTTTCGCAAATATTAAAATGAATATTATATGTGTTATGTTGGACAGTTATGCTGGATGATTTTTTTAAAATAGTGTGTTAAATACAGTTTTAGGTTATAGCATAATGTTAAAACAGAAACTATATATGTGAGATATTTTTTTAAGAAAGGAATGAGGTACTCATACCAGATAGCAGCCACAGGACACTTAAATCTTTCAGAGAAAGAGAATTTATTGCTCTATTATCAGAAGAAATGAACTTCTTCCCACCTCGCTCAGCCCTGAAAACACCATCAGGATTAAGAGGAAGAAGTTGAGGATGACCAGACAGAATCCTGTGTTTGAATGGAATTTATGCATCATGTAGGAAGTGTACGAATATGCAACAGGCTGTTGTTTTTAAGGGTCAATCCTCTGTTAATGTGTGTCCTTTTTCAGGCTTATTTTTCCCAGAAAAAGGTACCTGGACATCCATAACTCTTTGTTTCTATTGTCTCATATTGTCCTAATCCAAATTGTCCAAATTATTATTACTCTAATTATATTACTATTTTTATAACCATTTTATTACTATGAAACTTTAAAAATTTTAAAAACAAGTGATTGGTATTTTTCACATAACAAATATCTCAAAATGCATCTTGGCTGTTTCCAAGCCAGGGGAAGGGGATGAGCAGCAGTCGCTGTGTGTGGTTGGAAATAAGGTGCAGGGTGAATATTCCAGGGAATTTCAGGTGCGGATGAACCTGGAGTTCCCCAAATTTCACTGTCATGGGAGGCAATTGGGGATAAATACACAGAGGCATCTTGAGAAACATCCCCTTCCTGCCTTTCTGTGAAATGCGTATGTGGTGGGGAGAAAAAATATTTTTTTCATTTTTGCCACAAATGTATTTGAGGAGGGAAGCAGCCCCTCTGATGAGTTCTGAATCAAAGCACTTCTATACAGAAATCTTTTTTTTTTTGTAGTTATATTCTTGAGTCCTTGGTCTTTCATATTTTCTGACTTTTAGTGTGAAAAATGTCTATTTTATGATTGGCTTTTCTCAAATATTAAAATGAATACTGTATGTGTTATATTAGAAAGTTATGCTATATTAATTCTCTTAAGTAGTGTGGTAAATATAGTTTTGGGTTATGACATAAAGTTAAAATATAAATGATGCTATGTCAGATATTTTTTAAAAGAAAGGACTTGCAGCGAGATAGCAGCCACAGGACACCTAAATCTTTCAGAGAAAGAGAATTTATTGCTCTATTATCAGAAGAAATGAACTTCTTCCTGCCTTGCTCAGCCCTGAAGATACCGTCAGGATTAAGAGGAAGAAGTTGACACTGACCAGACAGAAGCCTGTGTTTGAATGGAATTTATGCATCATGTATGAGATGTATGAATATGCAAAAGGTTATTGTTTTTAAGGGTTAATCCTTTGTTAATGTGTGTCCTTTTTTGGGCTTATTTTGCCCAGAAAAAGGTACCTGAAAGTCTTTAACTGTAGCCTTTCTTTTTATTGTCTCGTATTGTCCTAATCCAAATTGTTCAAATTATTATTACTCTAATTATATTGCTATTTTTATAACCATTTTATTACTATTAAACTTTTAAAATTTTAAAAACAAGTGATTGGTGTTTTTCTCAAGGGAGATGCTCCAGGGCCTACCCTATCCTTGTTGCTGGGCCTGCTCTGGGAGCTCCATGTCTCTCCTGCCCTGAGGAGGCCAGAGCTGGACACAGCACCTCAGATGCACCTCACAGGGCTGCGCAGAGGGGCAGGATCACTCCTGACCTGCTGGAAATGCTCTTCTTGGTGTACTCCTGGATCACTTTGGTCTTCTTTGCCCTCTGGGCACTGCTGGTCAAGGACACCTTCCACTATCCCAGCTTGCTCCAACCTGGCCTTGGACACTTCCAGGTAACCAGGGTCAGCCACAGCTTCTCTGGACAACCTGTGCCAGGGCCTCACCACTCTCACAGCCAGGAATTCCTTCCCAATATCCCATCTATCCCTGCCCTCTGGTAGTAGGAAGCCATTCCCTGTGTCCTGTCCCTCCATGCCTTGTCCCCAGTCCCTCTCCAGCTCTCCTTCAGGTACTAGGAGGCCACAATTAGGTCACCCCAAAGCTTCTGTTCTCCAGGCTGAACAAGCCAAATTCCCTCAGCCTTTCCTCACAGAGAGAATCAGGACAGATTTCCCACTGCTCTTTCTCCATCCATCCTCCCATCTGGATGGCAGCTGGGTTGCAGCTCCCCAGCTCTGCTTTTCCCACTGCTTTGCCGCTGTGCCTTTGGATTTATGTTACAGTTCCCTGTTTGTTTTGGGAACACTGTGCAAGCCAGTTTTTGCAAGATTTTTTGTCTTTTCTTCATAGACAAAGCAAACAAACATTTGTATCTGTGTCTGTTCCTCTCAAAGACCCCTTCTGTCTTTCAGCAAAGTTGTGGTGGAGCTTGATCCTGGCAAATATCTAACTTTATAATTAGCCTGGTGATTTATTTTTAATAGTTCATATTCAGGTCCTATTAAACTGGCTGCTCTGGCTGCCCCACTTCCTCCTTTGAACAAGAGTATTGAACTGGTCCTTTTATACTTTTCTGAGGCCATATCCCACTGCCAGGAATCCTCACAGGGTTTGCTCTCCCTAGACGTTATTGCCATTTATTGCCAGTTCTCTGCACTTTCAGGTCACATTCATCAGGCTCGACTGATGTGAAAACAAATAAATACTGCCCACACCTTCACTTTGTGGCAGAGAGATATTTTCCTCTTCAAAAGTTTCACTTAACACTTTTCTCCAGGAGGAAATCCTTGGAGATCAGAATCAACCATAGAAGAGCCCTTTTTCTGTGTTCATAGGTTGGAAAAGGCCTCCAAGATCACTGAGTCCAACCTGTGACTGATCCCCACTTTGTCATCAGCCCAGAGCACTGAGTGCCACATCCAGACCTTCCTCAGACACCTCCAGGGATGGGGACTCCAAACCTCCCTGAGCAGTCCCTCCAATGCCTTACCACCCTCCCTTTCCATGGAGAAATCCCTCCTGATGTGCAACCTGAACTGAAATAGCAGTCTTTTTGAGTTAGGTTTTATAAGCTTTTGGAGATTTGTTTCACATTTAAGATAGCTTAGCTACTTTAGAAGGCATAAAATTAATAGGATGGCTTTTGTGGTAGTGTTGGAAACAAAAAGGTTTTAGTAAAAGGCAAAATAACAAACTCTTTACAGAGAAAAACCAATAGGTGCAAGAGGCCCTCTTGCCCCTAGTAAAACACCTCACAAAAGTGATTTTAATTTCTTTAAAAGTGATTAATTTCTTTATTCTCTTCTTTTTTTTCTAGTAAATTGCCTAGGTGAGACTTTTTGGCTTCTGTCCAATTAGCTATTCTTAATTTTGAGATGAAGTCCACCAAGTCCTACGAGGAGTCTTTTTCACCTCATTGAGGAGAGAAAATTTTAGGCTTATTTCCTTTTTAAGGGGACAAAGCATGGTTTTGTCACTCCATCAACAAGGGGCACATTCCTGTACTGAACCTCCCTGGCACAGCTTGAGGCCATTTCCTCTCATCCCGTCCCTGTTCCTGGGAGCAGAGTCCGAACCCCCTGCTTAGAGTGAAAGTGCTGGGAAAGTAAATGTCTCTTAATTTCAAGAAATAATTGTGTTTGCTGCCCTTGTGCTTTGTTATCAACAACCTCCTGGGAGTAAAACATCTCAGGGACTTCTCCACAGGGAGAAATACTCAGGAAAAACCATAGAAATTCACTTTCGAAGCTGTGATTGAAAAGAAGGGCAGCTGCTCAGCTGGGGAATGTCAGATCTGCTGGAACCCTTGAACCAGAATCACTGAGGCTGGAAAAGATCTCCAAGACCACCAAGTCCAGGCATCCCCCATCACTTGGGGACATGGCTACCACTGAGCCATGTCCCCAGGTGCCACATCCACAGGGCTCTGAAGTCCCTCCAGGGATGGGGACTCCACCACTGCCCTAAGCAGCTGTTCCAATGTCTGATCACCTTTTTCATGAAGGATTTTTTCCCTCATGTTCAGTCGAAACCTCCCCTGGCAGAACTTGAGGCCACTTCCTCTGCTCCTGTCCCTGTTCCCTGGGAGCAGAGCCTGACCCCTCTGGCTGTCCCCTCCTGTCAGGAGTTGTGCAGAGCCACAAGGTCCCCTCTGAGCCTCCTTTTCTCCAGGCTGAGCCCCTTTCCCAGCTCCCTCAGCCCCTCCTGGTGCTCCAGCCCCTTCCCCAGCTCTGCGTCACTCTCATCTGCTTTCCAGTGCTCACAGGTCACTCACCAGCATCTTCACAGAATCACTCAGGTTGGAAAAAACTTTAAAATCCAACCATCCCCCAGCACTGCCAAGGCCACCACTGCCCCATGTCCCCAAGGGCCACATCCACATGGATTTTAAATCTTCTCAGGGATGGGAGGAGCAGTGCCTGGGCAGCCTGTTCCAATGTTTGACCACCCTTTCAGTGAAGAAATTTTCCATTGTATCCAATCTAAACCTCCTCTGGCACAACTTGAGGCCATTTCCTTGTCCTTTGAGGGAGTTGTAGGAAGTCTCCTTGTCCTCTTCCACCACACCCAGGCACTCTCTGTAGTGGTCACTCTTTGCTGTCATTTGGATCTGAAATAAAAGAATTTATCCCTCCCTTAACCTTCCACCTGTATTCCCTGATCCACGTTCCCTTCCTGGCAGCAGCAGCCATTTCCGTGAATTATACCTCTAAGATCTTTTTTACATCAATGAAACTGTACTGTGTGTCGGGTGTTTGGATGGTCACTTGTGTGATCCACTTCACACCAGCCAAATTCTGCTCTGGTTTTAGTTTTGGCGAGGTTTAGGTCTCCTGGCTGAAAGCTGAGTGCTGTATTTGATCGCTCCAATAGGGAGCAGCATTCCCCACGTTTGGAACAGTTTCACTGTGGTATAAAGACATCACTGGAGGTGGAAAATGTGAAGTAATTTCTGTTAAAGGATGCCTGGAGGTTGAGATTTTTTTCTCTTGTTTGGTTTTGAAACTTAATATTCGGCTGCATCAGAGCACTTCTGCCTCCAGAGCTCTCACTCCTGGCTGGCAAAGAATCTCGACTGCAAACACAAAGGAGGTCGTACTTGATTTAATTATTATTTAATATTTGCTTAATGGGAAGCTTGAGGTCAAGGTCCAAATTATCTGACACGGCTCTTGCAAATTAGGAGTTTATAAAACAATTAAGTCCACGAATATGCATAGGGGCAGTGAAATTAGGCAGAGAAAAGGTTCCATCCAGGGGCAATGTGTGTTTCCCAATTACATTCCTAACTAAAAGCTGATGTCACAGGAAAGAAAAATATATGAATGTTTGAATATATATTTTTTGTTATGGGTTATTCTAGCCCTCTGAGAAAATACCCTAAAATCCTGTTTTCAGTGTGCTTGGGGAGGTTGAGATGTAGCTCTGCTCTGGAAAATAAAAGGATAAAGATGCCTGGTGGGCATTCCGTTTGGAGCTCTTCCTTGGAAAGAGCTGTTTCCCTAGAGCCAGCCCCGCAGGGATCACCCAGGGCTTGGAGTCTGAGCAGGGAATTTTCCTCCCAGCACGTCCTTACCCATTGCTGTCAGCTCCAGAGTCCCTTCAGGCTTTGGGGAATTCCTTTGGTGCTGCTCCCAGGTTGGACTGGGGTCACAGGGAAAGATCCAGCTGGGATGAAGAATCAGCAACATGGGAATTGAAACAACAGGAAAGTGAAGGAGGGTTGGAAGCACTTCTGAGCCTGATACTCACCTTGCCCTTTCTACCTGGGGGAGACCTTTGGGAGGAGAGAATTACATTTCCCAGAGCTCTGTGCCCTGCAGAAGGGCCCCATTCCAATGCCCCATAAACCAGGGAGGTGTGAGGAGGGAGAGGTGGTCAGGAAAGGAGAAGTGGGGAGGAAAAGGAGGAAGAAGAGTCCCTTCAGGCTTTAGGGGATTCCTTTGGTGCGACTCCCAGGATGAGTTGGGGTCGCAGGGGAAGATCCAGCTGGGATGAAGAATCAGCAACATGGGAACTGAAACAGCAGGAAAGTAGAGAGGGGTTGGAAGCACTTCTGAGCCTGATGCTCAACCTTTTCCACCTGGGGGAGACCCTTGGGAGGAGAGAATTACATTTCCCAGAGCTCTGTGCCCTGCAGAAGGGCCCCATTCCAATGCCCCATAAACCAGGGAGGTGTGAGGAGGGAGAGGCGACCAGGAAAAGAAAAGTGGGGGAAAAAGGAGGAGGAAAGCCAGGAAAGAAATAGGATATGAGTCCAGACTGTGCAACAAGTCCTTTGTGAGGCAAATCAGCCTCTGATATGAGGAGAGAGAGGTGGCCAGGAAAAGAAAAGTGGGGGGAAAAGGGAGGAGGAAGAGTCCCTTCAGGCTTTAGGGGATTCCTTTGGTGCCGCTCACAGGATGAGTTGGGGTCATAAGGGAAGATCCAGCTGGGATGAAGAGTCAGCAACATGGGAATTGAAACAGCAGGAAAGTGGAGAGGGGTTGGGAGCACTTCTGAGCCTGATACTCACCTTGCCAACCCTTTTCCACCTGGAGGAGTCCCTTGGAAGGAGATAATTACATTTCCCAGAGCTCTGTACCCTGCATAAGGGCCCCATTCCAATGCCCCATTCTTACTATGATATTTCCTGAAAAATCCCTTCGCCAGGATTTTTTCTCCTGGGAAGCTGGGAAGCTTCAGCCTCTCCATGTTTTACTGGTTTGGAATGTGATTTGGAGAACGGTTTATTCAGCATGTGAATTGTTTTAACTTAATGACCAATCAAAGTTGGCTGTGCTGGACTTTCTGAGGAGTCACAGGTTTTTTTATTATTCATTCTTTTCTAGCCTTCTGGTGTATCCCTTTTCTCTGTTTCTTTAGTATAGTTTTAGTATAGCATTCTTAATATAATATATAAAAAATCATATCTATAAAATAATAATAATAATAATAATTATTATTATTATTTTTTAACATAAATCAGCCTTCTGAAGAACATGGAATCAGATTCCTCATCTCTTCCCTCATCCTGAGGATCTCCAAACACCACAACCAGGGAGATGTGAGGAGGGGAGAGGCGACCAGGAAAAGTGGGGGAAAAGGAGGAGGAAAGCCAGGAAAGAAATAGGATGTGAGTCCCGGCTGTGCAACAAGTCCTTTTGTGAGGCAAATCAGCCTCTGTTGTGCGATAAATGGCCTGAGGCCAGGCTGGAAATGCTTATTGAGGGAGTCCTGGGAGAGGTGTGATGGAAGCACAAGGGACAAGGACTGCCTGGAGACCTTAAAACGACAAGACAGCTTTGATTTCGGACACTGATTCGAGGGAGCACACGGATTAGAGGTGAGCTCTGGTGGGAGAAGCCGCCCATCAAGCGCCAGGCAGGGAGCAGGAGATTAACAACGTGTGACCCACGGAGCAAAGGATGTCACAACGAGTGCCCACAGCCAGGAGACACGAGGGGTTCAAGGAACAGCTACTGGGGCACTGAGGAGCACGAACAGGCTCAGGGAGAGGGGATGCTGTTCCTGGAAGTGCTGCCAGCGCAGAGCTGGGCAGTGGCTGGCTGGGAACGCTGGAGGGATTGTGGTGAAAGAGGCAGCAGAGAGGAATTCTGATGATTTTTCTTCTGTTTCATGAGTGCAGTGTGATGGTGTTCACAGGGGTTCTTGGATAAGGTAAGAGACGAAGATCTGACTCCATGGTTCAGAAGGCTTGATTTATTATTTTCTGATATATATTACATTAAAACTGTACTAAAAGAATAGAAGAAAAGGTTTCATCAGAAGGCTGGCTAAGAGTAGAATAGCAAGGAATGATAACAAAAGCTTCTGTCTTGGACAGAGAGTCCAAGCTAGCTGACTGTAATTGGCTATTAATTAGAAACATCTCTATGAGACCAATCACAGATCCACCTGTTGCATTCCACAGCAGCAGATAATCAATGTTTACATTTTGCTCCTGAGGTCTCTCAGCTTCTCAGGAGGAAAAATCCTAAGGAAAGGATTTTTTCATAAAAGATGTCTGTGACAGTGCAGTGTGTTTATATTCTTATGATTGCTCTTGTTGTTTCATCAGCCTGGGCTTTATGGGATCATGGAAACATGGGGTGGTTTGGATTGGAAGGGATCTTACAGCTCATCCTATTCCTCCTCCTGCCATGGGCAGAGACATGTTCCACTATCCCAGGTTGCTCCAAGCCCCATCCAACCTGGCCTTGTTCTCACCTTGATGCAGGTGAGGAGGTGAAAAGCCCATAAGAAGCATTGGCAGGAGACTGAAGGCTTTGAAGATTTCTTGTTTTCAGTTTTTACAGTGAAATCTGGAGTGAATTTAATGGTGAGGGTTTGGGAGTAGAAGAAAATTGATGTATCCACTTGGAGGTTTGTGACTCAGGGAAAGGTCAGCCTGGAAATTGTGAGAACTGTTGTGTAACAGCCTTTGAATCAGTAATGATCATACTGGGAGGAAGGGTGGTGGAGTTCAGGGAATTGTGGAGGAGCCACTTTGCCTCCAGTCCCTGGGAAAACCCTCCAGAAGTTCTTCCATAAATGGTTCGATATTTGTGCACTGGAGAACAGCAGAGTGTTGAAAAACACCTGAATAATTCACTGGGGACCATCCTCCATAAACCAACCCAAGTTTTGTCTCTGACCATGATAATGCTGGTTTTGGTGACTAAGGGTCAAAAGGAAGCAAAACGTTTCATGTGGGCACCAGCTGAGTTGGGAAAATGGGAATGACCAAAAGGCACCAACACTGGAGGGAAATAAAAAAGGAGGAAGGAGTAAAGCTTGAAAATAACAAGTGAAATGAAAACCTTTAGTAGAAAAAACTGATGCAAAAGAACAAATTCCTTTCTGGACTCATTACTTGTGATGGAAGAGGATAATTGCTCCCAGTCTTGGAGATGAAAAAGCCCCTGTTCTTGGAGATGAAAACACCACTGTTGTGGTGTTGTGAGGGTCCCCAGGGTGAGGTGAGAGATGAGGATTTTACTCCAAGTTCTCAGAAGGCTGATATTATATTATATTATATTATATTATATTATATTATATTATATTATATTATATTATATTATATTATATTATATTATATTATATTATATTATATTATATTATATTATATTATATTATATTATATTATATTCTAAAACTATACTATAGAAAGAGAATGGAGACATCAGAAGGCTTAACAAGAATAATAATAAAAACCTATGACAGACCATAGTCCTGACACAGCTGGACTGGGATTGCTTATTAAGCTAAAACAATTCACATGCTGGGTAAACAATTCTCCAAATCATATTCCAGAGGAGCAAAACATGGAGAAGCTGAGGCTTCTCATCTTCCCAGGAGAAGAAATCCTGGAGAAGGGATTTTTCATAAAATATCACTGTGACACCCCAGAACTGTAACAATGTGCCCATATCTGGCCACTGCACTTCAGGAAATCAGGGATGAGCCAGGGATGGAGCAGACAGGAGAGAAAGGGACACAAGCAGATGATTGAGAAAGATGGTCTGGGGAAGAACTTGGATGAACTGGACTTCTTTGATCAAGAAATGAAAATCACACAGGTGTCGGAACCCAGGACATCCCTCTGGCTGTCCTGAGCAGCCAAGACCCCTGCCAGGGGTCTCAGAGACCCTGGCACACAGCCCAAGACACCTGTGGTTTGATTATGACCCATGGAGAAAGTTACCAACCTTAGATGAAGATCTGCAAGCCACGACAATTTAAGTAGAATGACCGTGAATTTATCACAAGGTGAAAAAGGAGATTTTTTTGTTTTTAGAATGGGGTTCAGGGGGGCAAGATGGAGGGATCTGGGTGTGTCCAGCCTTCCTCCTTCTTCTTCTTGGCCTCCATCTTCTGCTGTGATGTTGGCACTTTTGGATTGGTTTAGAGTAGAAGCTCGCTGTCTACAATAGGTGATAGGTATTGGAAAGTAATTGTAAACATTGTATATGTAACTTTTAATATAAAGACATAACACCACCCCAGTGGTGGGCAGAGTGCCTGGACTGTCTTGCTGAATAGACCTCAGCTGGACAGGAGAAAAAATTTTATAGATAAGATACAATAAACAACTTTGAGACTGAGAACTGAAGAGCTCTGACTCCTTCTTCGAGCGCCAGGCTGGGAAAAGAGACTTTGAAACTCATTTTGGGGTCACTGTGACCAGTGAGAGGCCCCGAGACACACAGGAGCTCCAGCAGTGCAGGCTGCTAGGAATGGATGGGTTTCCTTGTGCACTGGCACCTGGACAAGCAGGACCCAACATAACTGGGCATGTTGGACAGCAGGCAGGGTACAGAGCACCTGGGAATGGCCAAGGGGTGCTGGGAGTGTCTTTTTGATGGTCACATTTGTCATGGATGCAGTGTTTCACCTGAGCACAGAATGGGGAAGGGAGATAGGTGGCTGCCCAAAGGCTCCTCCAGCTCTCCAGATTTTATCACTTTGTGAGTTAATTCAGGAAGCCCTCTGAGAAGGCATCTTCCCTCAGGCCTGATGCAATGGCTTAACCACAAAACCAACCCTGAGGTAATTGCTCCTCTGTAAAGTGCAGCTCACTCTGCAAAATAAAGTGTCCCATTTAATCCCATGAAGCACTCACTTGCTTTGCTCTGAGATGGGAAAGGAAGGAAAAAAAAATTATTTCCTGCAGATGCTGGTTCAGATTTCAAAATTAATCCCTTTCCACACCATTGTGTTCTTTTTCTGGGAAGCAACCAGGCAGCAAATTTCATTTGCACAAGACATTTGTTGCCAGAGGTTTGAGTGTTATTTACCACACATGTGAGATAAGAAGAAAATGGCACTTTTGTAGAGACAGGAATCATGGTCATGAAGCACAAAAAGAAATTTTGAGCAGCACAAAAGCAATGCCAATGCTCACTTCAACAGAACCCACAAAAAATATCAGGAAGAAACTGGTAAAATAAAACAAACCATCCCTGCCCCAGATATCTTTCTTCTTTTTTTTTTATTTGCAGACAGTTGCAAGGAAAGTTCATTGCTTTCCACAAGGAGGAGGAAATGCCAGGCCCAGCAGAGCGTGTTTGATATATTATTCATAAGGAATTATGTGCTGAAGACTTGTCAGGATCCAGCACAGCAAACAGAGGTCAGCAGTGAAGAAAGCAAATAGACCTGCAACGGGTTTTAAAGGGTTTTAATGCAGCCAATTTCCAGCCCCTTTTATTCATTAGCCCTGGTTGTCTGGGATGTTCTTGTGGCAGGATGGAGGTTCTTTCTGAAGGTTTCAGAACCAGCACTGCTCACAGTCCCAGCAGGGCTCAGCTTTGTAAACACAGCAAATTAGATTTAGGGCTTTTGAACAGAAATAAAGAGGGAAACCCACAAGGACATTGCTCACTTTTCAAAGTGGAGCTGCACTTTCAAGGCTGACCCAGTACTGTCATTTTGGGGCTGTTTGAGCAACCACTGGAAAATAAAAGAGCACTAAAAATAGCCAAGATGGGCTCATTAGCTCTTTAATTACACATTGGTTTTCTTGTCTCTCATTACGCTTTGTCCTGTGAGCTCCCCATTGACAGTGACTGGGGAATGCCAGGTCTGGGGACATCACTGTCATTCACTGCCAGCCCAGGTCCCTGTCCTTACCTTTTCCACACATTGGAAGAACAGGATTCCCTCATGAAGCCCATGGAAGCATCACAAGCATCAAGGAATGATGCTGGGAGACTTGGAACTGTTCATAATAGGGAAGAGAAACCTTCAGAGAGACCTCAAAGCTCCTTCCAGTGCCTAAAGGGGCTCCAAGAAGCTGAGGAGGGACTTGGGACAAGGAATGGAGGGACAGGACACAGGGAATGGCTTCCCACAGCCAGAGGGCAGGGATGGATGGGATATTGGGAATTAGGAATTCTCCCCTGTAAAGCAGGAGCTGAGCTGGAGCTTCCCTTTGCTCACCCATCGTGCGGTCAACGAGGCAGGGAATTTATTGTGGCACACTTATCCATCCCACAGACACTTCCAAATCCACAGCTAAAGGAAGCAGCAGCACTACCAGTGCCTGTAAATACCACTGTTTGTTTAAGGTTCTCTGGAGCTCTTGGAAAAGTGCTCAGCTTGGGAAGAAAATCTCCACTTTACTGCAGCACTCTGGTCCTGGCTTGTTCTAGGGAGAGAGAAATTCACAAACAGGTGAGATGCACATGCACATGTGGTCAGAGGTTTTGTAAGGCCAGAGGTTTTGTAAGGCCAGAGGTTTTGTAAGTTGTAGGCAGAGAACTGGAAAAATCAATTTAATCTATTTAGGGGTTCCCCTAACAAACCCTGGAGCAGTGTCCCCTTTACTGCTGACACAAGGCAGGACACTGCCACCCACACCAGTCCTGCTGAATCATATCCAACCCCTTCTTCACCTCCACTTGGGAATGCTCAGGTCCCACCCACAGAACCTCCCCAGTGTCCTTTTATCCAGCCAGGAGAAAGCTGCTCCTGCTGTCTCACCCCACATTTCTTTTGAACCATTTCTTGCTCCTTTTCAACCCATTTCTTTGTCCTGAATATTTTGTTTTCTAGTCTCAGCATGCAGTTTGGGTGTGGCCATGCTGACCCACTCCATGAGTTTTCCTACAAAATCAAACACTGGCAAAGTTTCCAGGAAATTCCCACTGAATATCTGCTCTAGGTGGAGGCAGCTGCTACCTACCTTGTGCTGTAACGTGGCAGGAGTTCTCTCCTCAGGCAGGTGAGGGACAGCATAAAAACCAGCCAGTTTGTGGGCTATGCTGCAGTTGTCCTCTCCAGAAATTATTCATTAGCAGCAAAACAGGGAAAATTATTAGGAAAAGTGCTAAAATGGCAGCTGGCAGATTGATGGAAGGGAACAGGGAGCCTGTTTTGCCAGAAAGTTGTCCTGGGATGGGTGTTAGCAGGAGAGAAGTAATTTGCTGTGTGAAGTAATTTCTTCACTTTTTTTTTCCTCCCTCAAATGGGAAAAAGATGTTTTTTCCAGGATTGCTGCTCTGCTCTGGTCCTGGTGCTGGTTGAAATCCCTTGGAATTCCTCCCTTGGAATTTATTTCTGCCTCCCTTCCCACTCTTAAGGAGTTCCTGGCTGTTTCTGTCTTCCCTCAGGTTCCTTCTCAGCTTCTCCCACTGTTCCAGGACCTCTTCAGCCGCATCCCTATGTTCTACTCCTCTTCTCTCCCTTTTCCTCCACGTCCCAGCCTCAAAGACCCCATTGCAAGAGCATTTGGATATGTTTGTGCCCCAGAGTTGCCATTTTATGTGGAAAAGTGCAGGAATCTCAATACTCCTGACACATCTGGGGAGTCAAGGGCATGGAGGGGTAAGAATTTTTAAATTCAGGGCTCATCCCTCAGCCTCTCCTGGTGCTCCAGATCCTTCCTCAGTTCCATTCCCTTCCCGGCACGTGCTCCAGACGCTCAATGTTTTCCTTGTTGGGAGGGTCCCAGAGCTGTCCCCAGGGCTGGAGGTGCCCCAGCAGTGCCAGCACAGAGGACAGCACTGCCCTGGCCCTGCTGCCATCCCAGAGCTGGCACAGCCCAGGTGCCATTGGCCTCCTGCTCACCTGGGCACACCTGGCTCATGCCAGCAGCACCCCCAGGGCCTTTTCCAGCTTTCCAACCACTCTGCTCCAGTCTGTGTTTGTTGTGACATCTCCAGAGAGAGAAATTTGAGTCAGAATAAAGGACACTGTGTGCAGTGAGTGCCCACACTCACCTGGTTTTCTTCCAGATGCCTCTCCATAACCCATGAGCTCTCTTCTCTGATGGCTCTCAGGTGTGACACTGAGGCTGCACAGCTTCCCAGCCCTTCCTCCTTCCTTTCCCACTCAATATCTCCCAGCCCTGCCTTCCAACCAAGCTTTGGTGTGTCCTGAAATCCAGATCCTGCCCAGAGCATTTGGGAAGCACAAAGATGTTTGGTTTGAGCTCTTGTTGTGTATGAAACACCTCCTTTCCTACTTTGTATTCTTTGATATGCAATGAAATACTGGACCGTCACAGCTGTGGGGTCCTGCCTGCTGCAAACTGGGAGAGTTGTGGTACAAAAAGTTCTTTTGGGGAGTTTTTGAAGATGAAACTGGTAACTTTTGGGGAAAATCCCCAAGATTTTGGGACATTGCTGTACCAGAAGTCCTTTTTCCCAGTCACCTCCCAGGATCAGGTATTTTGCAATGGAACTGGTACCAAACTGGCAAATTTGAGGAGAAAATTTCCTGGAGTCTGTACCAGACATTCATTCTGCTTTGAAATATAGGGATGGAGCAATTTTGGGTCCATATTTCCACTGCCACAAAAACCTCCACCAGAGGGAAGAGAACAGCAGTTTCTTGAGGGGAGCAGCTTTGTACTTCAGTCATGGAGAATATGATCTGCTTTTTCTGAAAAGACCCAAAACCTGCCACTAGAAATCAGCACCCAGTGGGCTCTGCAATGAATGTCCCCCCTCCCTTGTTGTTGTGTGCTTTGGTCCTCACTACTTGTATCTAAAGCAAAAAAAAAAAACCAATGCTGGTTTCCAAACACTCCTGAGCAGATTTGGGCCAGGTCACCTGGAAATGTCCCAAATAATCCTTGGACTTGCCTCAGGAGTTGGAACAGACCATTCCCAATGGTGGTTTGGATGTGACCCCTCCCCTCCTCTGGAGTTTTGGGGGCATGGACCTGGCCAGAGGTGTCTCAGATCCCAGGATGGAATCAGCATTTCTCTCGTGGTCACAAAAGAATTTGCTCTTCACATGATACCAACTTCCAGCACCTCACCAGTAGGTTCCTGTTCTCACAAGCAGCATGTCCTGGGTGCCCATGGACAGGAGTTACCAGGACATGGCAGATCCAGGTGTGAGGGAGGACAGCTTCCACACATTGCTTAATATGTGGGTTTTCCCTATGGAGTGATGGACTGAGGAGTCAGTTATCATCAAATGTGTATTTGGGTTCAGGAGTGGGCTGGGAGAAGGACCCAACAGGAGACACCAACTGAGGCTGGAAAACTGGAGCAGAAAATCAAGGAATGGTTTGCTTTGGAAGGAACTATAAAGATTTTCTTGTTCCCCCCTCCTACCGTGGGCAGGGACACCTTCCACTGTTCCAGGTTGATCCAAGCCCCATCC
This sequence comes from Zonotrichia leucophrys gambelii, assembly GCF_028769735.1. Classification (NCBI taxonomy): domain Eukaryota; kingdom Metazoa; phylum Chordata; class Aves; order Passeriformes; family Passerellidae; genus Zonotrichia; species Zonotrichia leucophrys. The sequence goes on along the minus strand of NC_088172.1, from coordinate 110,819,995 downwards.
AACCTGGCCTTGGACACTTTCAGGGATCCAGGGGCAGCCACAGCTGCTCTGGGCACCCTGTGCCAGGGCCTCCCCACCCTCACAGGGAACAATTCCTTCCCAATATCCCATCTAACCTAAATCTCTCCTCTTTTAGTTTACAACCATTCCTGTTTGTCCCACCACCATCTATCTGTGTAATAAGTTGTTCTTCCTCTTTTTTACAAGCTCCCTTTAATTACCACAGTGGAGTTGCCCTGGATCCTTCTCTTCTCCAGGTGAACCCTCCGAGCTCTCCCAGCCTGGCCCCAGAGCAGAGGGGCTCCAGCCCTTGGAGCATCTCCGTGGCCTCCTCTGGGCTCTCTCCAGCAGCTCCAGATCCTTCTGCTGTTGGAGCACAGAGCTGGGTCAGCTCTGCAGGTGAGGTCTCACCTGAGTGGGACACAGGGGCAGAATCTCCCCTCCCCTGCTGCCCCAGGACTTGGGGGGTTTCAGGAATGGGTCATGTCCAGCTCTCACCCACCAGCACCCCCAAACCCTTCTGCCAGGGCTGCCCTCAGTGAGTTCCTCTCCCAGTGTGTGCTGATGTGGGATTGCCCCAGGACAAAGGACAGAGAATCCAAAGCACAGCTCGTGGGGAGCAGCAGAGATGTGTCCCCCTGTGTGGGTGAGGGGTTTGTGCACCTCCCTGGGCAGGGGCTGGAGGAACAGCAGGGAACAAAAGAGGAATAGCTGAATTTGGTGTAGGAAAGGGTCAATCCTTACTTCGGGATTGAGTGAGTGGGGATGAGGAGGGCCAGGGCAGGTGTCAGACACTCAGTCCCTGTGCAAGTGGCTCTGCTGGGTCTCAGTGCAGGGACCACACTGCTGCCAGAGGATGGAAATGGGACATGTGGGGTGATGGTGGTGCCATTCCCTGTCTGGGGACTCCACAGGGTGTCACATCACCCAGAGCCAGCAGCAGGCAATTGGATTTCCAGCTGCATGTGGGAACCCTGGACTGTTCCTATGCCCAGGTCCTCTGCTCTCTCAGGAGACCTCATCCCATGGTCTGACCCAGTGCCTGTTTGGTTCTCCTGGAGCATCCTGCCCAGGACACACTTGTGCTCTGGTCTAAAAACCCCTCAGGATTGTCAAGATCTAAAATATTTCTTTTGGTTTCATAATCTCTCTGTTCAATGTGGAGTGGAAAGGAAAGAATAAGAAGACACAGCACACTGCAAACATGTTATTAAAATGAACTGTTTATATTATCTCGGTTGAGTCAATACATTATAATGTATTAAAATGGAAAGGTACAAAATTGAAATAAATACTTTCTGATTCATGTATAAATCTTTTGTCAAGATGACATTTTGTTTCTTTTTTTTTCATTTTTTTTCATCAGTACATGTTTCAATAAAACATTTAAAATGACAAAATATCATTTAAAATATGGTTCATGGAAGAAAAGGTTGAAATCAAACAACTTTTGGCTTGTTTTGGCATGAGATCTTGACACAATCTGGGTTCCCCAAAACCACGTAAATGGTGGTAAAATATAAATGCTCAAACTTATTTAAAAAAATAAACAGGCTTTACAAAACCCTCTGATCCTTGACTTAGCCACTTTTCTGTATAGTCTGCACTTACGATATATACATTCATTATTGTCCAAGGGAAGACAGCCACTGACGTTCACTTAAAGAGCTTGGTGGAGAGGCTTAACAAACATTTTTGCAGCTGACAACAATTAAACACTGGTAAAGAAACTCCTGACAGTGCAAAAAAGGAAAAAAACAGCTCAGAAACCAAAGCCTACAGATGGGACAAGGAAGAGGCAAGTGCACCAGCCCAAGATCTGATGCAAAAGCTCCAGGCCAGGTCTAACAAAACAGCTTCTTTTCCAAAGGGGAACACAGGCTTGGAGATCAGCCCTGATGAATTTTGGGGCTCCACTGCAGCTCCCAGGGGTGTTCATGATGCCAGGAAAATCCCCCCTTGGCACACAGGAACCTTCTGCAGACTCCTTCCTCGCTGGTGGTGAAGCAAGAGCCGAGCTCAGTGGAATATCCTGGAGCAAGCCTGGCCTGGGAGAGGGGGCTGATGTTGAGATGAGAAATCACAGAGTGAGAGGAGCAGAGGGGGAAGTGTGAGTGTGGGCTTGGGACCTTGGAGGAGAGGCAGTGGGGAATTCCCTCCTGGGCAGCAGGTTTTATCAGGATTGCAGAGCAGGCTTGGAGGTGTGCTTTAATCTCAAGTGTGCTTTTTGTCTTTGTCACTGCAGCCAGGGGCTGCCGTGGTCCCTCTAACCTCTACCATGTGCTTATCATTCTGGGCAATGGGCAGGGTCCTGCTGGGGGCTGGGTGTGGGAGAATGGGCTCCCCTGATGGGTAATGGTGACTTCTTCCCAATTTCAGCATGCCAGGAACTCTTCGAGTTCCACTCAAAAGGGCAAAAGAAACGTGGCTATGTTAAAACGGAATTAAAGAGAATCTTCCTGCCAACCTCTGGATTAAACTTCTCAAGGCTTGGGTTGTTTTGCTGCCAGCCAGTGAAACCACAAAAAGAAGAGGGTGGATTTTCTTCGTTTGCTTGGTTTGAAGGCAGTAGAAGATTTTGCCACCTCAGAAAGGAGGGACAGCCCCATCCTGGCTGGGTTGAAGGGCAGCCAGGACTTGAGAAGGTGCTGCCTGTGCCGTTCTTGGTGCTCCACAGTCTGATGGGGATTAGATCCTCCTGGAAAGCTGGCTGTTCCCATCCTGTGAGGAAGGAGCTTGTGGCACCAGCTGTTTGCAGTGCTCTGGATGTTTCTGCAAGCTCTCATATCAAAGGGAATCCCGTTGTAAAAAGAACCCTGTAAATATGTGATAGATGGTCAAGATTTGTGAAGAAAAATTGTTTTCTCTCCCTCCACAAGAAGCCAGTGAGTCACAGTTAAAACTTCTTGGGAAATGCCAACTTCAGGCCTTTTCCTGTTGGAAAATATCACATCCGTTGGGAAAGGAATGACGTGATTTGAAGCTCTTGGAGGTCTTCTTTGACATTTTCCTTCAGTTTGTTTACTTTTCATTTTAGAAAAGCTTTTGTTTCAAAATGCAGGATAATTTATAGATTAAATTTAAAAAAAAGAGGATGCAAACAGGGAAAGATCAAAACAATCTCCCTCCATGATAGCCAAACTGTTTTTGTTGGCATATACATTGTTTTGCATGTTTTTGTTTCATGTTTGCTGTTAGCCTTGAGGTTTCCATGTCGGTTGGAAAAATAAATTCACAGAAATTCTTAAGGGATGGAACAGTTCTTTCCTGTCCAACTCCCCTGTGCAGAGGACTTGATTCACCTTATCTAAAGCCCTCCTCTTCTCTAGTTTTGAATTCGTGACTCCGTTTTCAAAGGCAAACAAAGCAGAAGTTCTCTGGGTGCTGCTTTCCAGTGGGAGGGACCCACTCAAAGCTGCTCCAAGAACTTCCACATACCAGTGTGGCTGGAAGGAGGTCATTTGTCCTACTGTTTTCCCTGAATTAAACTCTTTTTTGTGCTCCTTTTCCACCCCTGAGAGGGCATTTTGCTCTTTTTTCTTTAATTTTTTACCATTTTGTTCCCTAATCCAATTTTCTTGCGGCTTTCAAAAGTCCACCTCAGTGGAGCTCTTGAAGGAGCTAGCAGAAATTCTGAGCAGAAATTCCTGCACTTGAACAGAATGGTTTTCACCCTGCTAACCACTCATTCTGATTAAGATTAAACTTGAGATAAAATAGCATTTTTTTTTCTGACTATGGGGTAGGCTAAGATGGTGACAAAGTTTTCCTCTCCAGCACCAGTTGCTGGGATTCATGTCCTAAATCTTGTCTGTTGGAGCCTGAATTCATTGACTGAAGTGTTTACAGTCAAGGAGAGGCTGGCTGAGGGTGCTAAACTCCTGCCAAAGCTGAGAAATTATTTTAAAATTATATATTCCTGCACATCCTTTCAAACAGCAACCAGCAAACATTTCCTGAGCTGCTCCTGCAGTGCTGTAGGACAGCCTGGACTGTGGCACAGAAAGCACTGGCATCATTTATACAGACAAAATTGCACTTGCACCATTCTTCAGTGAGTTTTGCAGTCCAAAGGCTGAGTTTGTGGTGGAAAGGATGATTTGGTTGTTGGTGGTGGCTTGGGAATGTGGAACTAAATCCCTTTGTCCATGGTTGTGTTGGAAATTTTATGGATTTCAGGAATAAGAGCAGGAATTCCCATATCTGATCTCCTCTACATCTCACATCTAGCCTTGCCTGTGGGATGTCAATAGAAATGCCCCAAATTTTGGCATCAGATGAAAGGAATGAATAGAACTCCTGGTTTTTGCCAACAAGGATGTGTCAAGGCAGAGTTTGGGAATGCTGATGAGCTGATCCATGAATGGTGGGTGTTCCTACCCCAGACAGGGGTCTCGCAGCAGCCCTGTGAGGTAGATGGTGGGCAAATGGAGTCACACAGAGAAGAAGGAGGGAGAAAGTGTGAGGAAAACCTACAGCAAGGATCCAGGGATCCTGGATACTAGCCTGCTGCTCCAGGGAGATGAGATGGGTCTGTCTGCTGGAAGGTGGGAGAGACACAAAAGGAACTCTTGGGACAAGGTTCATTTTCCTGTTTTAATTCCAGTTTTTGGCTTGTTAATGGTCAGAAAAGCACACGGCATAAGACAGTGAAAGAGGGAATCCAGAAGATTTGGGAAGTCAGGTTTGTAATGGGGACAGGAAGAAAAGCACTTCCAAAAGGCTGCTCCAAAGGGACATCTGTGGGGTCTTCACACCCTCAAGGGAGCTTTGGGGCTATGATGGAAAGTGCAAAGGGATTTGATTTCACAGATTCCAGTGGCTGCCAGTGGAAGCTCCTCGTCTCACAAGAAAGAAAGAGGAGGAAGGAAAGAAAGGCAAAGAAGGAGGTTGATAGAGCAAGACTGGGGAAGATATTTTTAAAAAACAAAGACAAAGAAAAATTTAAAAAAGAAGAAAAGAGAAACAGAGAAAAATGAGAGAAAAAAGGAGACACAGAGAGAAAGACAGAGGAAGAGAACGACAAAAAAGAAGGAGAAAGAAAGAGAAAAAAGAGAGAAAGAGAAAAAAGTGAGAGAAAGAGAGAGAAAGAGAGGGAAGGAAGTGGCGGAAGGAAGGAAGGAAGTGGCGGAAGGAAGGAAGTGGTGGAAGGAAGTGGCGGAAGGAAGTGGCGGAAGGAAGGAAGTGGCGGAAGTGGCGGAAGGAAGTGGCGGAAGGAAGGAAGGAAGTGGCGGAAGGAAGTGGCGGAAGGAAGTGGCGGAAGGAAGTGACGGAAGGAAGTGGCGGAAGGAAGTGGCGGAAGGAAGGAAGGAAGTGGCGGAAGGAAGGAAGTGGCGGAAGGAAGTGGCGGAAGGAAGGAAGGAAGGAAGGAAGGAAGGAAGGAAGGAAGGAAGGAAGGAAGGAAGGAAGGAAGGAAAGGAAGGAAGGAAGGAAGGAAGGAAGGAAGGAAGGAAGGAAGGAAGGAAGGAAGTGGCGGGCGGAAGGAAGGAAGTGGCGGAAGGAAGGAAGTGGCGGAAGGAAGGAAGTGGCGGAAGGAAGTGGCGGAAGTGGCGGAAGTGGCGGAAGTGGCGGGCGGAAGGAAGGAAGTGGCGGAAGGAAGGAAGTGGCGGAAGGAAGGAAGTGGCGGAAGGAAGTGGCGGAAGGAAGTGGCGGAAGGAAGTGGCGGAAGGAAGTGGCGGAAGTGGCGGAAGGAAGGAAGGAAGTGGCGGAAGTGGCGGAAGGAAGGAAGGAAGTGGCGGAAGGAAGGAAGTGGCGGAAGTGGCGGAAGTGGCGGAAGTGGCGGAAGTGGCGGAAGTGGCGGAAGGAAGGAAGGAAGGAAGGAAGGAAGGAAGGAAGGAAGGAAGGAAGGAAGGAAGGAAGGAAGGAAGGAAGGAAGGAAGGAAGGAAGGAAGGGGATTAAGAAAATGAAGAAAAAGTAAAGAGAAAGGAAAAGAAAGAAAGAAGCATCATTTCCCGATTTGCAATCTGCAAAGGGGGTGTTTTCCCTTCCAACATTCTGCAAAGTGCTGTGAGGCAGAGACAAAACAGGGAGACTGTCCCATGCAGAAGGTTTGGGAGATAGCACCTGGCACAAGGTTTGCTACAATAACTTGGTTATTCTTTATTGCGTTGGAAATAAAACAGTCATGGAAAGTCCTGCATAAATCCACAGCCATGGCCTGCAAAATCCCCACCTCATCTTGACTTTGCTGAATATTTTCAGGGTTTAGGGCTTGAAGATTTTTGATTTTTTTTTTTTAATTTTGTTTAAAGGATGGAAATTAGAGCTGGTCATGGCATTTGTTCTTCTGAGGGCAGGAAGGGCAAATTCTGTCTATACAGAGAGATTCTTCTGATGTGTTTCTGGTGAGAGTGAGCGAAGTATGTGCCCAGCCTGTAATCCAGGTCAATATTTTTAAGAGGATTTTTATTTTATCCTGAAACATGTTCCTGTTGAGCAAACCAAAGCTTAGTGGACAACTGGAAGATGAACAGCTGTGGAGAGCTGTGCCATGAGATATTTCTGTGGAATTCTGGTAATTTATGTCAGATCTATGGTTAATTAATCAAATGGAAGCATTCTCATGCTGGCCTTGGGACAGGGAAGGAGGATGGGCTGTTGGAGACTGACTCTGCAGGAGGCTGCTCTAAAAGCCAACTCCTCTTGATATCTGTGGGACCACAAAGAGGCAGATGGGCCAAGGGCAAGGAGACACTACAGGTACATAAATCTAGATGGCATCTCTCAAGGAATAAACTTTTTCCTAGCAGGGCACAGCTCCTTCTCCCAGATGTGCTGGAGATACAGAAGGCCAGCTCTGCAGAAAGAAAACTGATGGGAAAAGCTCTTGTAAGGGATTGAGTGCTGATGTTCTCCATCTGAGAAGGCTCCATAACCCTGAGGGGTCTGGAGCAGCTGAGCTCACAGCCTTTGAATGCAAGCTTGATTCCAGCACCAGCTTTTCTAAATAAAAACCTCAGACTTGGGATCAACTGAATTACTTTTGAGGGGAAAGATTCACCAAGCACCACACCTCGAAACATCAACCAGGAGATCTCCTCCTTTCTCCAGAGAGCCAGTGTTGAGGCATTTCCACTGTTTGACTGCAGTAGCTCTGGACCTGGAACAAAGGAAGAACAAAGCTTACCAAGCTGGGGAGATGAGCACCACGAGCAGCTTTTCAGAGATGCAGCCAATCCTGCAACAAATCACAGGATTTGCAGTCAGCGGCAAGGCCAAAAGCCGGCATCCATCGAGCTGTAGAATTTGGCCACAGGACAGTGCCTATATCTGCATGCCAAGCAAGGATTCCTGCCAGTGCCTAGTGTCAGGCTGTTTATTTCTGTCCAGATTAAAACCAATTAGAACATCAAGCGGCAAAATCAGAGTGCAGCTGTCGTTTAAAAGATGTGGTGGAGATCAGGGAAGACTGGATGTTAATTGGTCAATGACTAGAAGGAAGGTAAGCAAAGAGAGAGGTATGGAGTTGTTCTATTTCTGGAGCTGGGAAGGAAATATTTGTTCCCTATCCTCCTGTGTGAAAAGAATATTTTAAAAGCTTTCAGGAAGGAAAAAGCTGATGAAAGCAAACTGGAAAAGTTTAGCTTACTTGGACCGCTTGTGGTGTGAGGACAGAAAAGAAGAGGGGGACTGCTCAGAAAAGAAAAACTAAATGAATCAATCTGTCCTCTTGGGTCCCAGCATGGGTTTAGCTGGGATTTGTGCATGTTATACCTTTGCCAAGTCCCCCCAAGGGTGTGATCCACACCTCTTGCACCAGACTGTTGCATAGAGTGGCCGTGGGCTGGCGGGGTCACCCCAGAGGTGGCTGCAGGTCGCTAACAGTGCTCTGCCACTTTACAGGCTGCACGAGTAAGATCGTGTTATGCTGGAAAAGCCCTTGGAGACCCTCTGGGGTGAAGGACTTGAAGAAGTTGGATAGATCTATATATTCAAGTCTAGCTTTGTCTTGGTTTTGGGAAAGGCCACCGGAGATTTTTCAGGCATTGAGAGACAAGAAGACCTGTGTTGGCGTTGACCAGCACAGGGAGGGCAGTCACGCAAGCCATTAATAGTCAATAGCAAATTTTGTTGTTTCCTGCTGGAGGCTTGGAAATGTCCCCATTCTGGTGATTCAGCAGTAGCAAAGCTCGGAGAGAACGGGGAAGAGGTGTGGTGGGGGCAGGAGATGTGAAAACGAACCATGGCCTTTGCCCGTGTGGTCGCCTCTTGGATGTTTGGTCCTACTAACTGTCACGATGTCCATCAGCTCTGCAGGATGCAGAGCCAGCTCCTCTGGAACATGGAATTTGTGCTTCTGGAAGGGAACATGGTGCTTATTGCAAGTGCTGAAAGCTCATTGTGTTTCTCATGGTGGCAAGGGCTGGTTGTCCACACTCCGCTGCTGCCGGTACCCTGTGATTTCAGCAGTGTGGAACGGCTGCCACAAAAGCCAAATTCATCCATTAGAGAGCTGGGAGAAAGCCCAGGGCATGCCTGCTGTGATCCTGATAAAACACGTGCTGCCGAGAGGAAAAACCCAGCTTTGGTGGTTAAGGATGGACCAAATCCTGCCCTCAAACCCCTCCGTGGTCAGAGACCACTGGGCCTGGCGCTGGTGTCCCACTGGAGCCACACCCTCGGATCCTCCTGTTCCCAGTGGCACCTGCAGCCCGGCCTGGAGCATCTCCCCGCCGTCAGATCCCAAGGGAAAGTCAAACCTGGACTTCACAGCAAATCAAATGGAACGCAACTGAACCACGAGCGTGATGCGAAAGATCGTTTTGGCCGGACGGAACGCAGTTTCCACAACCTGGTTTTAAGGAACAGTATCACACAGAAATAGATACACTATGCTAGGTCTGGAGGAAAGAAAAGAAACCAATATGCTAAATAAACTAAGACATACAGTATAGGGGATATTCTGATCAACGAACCAATCACCATTAGAATCAAAAAGTAAACCAGCCTTTCACTTAGGACCCTAACAACATTTCTCAATGCACTAAGTACATTTTAAACCATGCAAGTTTACACAAACATCTTAACTAGGTTTTTTTTTGTTTTTTACTTTTTAAAACACCAACATTATGCATTTCTTTGTTAGTTATATTGGTTAAAGTTGCAGCCGTTCACTGCCAAATATCAGATACATCATATACATATTTTTATACAGAATCTGGACAACACAACATTACACAGCCTAAATAGAGAAAAAAAGATTATTTGTTCCTTTGTTTGTTTGTTTTTTTCAGTTTTGTAAAAAATATGAAATGGTGATAGGAAGGAGGGAGAAGGTGTGGGAAATCTTCTACCAAATTAAAGGATTATATCAAAATAATTCCCAAATCACAGTACAACAAGGAAAAAAATGGTTCGAACTCAGCTCCACATTTAAGATTCTCTTAGCTAAGAAACAAGACTTTACACACAGAATGTATCAGTATTTAAAAATAGAAAGAATTGCAACACCATGCTGTGATTCCAAATACATCTTAGTTCGAAAAAATGTTCAAAAGGGGAAGGTTAAAAATAAATAAATAAATAAATAAATCAGTCAACAAACTCAGTGATTGCAAAGTTATCTGGTTGGTTTGGATTTCCTACCTACTCGCGATGCATTGCCGTGGGATGGAGCTGGACGGCCACGGCGGCCGGAGCAATGCCAGGATAAGAAGGAATGACTCAGGAATCGCTTGCTGGGTTCTGTTGGGGCAGCTGGAACTCGAAACGGGATCTGAAACCATCCCAATGGTTTGGGGGGGTCTTTGCTTTTCCTTCTACTGAGCTCTGAACAAGAGCGGGGCGGGGACCCACGTGGCTCCCCCACGGCCATACCCTGCCCATCCACACGGAGCAATGCATGGGTTGGATTAGACGGAAAGGAAACGGAACCTGGAAATCAACCGTGGAGGATGCTGTGGTTGACATGGCAAGTATACAAAAATGCTAAAATTTCAGATATAATCAAAGATACAAAATCAGTTCTGACAAGAGGTTATTTTTTTGTAGTTTTTTTTTTTTTAATAGCAACCATTACAGTGCAAGGTTTTAAAAGTTATTATTACAGTAAAAGGTGTGTATCTGGTTTTACAGTAACTGTAGCACTGATTTTTGTTGTGTATAGTAGGTCCCTGATGTAAAGTGTATGCACCAGTTTGAGAGAAAACCCCGCACAATAACGGCTCTTTAGCTTTAAATACATTTTTCTTTTTTTTTTAACAGATACAAAATAACACATCAAGTTCACAATTTCACAAGCACGGACTTTTGCCTTAATAAAAAGCATGAAAACTTGGTTGAAACCCCAACATTTAAAGAAATGTAAAAACCATTCAATGAGGGACGCGAGTGTGTGTTTGAGTCACGGCTTTCTGCCACCCCAGCTCCTGGATGAGTCTGTGCTGTCCAAACTGCTGCTTCTTGCTCACCCACCAGCTTTTTTTTTTGGCCAGGCAAAATGGTGTTCAGCTTCCCACAGCTGGGATTTGAGTTTGTGCATTTAACATTATCAACAATCTATTTTTTGAGTGGATGAGTTCTGAAAAAGAAGGATCATCCACAGAGGGTCTGCGACTCCAGGCCCCAGGTTTATTTGGAAAGGGCTCTTTTTTGGAATGATCAGGATGAGATGCAAATGACTGCAGCCCTGCAATAATTCTTGGAAACTGGTTGGAAAAGACCTCTACAATCATCAACTCAGCACCATGTTCACCATTAAACCATGTCCTCAAGTGCCACATCCACTCTGGTCTCACTGCACCCAACTTTGACTTTTCTGAGTTAAAGAAGCTTTAGAATCATAGAATCACAGAATATCCTGAGTTGAGAGGGACCCACAAGGATCATGAAAATCCAGTTCCTGGCCCTGCACAGGACAGTTCCAAGAATCCCACCCTGTGCCTGAAGCGTCATGGTAACTCACTGATTTAGTCAAACACATTGATTTTACTTCACAACCAACCTGACTTGTCTGAAAGCAAGAAAACAGTAATCAGAAAATAGCCAGGAAAATCTGATAATGCAGTTTAAACCCCAGCTCCAAGAAGAGGGATCCAGCTGACATCATAACCACCAAAAACACAGGCTTCCAACAGAAATGTTCCTGTCCCTCACCAGTGTTTCAGGAATTTATTTATTGCATGATTTTACAATTTCTACCTTCTCAAGTTGTCTTTTCTCAGGTAAATAATATATTTTTCATCTGAGTTCCAGTAATTGAAGGACCCAGAAAAGTGGTGGGGAATTCCTCTCCAAAGCTGCACATCTCCTTCCACTGATGGTAGAGGAAGCAGATGCAAAAAACTCAGACCAGACTCTTTAAGGGAGAGAAAGTTAAGTGGGATTAATCCCACTTTTGACTTCTCTCCCCACTCCAAATGGATGGGTAAGTAAATATGCCATACTCAGGTGGGAAAGGCTGCAGAACTTCTTAAAAGGAATGTCTTATACAAAAAACCACCAAACATATTTTGAAAATTGCATCTGCAATCCTTAACAAAATGCAATCCCAGCCAGAGGCTGGAGGAGGTTTGATGAACATTGTGAGCTCAAAGGGGATAAGAACAAATGTTTTATCAAAGTTCTTCCATCTCGGCCTCCCTTTAGATTTTATTCTGGACATTTGAGGGACTTTTAGAAGCAGCAGGAGTCCAGCACAAGACTGGGATGCCCTTGGCTGTGTCAGTCACTGTGTTTTAGCTGTCTGACACTACATCCTCCCAGCAGATTTCTGCAGTCAGCTCCACCACTGCCCCTCAGCTCCTCCTTGCCAATTCTGTAGGAATTCCAAGTAGGAATCCCTCCTTTCCCACAGTACACCTGCACATTGTCCTGAGGAGCTTTTCCCCATGGCAAACCTGCACCTCCGTTTCCCAATTTTTAAACACTGCCTGCTTTTTGAGGAGAGCCTGACTCTGCTGGTGGGATCTGCCCAGCACTGAGGGAGCTCACAGCAGTACGGCTCATGGAAAAGTAAAGAGCTTGACAAAATCCCTGGTCGGGAAGATTCATCTCTTTAAATAGGAAAGTTTTCATCACAGTGCTGCTCTATCCTAGTCTTTAATTAACAAGACATTCTCTGGAAGCTTGATGGGCCAGTGGAAGAGCAATCCAAGCACTGAGGCCTGTGGTAAGCCAAGAATCCAAGCATGGAGGCCTGTGGTGTTGTGTGGTGCCCCACAGCAGGAGGGATTTCTTTATGGTCATTTTTCTAAAGCAAAAAATGCCTTTAACAGACTAATTCAACAAAAACATCTGCAACCTTGTCAAAGGAAAAGCATGACTCCTTCCAAACTCTGAGCAACAAGGCGGTGAAGCACAAGCCTAACTACAAAAAGCTGAAAAGTCAGGAATTCCATGAAAACTTCATGGCCTGCCCAGAAAATACTTGGACAATTAAAGCACAATCTTTCAAGCTGGAAAAGAAGTGGTGGAAATCAGATAAGCCAAGTTGCTTCTATCAAACTATGTCAAGGTTTGGGATCTGAGACTGTGAGGCTTTTTGAGAGGGGTAGGCTTTGATTATTCCAGGAAACAATGAAGATCCCTACTTTTTTTGTAGTGTGATTTTGCCCCTTGGTGTTAATGTCTGAACTTCTCTGATGAATTGCAGATGGAAGAAGGACAGCAGGAATGTTGCCTCATTCCTACACAAAGGAATTTGCTACATGAGTACTGAAAATGGCCTGTGATCTCTACATTGTGTTAGAGGATCACTCCTTTCTCCTTCTGTAGTCAGTGGAAGGAAATTGGCATTTCCAGAGCTTGATTGATCTCTCCTGCTTTAGATATCTCTGCTAAGAGGGGTGAGTGTTCTTCTCCAAGGATCAAAGACAAAGTTGAGCAGCACTAGTTAGAGTTTGGGGAGTTAACTTTTAGTTATCTTAGTCAGATAAAGTGAATTTTACCAGCAATTCAGTCTTAAAGGTTTGTGGAGGTCTGGATTTTTTAAAGTACCAACACATTTCCATGCTGGCTTATTCCATCCTGAATTTATTCATCCACATTGGAGCAACAGCCATCTTAAATTTATGTTCCTTCATTTCATGCCAGGACAACAGAGCTGCTTTTCCCCAGTGTTGTCAGCACAGTTCCTCTCATCCCACTGCACCTGTAATTGTTTTCCCACTTGGGTCTCCCATCTGCAGCCCTGGCCAGTGGCTTTGGGAACTGAACACCTCTTGTTCTTTGAGTCATGCAATGGTTGCTGGAGCATCCCACAGGGTCCAGATTCCAGAGAGATGTTCACAAAAAAATCAACAGGATCTGTGCTTTTTGGAACATGGGAAATGCCTCAGCACTGGCTCATTGACATTAATACTCTAAAATCTCTTTGGAAGGTGGAAACAAATGATGCCATTTGTTCTGCCAGAGAAAAGATGTCAGCTTTGAGCAAGAGATGTGGGTAGACTGAAGAGAAGGATTCCTTCTTCAAAAACAAGGTACCAGACATGGCAATTCAAGCCTCTGAATTGTTTTCACATGTTGCAATAAAAATCTAGAAGAGGAGCTGCAGGACCTTGCAGTGTCCCTTTGGAGGGGCTTGGCAAGCTGATCTTGTTCAAATTTATCTGAATTCCCAAAATGAGCAAAATTGGCTGTGGCCAAATCTGGACAGAAGACCGACAGTGAAAGCAGCTTGAGATTTTCAGCAGGTAATACATCTCTACTGATACCCTGAGCTGGGGAAGAAGATGAAAATGTGGTTGTTCGGGATGAAAATGAGATTGTTTGGAGGTGCTGCTGTATAATTACGGTGTTAAGTGACCATTAAAGTTCCAATGAGATCTTTTACAGAAATCAAACTTTTAAATACTATCAACTTGAGCCACAGTGTCAAAAGTGAGAAGTTCTTTTCCTCCCATAAAGATTGGAAGAAACAGGAGATCACCTTGACAGGTGAGCAGTCTGCAGGGCACACTTTAAAAATTGATTTGATCTTGGGACACTGGGAGCCTCATTATCTGAACAAACAGAGATCGATGCCTGTGTTTGAGTTGGTATCTCAGACTCCTTCTAAAGTCATGACAGATGCAGGCATTTCTAGGTCATGATTCACCTGACAAAGTGCAGGCAGCTGCTTTACAATGACAGGAATTGCATTCAAGAAAGGCACACTCCTTCCTAAATGTGGCATCCATTCATTAATCTACACAAGTGGGACAACCACGCTGTAAATGTCTAAAATTGGGTGAGTCAAATTTCACCTTCATTGCAAAGTTATTTCACTTTTTTTTTTTTTTTTTCCTCCCAAAGCATCCAGGATATCATGGAGCAAACACAAATCTCAAGGACCAATCCTATTTCTATGGGGACAGTCAGAACCCTTAAAACTTGAGAGATTCCTGCTGCAGCTCTGTGGGAGACAATTTCTGGAAAAAGAGCAAGGGGAAGAAATAAAATTGCCCTGAAAGAATGACAGGGAATTATTATCTTGCCTCACACACCCATCTATGGTGTACAGGGGTGACAAATGGTCACGGGAATGTAGATGAAAGATACCTTAATAAAGAGCAGAAAACAAACCATGTGCTAAAATCTTCTGTTGCTGCTGTTAAGAGAAATTTTCAAAGGACAAAAACAGCTGGGTATTCTCACAGGTTTCTACAACTATCCCAAATTCCTATAGTGATAACCAGGTCTGGACACACCTGGGGAAGGACATCTGGCTGCTAAAGCCTACAGGTTTAGGGATTTATCTTCTGGAACTCTTCAAGTAGCTAAATAAATTAAAATGTAGCCATGAGATGTGAAAACAATCAGATTTCAATTGTTGTTTAAGTATTTCCAGATTATACCAAATGAGAAATGAGGACAGAATAGTTTCTTTCAATACCTGGTGTCATTTTTAATACCAGATTGATTCCAACTCTTTTTGCTTCATGCAAACCAACTTCTTCTTTTCCTGAGAAAACAACTGAGCTGCTCAAATAAAGGGTTGCAGGTGATCTCAGCTGTTTGAATTACCAAATTTTGGCTGATGTGGATGGAGGTTGCTCTTGTCATAAGAAGATGCAAATACATTTGTTTTTTCTGCTAAAATGTGACATTTTTATAGAAAACCCCTAATATTGCAAAATAACCTGATGCACTGAACACAGGAGCTGATGGAGCCAGCACAGAGGTGATCCAGAGAGTTGTGCAGCCAAATCTGATTTACCAAATCTGTAGACTTTTAACCCAACCTGAAGTTGCAAACACCTCCCCAGGCCTCACTTGATGCAAATTCTTTCGGTGCTCTTGGCTGTGAGTTTTAAGAAAGCCCAAGGCTGAGTCCTTAAAGTGAGCATCAGAGCTGGGGAATCAGATCCCCCATCAGATTTGGGCAAGAAAATGAAGAATCTTATTTTAAGTCAGTTTTGGACTGCAGAAAAGCCAGAAAAAAAGCAAGAAAATCTCCCCCTAGCCTGAAAAATAAGGAATTATTGCAGGGAAATGTAGCCAGCTCTGAAGGTGCTGAATTCTGCAGAAATATCTCACATATTGAAGGGAAATGGACATAAGCACAGCACTATTAAAACTCAGGCAGCACTGTGGAGTCGTTATTTTTTTAAAAAAGCAAATGTAACAAGGCCATATGCTGTCCTTGAGGCACTGCTGGCAGCATAACAAAGGGAAGGCATGGACCAAAAAAATTCTGGGCTCTTCTTGGAACATTCTGATCTCTTCAGCTCCCACAGAAAGCAGGGATGGTATTTTGGGACTTAATAAGAAACCTTTGGCACCTTGTAAAGTTGAAGCCTCTTGCTTTGGTGTGGGATAAGAACAGGGTGCAAGTCAGAAGGATGAAATGGGCCACAAAAGTTTGTTAACAATAGAATGACAACACTGGGATGAAAATGCATTTTTAGACATTTCTGAGCACTTTCCAGTCACGTTTTGGGATCTGGCATAGTCTGAGGTGATACAAGATGCATGGTTTGAAGGGGGAGGTATTTTAATAATAAAATATATATTTCTTGTAAAAGATATGACCTCTTCCCCAAACCTTGGCTCTCTCTTATTAAGCAGGAACTTGTTTTCAGGTTCAGTGTGATATCACCTCCTCTTGACTTTTGCACTGTTGCCTGTCATGACATCGAACTGAAAGCTGATAAGGTTTGTGGTGACTTTATCCATAATAAATTAAAAAATCACTGTGACAGTGGTTCTTTCTCCATGTGACAGTGTCCCTGACCCTCCACCAAAGGGTGCCCACAACCAAAGTTATCTCCAGACCTGCTGCTAAATCCTCACAGGGGTGAATCTCTGGGTCAATATTCACTGACTGCAGCCCAAAATGTGACAAAAACTGAAAAACTTTTGACAACTGAGTGCCACATCCTGCTCTGTGCAATTCCTTAGTGTGAGTGGAGACAAGGAATGCAACAGGAATGGGAGAATAATCTGGGTGTCTTATTAAGTTTAGAGTTTTTGCCACTTCAAAGCACATCCAAAATGTTACTCAGCCCCTCATCCTGCATCTCAGGGATGGTGATGAAGAGACCCCAAGCAATTCCATCAGGGAAGGAGTTTGGTTGCTCATCTTGAAGACTGAACTTGGCTGGGCAGTGAAACTCTCATCTGGTGCTCAGGAAGAGCTGTACCAAATTCCCTGCCAAGTGATGTCATCGGGGCTGAGCTAATGATCCAAAGAGGGACTGGCACCAAGAGCTGAATGTCCTCACAGCCAATGCCATTAACACCTCACAAAAGTCACTCAGGGTGCATTTTCAAGACTGGAGCCAGCCTCGGAGATGGGGCAGGCACCCTGAGGAGGAGGAGGAAGATCATCCTTTGAGTTTCTACCAGCCTTACACCTCCTCCTGGCATGCCTAGTCCAGGCCAGGCAGCACTGTGTGTTGATGGTGAGACTGCTTTGGTGAGTGCAGGCTAGTTCTCCTCAGCTTCAAGATGATCCATCACTTGCTTGAACAATTATCTTTTCCTGACAGGAGAACGAACATAATTCACAGTTGCCCCATCAGGCATTTTGTCCTCAGCCTCCATTGCTGAGTCTGTATTTCAGAGGATAATTTCATTGGGCTAAAATTGCAGCACTTTTTCTATAAATGTTAAGTTCTGGTATCTTTTGTAGGATCTTCTGATGGTGCACTGATCTGTCCTTCTTCATGAGAGCCTGGGCATGCCCTGATGCCCAACCCTCAAACCATGGTTTCACCCTCATGCCTTGGACAAAATTCTGTTTCTTGACTTGAGCTGAGGAGTGAGTGAGTCAAATCTGACTCTGTGCAGGGCCCTATGCCTCCAAACCTCGGTAGTAACACAGAGAAAATAAAACTGAGTACTGCAGCCTCTCTCACTGTTCTGCTGCCTAAAGGATCTCAGGAAAAACCTTGATCCAAATCAAATGACTCTTGGTTTCTGTAAGAGCTCCACAGTCAGAACGTGCTCAACATTTTACCCAAACCTTCTCTTTAGTAGGTGAGACAGCAGAAGACATTCCCAGTGCTGTTATATCCACTTGTTGTATCCCATCTGTCATGCAGCAGGCAACACAGAGGCAATTCCTGCTCAAACAGCACACCCTGCTCACTGATGGGGGCTCTGCTCTAGGCCAGGATAAAAGCTGGGTCAGCTCCATGGAAGCTTTCCCACATTTAGCAAGGTGGAATAAGAGGAAAATTTTGCTCAGGAACCAGCTTTCAAAACAAAAGGGATCTTTATAGAAATTAACACTCCTGAAACATGGAAAGGAGCAGATAGCCCAGCAGTGAGCACGAGGCTCCTCCACAGAGATGGAAGAGACACAGGAAGATTCTCAAAAAAGCAAAGCTGATGCTCCAGAAGGACCTAAAACCTCAGAGTTGGCATTAGGAAATCATTGCAATATGACCACAGTAACAAACCAACCAGCTGGGACAAGGAAATGCTTCCATGACCAAAACCAAACCATCCCATCAGCACCAGTGGAAATCATTGTGGAAATAAGGGAAGAAAACCTGAGCTCCCTTCAAAGAGATGAAGAAGAAGGAATGCTGAATAGTTCCCCAGTTCATCAAACCACCACCAGCCCTCTGAACATTTAAGGACACTGTTGATGCTGCTTCAGACATGAAGTTCATCCAGCACCTGCAGCTCTGGAGGGCAGAGAGGATCCACCAGGAACCTCGTTAACATTAATTAGTGTGACCCAATCAGATCCACAACCTGGCTCTTCCCAGAGCACATTTCACTGCAGATGAGAGGAAAGCCACGCTGTCCCTTCCATTTACTGCACAGACTCTTTGCCACTCAATTAAAAGGAGACATTTTTGACTTCACAGCAGGGATTGAAGGCAATAACCACAAAGTACAAAATCCAACCCTATTTCTGAAGCAAATAAAGAACAAATAAGGCCAGGAATTCCATGTGATTTCTGAACAGAAATTAAAAAGCTGCATCTCTCCCTTCTGCCTAATGCAAGATGATTAATGAACAGATTGAAAGGATTGCGTATTTTATGTCAAAAATTTGGGGATTATAATAGGCAAAGATTGAACTACCATAATGGACCCTCAATCAAATTATAGCAGTTTAACAATAAATTGTGCTTTTTGGTATCTCAAGCTCTTCTCAAACTTCAGAAAGTCTCATTATCTCAAAATAAACCTTTCAAAAAGCTCAGTAGAATGACAAAATGCCCAAATTCAAACACACACATTGGAAGCATACTTTTCATATAGGTATTTTTCTCATTGTTAGGTTAATTCTTTTTCCAATTCAACTCCAACCTGTAATTCCATCTGCTATACAACTTCATGAACACATCTGTATTTCATTCCAGATAGACAAAATACTACACCATAAAAATAGAAATAGGTGGGAACAGGCAACAAAAATAATCAAACCGAACCAAAGAACAAGCCAGATTTGTACAGACACCAGATCAGAATGAGGAAAAAAATTGCTGTTTGTACTGAACAATTGTGCCAGTTTTAGAGAGAAGACTATGCAGAAGGGGTCTCCTGAAACCCAGTCTAAATCTGTGCTTTGCAGTCCTGTCTTGTGCTTTAAGTGAAACCCAACAACATTTTCTCCACAGAGATTTATTCATCTTTGGGTTTCATTTCCTGCTTCTTTCTTTATTTTATTTTCCTTTCTAATTTTTTTAAAAATATTTTTATTTCCTAATGGAACAGCTGGATTTATATTCAGTAATAATTTTTCTCCTTGCTCTTAAAAAATATGTCATATTCCATTTGCGTCCAATCTGTCTGGTCACTAATTTTTTGTTTGCTTTGACAAAGCAGTGGGGGAAAATGTTGCATTCCCCACCATCTGGTGTAAAGGAAATGGAGAGGATTCCCCCTCATTTTACTCCCAGTAAAGTGAGTTACTGATAAATATTTCCTAACCAAGCTAAGAATCCCAGTATTTGGGGGCTTGGTGCTTTTTTTATTTTCTAATTCCAGTCTGTGGAAGCGGTGAGGACATTGCAAAAGAATTGCTCTGGACAGTGTGTCCTCACATTTCTGACAGGAGGATCAAGCTGTGAGGCTCCTAGAAAGGTTTTCCTGGGAAGAAACAATTGAGAGGTCCCATCCACCTCAGCAGCCCTCTCTAATGCTCCTTCCCACTGCCAGAATTTCAGTGCCAGATGTTGGTCATTGTGGCGTTCCTGGCTCCAGGGTCCAAGGACATTTTCCTCCAGATAAGCACAGGGCAAAGTCTTCCTCACTTTGCCAGGACCTCCCACATTCCTTGGGTTTCTCTTGGGCTCCCTTGTGCTTCCATTGCTGGAGCACGAGGATCTGTGTGGCTCAGAATGATGCACGTGACCAAAAAACGAGGAGTTTTTCACTTCCCAGGATATTTGTGCTCTGACCATGGGAATTTGGCTTTAGCTCATCAAGGTGAGATATCCAAGATGAGCCTCAAGTCCTCATTTCCAGCCATACTGAAGGAGATGCATCCCATATGCCTTTGCCAAGTGGTGATTTGTCCTGGGGAATTCTTTGTCTCTCTCCACTCCCACAGAAAGGACCTGGATTAGTGACTCTGGGTCAGTGGCTGCCATTGGATGGACAAATCTTTAATGAATGTGGTCCCATGGCTCGGGAATATGCCACATTCCAATTATTTCATATAATGGACCCCCTCTTCACCCAAATGGAAAGAGATGAACATATTTTTCCTCCATCAGCCCTAAAAGCCCCTCTTTGTCTGCTCCCTGTCTGCCAAATTCAGTCTTGAGGTCAGACAAACCAAAATTGAAAGATCAGGACTGCAAATAATTTTCTTTCAATTTTGCTGTTTGATTCCAGTTACAAACAGTCTGTATTTGGGGAAAAGAAAAATAGTAAATTCATGTTTGACAATTCTGGTGTCTATCTCACATCTCAAAAACATCACTTCAATGGAAAAGGAACAGAAATAATAACCATTCACTCATGAACACAATATCGATTCCAGTGTACAGGAAAATAGGATCCAGACAGGATTTTACAACTAAGAAGGAAACATTACAATAAAGATTATGACATTTTATGAATATTCGTGTTATAGCTTTGAGCTTTATTGCAAAGCAAAAAATATATATTTGTATATATATATATATATTTTTATCTACATATCACCTCTGACATTGTATACAACACTTAATCACAAGAAATCAAAGAAATCATAGTGAGGTAGATACAAAACAAAGGGATGGTGAAGAATCCAGCTGCTAAATTTGGCTTAACGCAACTGTCATTAACATCTGTATATCCACCACAGCAGTGAGCTTTGATTCACAGCTTGATCAATGGATCCTACTAACATTGATATTGATATTAGAGCCCATTTAGGAATGATGCCATTTGGGGAATGGGGAGGAAAATAAATCAGAAGCGTTTCCTACAAATCAGTCGTCTCCGAGGGAAAATTTTCCATTGATTTTTCATGACTTTTAATGTTGATAAAACAGCTCTGAGAAATAGCCTGTGATCTAGGGGTACTGGTAGTGCCTGAGGGCAAAGAGGGAGGACTCTCCAGCAGGGGAATCTACTGGGGTTGAACATAAGCAAAAGCAAAATAAACTATTCTCCCTTTCTTTCAGGTGGCTGAGAGGAAACAGCACACCCGGGAATGCTGGAGGCTGCATCCACAAAAGCGTGCTCGGGAATATCAGCTTGGACTTGTTGATGATGGCCAACAAGGCTTCAGCAGGAGGGCAGCCCCTGGATGGATCCTGCTGCTCTTTTCAGGCAGCAGCATGTACGTGGCAAGAAAATTGGTGCCACTGAAGTGACCGGCGCTGGTGGGACCGGTGCTGGCACCTGGTGGGGTCTGGCTGCTTGCTCTGCATTCCCACAAGGAGACTTGTTAAGGCACCTGGATGACTTATGGGGCTCTATGGGTAATTCTCAGCACAATATCCCAGAATGGATTTGGGACAGCCTTGGGCTTTTAAATTTAGTCTGTCAACCCATGCGACATGTACCTGGTGCTTCCTTCCATGAGTGGAAGGACAGATAGGAGAAGCTGTGAGTTTAATGTTAGCCAGGGGAAACCAGTCTGGATCCAGGGAAAGATTTCCAATGTGTTTCCAGCACAGGAATGGTTGGTAAAAGTTCTCTAGGCCATTGTACCACCTTCATCCAGGGGTGGCACGTGCAGCAAAATAGAGATATGGCGCCCTTATCATACAGTAGCCATGAATTATCAGTGGTGTAAGGAGCTCTCAGTGCTCTATGTCCAACACAGACAAAAGCAAGTTGGATTTTCTGGACTAGGAAGCCCCTTTGCTGCTGCCCAAACATCTCCTAATCTTCTTGCAAAGGGAGGAAGTAACACCCTGGAAGAAGCACGATTCCCCAGCTCTCATGCAAACAGTGGCAATGTGAGCTTGATTCTTCTATCATTTACAATGTCATGGCTGGATTAAAGAAAATGAGGAGAATTGACCAGAACAAATTGCAAATGAGCAGGAGGAGAAGCCAGTGTGACTGCTACCAGCTCTCTGTGTGAATTGAACAAGACACTGACAGAGAATGACCTTATCCTTTAGGAAAACACACAGAAGGTTATTGCTTGTGCATTCATTTCCAAGAGATTTTTCGGGAACCCCTACAGTGACCAGAAGAGGGTCACAGAAAGTGTGCAGCACTTAAGAAAATCAAATTCCCCCATTTCTTTAATTCCCCCATACCTTTAGTCCTGTCAGGGGAATGCCTGATGTGGATGTGCCACTTTGGCAGGGGCTGCAGAGCCAAATTCCTGACTCCAGAGCTGTGTTGAAGGCGATAATTTTGAATGCTCATTAGCAGAGTACAAAATTCTCATGAGAAGCTGTGGTGGAGAGTGTCTTGGAAGCATGGTAAATCCTGTCCAATTTGGATGTGATTCAGCTCACCTAAACATAACCAAATAAAGGCCACACAACAGATCTGAAATCAACTGGGATGAATTCCTACTTGGCAGTGTCCCTTGAGAGAATGGATCTTGATAACTCATGGGATACCCAGATCTTATGACTACATTAGAGGATTGGATCCCCTTCACATAAAACCAAGGAACTTTGGACAAACCTCCTTATCTGAGGGAATCTGTCAAAAAATGCACCCTAGTCTTAAGCTCTGGAAGCCCGAAGTGGCATTATACTTGTCCACAAAGTGAATTTCTCCTGTTCTTTCCCAAAGATGCTGCTAAAGATTGGGGCTTTCATGTCACCAAAAAAAGCTATTTGGAACTGAAACATGGGTGTACTTTTATTGATACTCTAAAGGGTGCCTTGCTTTGATTTCAAGAGGCTGGGTAACACAGAAGGGAAAAAAGTATTGCCAAGCATCTTCCATTCCAAGCATTTCTTTTCCCTAACAGATTTTCTTGGTGAGTCATGGAACCAGCAGCTTTTGCAAGTTACTTCCTTGAGGAACTGGAGTGTTCTTAAGTATGAACTTGAAATATTTTAGCTGCAGTATTATAGATTGAGTCAAACTTACCTTCCAGGTTCCTCTGCTCACTGAATTTAGCCATTAGGAAAGTCTCCAAAATTTTTTCCTTAAAACTTTAGAAGAAATTGGGGCAGAGAATGACTCCACTTGACCTCTCAGCACTGCATTTTCAGGAATGGAAATTCTAACTTAAAGTGAGCTGGGGAGGGGGGGAAGTACTCTCTTTGAAAAATACTGATTAATCATGAATTAATCATTAATAATCATTAACACAAACTGCAGATACTGGCATCCACCTTTTCCACTACAGTTGTTTTCAGGTAAATGTGGCTGTCGCTTGAGCAGGAAGACTCACACCAAGTTCTTGGTGAGGAACCAAATGCAAGAAGATTGGCTTGAAGAAGCACCCTTGAAACCACAGAATGATGTGAGCACTTGTGTTCCCACTGATACATGGAAGAGATGCCACAAATCCATTCCCTTCATCCTCCCCACTTCAGAAAGGGCCCTTTCTGTATCTACAGCTGTTCCTTGGTCACGTGGAAGAACTTCACTAAGTTAGGTGCCCAATGAGTCAGAAATGGGATTTTATCTGTCCCACCCCAAGAAGTTCAAGGTCACAGAATCATTGAACTACAGAATATCTCAAGTTGGAAGGCATCCATGAGGATCCTGACCATGGGGTCTGTGTGCAGGGTATAGGATAAGAGCAAGTTGACAGCAGCAATCCAGGATTTTGCTCTCAGCCAAGCTGTGGATGAAGAGAATCTGATAAAGGGATTTGAAGAGTGTCACCACAGTGGGCCACGACTCCCAAGGATGGGGAGGCCTTGAGAGGAAAGAAGAAGAAGCACAGCCAGAAGATAAAGATGAGGTGATGAGGGAAGCAGCAGTGAGCTTTGAGAACAGAAGAGAGCTGGAGGACAAGGGGCAGGTTGGTGAAGAACTCACCATAAACTGGCCCGAATCGCCTCCCGCTGGCACGGAGAGGGACCCCGCAGGGCGTGCCAGGGAGGACCAGGAGTGCAAAGTGCTTAAAGGCTTGGTCAGCAGTGGCAACCCCCATGTGACAGGCACAGAGAGGTGGGAGTGACGCGCTCAAAGCCGCAGGGGAGCCGGTGGTGGGCGTCGGGGGACAGGGCAGCCGCCTCTGGGGCTGGGGCCGCGTGCGGTTTCCTGAGCTCATCACTGGACGACCCTGTTTCCTCACCAACGCTCTCTCCGTGGCAAACTGGGGTGGGGGAAGAAAAGTTATCAAGACTGAATCAGTGAATTCCCCTCCCCAGGAATGTTCACTGTGGATAATGGGTCGATTTTCTGCCTTTCACCTAAGGACAGGGGGAATTTTACCCAGTAGACCCAGGCTATTTATTACAGCTGAAAGAAATACAGAACCTCTGTTTGGATGGTGTAGATGGGTATGATCCTGGGTTTGGATGTGTGTCTATATTATACACACCCTCATGTGGACATAGGCTATTATATATTTCTATAATATATAATATAGTATATAATACACACACACACACACACACACACGCACACGCACGTGAGATACTCAAACACCTGAACTCCTCTTAAGTCATGGAATCAAAAGGCTCTTCTTTGAGGGGGACACTCACTACATTTTCTATATAGACAACTTTGTACATACAAGTCGTAAAGTGCGTTAAAAAGCGCGTAAAATTTTCTATGTAGAAAACTATGTACATATAGCACACACATGTACTAAAACACTTGGAGTTAAGCCAAATTTCACCTTCATCTTCACATCCCCAATACCTACAATACGAAACCAGAATTAAAAAGAAAAACCAAAACAAACAAAAAACAAAAGGAACCAAACAAAGAGAAAAATTTCTAAAACCCAAGAGAGAGAAATGAATCAAGAAAGGAAACCAAACCTGAAAAACAGTCAACAGAAGCCTGGCACATGTAGAAAACATTGATTCACTTAGAGAACATAAAGAGGGTCATGTCCGAACCTCCTTTTTCTTAAAAACAAAACCAAACCCCTTTTGTTTGTCTGTTTGTTAGCTCTTATTGTTTGAGAAAAGTCACAGTAGCACTCTCACCTTGAACCAGAGTTTGGAACTTTTTGTGTTTCTTTGTACAAAAGAAAAAACGGTTTAGGTTATGGAAAATAGTTGGGAAATTTGAGGTTGGAGAGAGGAGATAGAGAGAGAAACTGGAAGATTGCATAGTTGTGAACAGTGGCTTCTCATCAAGGTGAAAAAGTGCATCATCTGATAAAATAGCATTTGATTATTATTCTTTTTTGTTCGGTTCCATACTTTTTTTTTTCCTCAGTCAACTGTACATGTCACACATGAAAAGGTATTTACAGCACACACACATGCTAACATTAAACGTCTGACACTGAAACAGCCATTCTTTAAAGGTTCCATCAGAGTTTGTTCCATGCAAATTTGTATTCTTTTTAAATACATTTTTTGCTACATCCTAAGACCACAGACTTGTCTAAGCCCATCTCATGTAATTGTGATCATTAGCAACACAAAAAGGGGAAAAGCACCAAAATGGCTCGGTTTGATCACCAAACCTCTGCTTTGACTTCTTTCTCTTTTCATTTTCATTCCTTCATCACTGCTGGTTGTTTGCTTTTTAAATTTTTTTTCTCTTTGTTGTTGTCATTTGTTTACATTAATTTTCCAGAGATGGGAAAAAACAATTGACTTTTTCTTTTTTTTTTAAAGTTTTCTTGAGGTAAGAGTTATGCTCAGGACCTGGGGCAGGCAGCAAAGCTTTCAAAAGCATTTGAGAGATGAGGTGTGAGGCCAAACACTGCCACCAACATTGTAAACTAACAATGAAATAAAACAAAACAAATAAAATTGAGATGAATATTCCAGGTTTCTGTCCCAGCTAAACCTCCCACCCTCTTTCAACCCTCTGTCCTTTTCCAAAAAACCACAAATGGAATGAAAAGGAAATAAAAGCAACTTGGCACATTCCCTCTTGCACCAGCCAAACGAAAAAAGACAGGTGTTGTGCATTAAAAAAGATACTTCAAAAGCTTTTCATGCTTGCTGCCTGTCTCAAGTGCATTTTAATATATGTCTGATCATTTACATTTATATAGGAAAGTCATATTTGTTACACTTTATACAGAATCACTTCATTTTTGTCCTTTTTAAACCTTTTCACTTTTTTTTTTTTGTCTTTTGGATAATGAGTTGGTAACAATCTACAGTAAGGCTGCACAGGAAGAATACTGTGTGGTTTATTTTTTTTTAATCTCTAAGAACCAAAGTATATAAAATGAGGTTTGATTCTAGCACCTTTTACAGTATTATTGGTGTTGTTCCCTTTAGGAAAAAAAATACCTTCACTCCACATCTGTTTTATCATCTCTCTTTAGTTTCAGCAATACTTCAAAGGTAACAATAAGGGGGTGATTGACCCAAACCAGCAGTCCTTTGACAAAAAAAACCTCTCCCCCCTGAAGTCAGGCAGAACTGCTCATATGAGCAAAGCCTTAGCCAGCTTCCCTCCTGCCTGCCAGTGAGGGCTGGGGCAGCAGTTTGCTCTGAGCAGCACGGAAAACCGAGCATCCAAAGAGGGGAAAAAACCACACCAAGTTGCTGGGGCAGCTGAGATGGAGAGGCTCGACAGCAGATGGTTGTGCTCGGGGTGGGGGCAATAACACTGCTTGCCGCAAGGCGCAGAGGATGCTGCCTTGGGATGCTCCCCTGGGATGCTGCCCCACCGACCCCATCGTCCTCCTTCCATGGCAAGGGGAGTCCTCCCCATCCCGTGTGAGGAGGAAGATGTGGCCTGGCAGCATCCACTGAGGAGATTTGGAGAAATTTTTGTAAATTTCTATGATGTGAAATAGCATCTTTCACTGAGAGCGTTTCTGGGAGTTGGGAGGGGAGAAGGAAGCTGGAAAAATAAAGAACAAACCATGGGAAAGAGAAGCTCCTTGCCAAGGTTGTAATGTTTTACAGGACGTTTGTTGGTTTCATTCGAGCAGTGTTAATCCTGCAGAGGAATGGTCCATTCCCCTGACAGTGGCATCAGAACCTCAATTATATATATATATAATTATAACTATAGCAATCTATCTATCTAGCTATCTATCTATTTTTATTTATATAAGTATACATTAAAGTCTGTTACTGCACTGGCACCTAATACAGAGGAAAAGTACTGGCGTTGCTGCTGGATGCAAGTGGTTGCCTTGACTGAAGTCCTGTGAAGGGTGAGCACCACAAGGAAAGGCACCACGAGGCTTTGAGAGTTGAAATGTTGCTGCCCTAACATAGCCATCATCAACAAAAATAAAGAGCTTGGTGGAGTTCATGAGGGCAGGTGGGGCCAGACTGAATTCTGGCCTCGCTGATGACAGAAAAAACAGAGTTATCCCAGAAAAAAATACTGGGGTTTACACAGG
This sequence comes from Zonotrichia leucophrys gambelii, assembly GCF_028769735.1. NCBI lineage: Eukaryota > Metazoa > Chordata > Aves > Passeriformes > Passerellidae > Zonotrichia > Zonotrichia leucophrys. The sequence continues at coordinate 110,792,738 of NC_088172.1, read as the reverse complement.
GTGGCTGACGGTGAAATTGAGACCAGAGTTTGGTCTTTTAAGGGGCACGTTGATTTTGCGAGCTCTTATGTAGCACTTTGGACACTTTTTATCAGCTTTCCTAAATTCAGACAACCTCTTTGTGCCATGTTCAACACATCTTCACCAATGGAAGGAAAAACAGGATGGAACTTTGAGCACTCAGGGAATAATCTAACACAAAGAGGGCACAGCCTGCCGTGGGCTGCCTCCTGGGATGGGCTGGATGCCTTCAGCTCCCACTAAACCAGGGGAAGTTGAAGGTGCTCAGTGAGTCAGATCTCATCCCTCTGCGTAGCCCTGTCCTGAATATCTCAATCCATCACACCCCAGGAGCTCAGAGAATAAATTGTCCTGGACACAGGCAACAATTTTGATGGGTTGGCAGAAGTCCTGCCAGGCTGAGGCAGAGATGAAACCTGCATCTGTCTGGTTTTCCGAGGTCTTAGCCTGTGCTTCTCATTCCCTTCTTACTCAATCAACATTTCCGCTGTGCTAAACTTTTGTGTTGGCCCTTGCTCTATTTCTTCTGCTCATAAACTCAAGCACATTGCCCTGCAAGATGTAGAAAACCAAGGAAGAGCTGGGAATAAACCAGAGCACATCCTCAGAGCCCTCCTGCAAAACGAGAAGTTGCTGCAGACACTGCCCATCCCCAAGGGGCTCCCTGTGCATAAGGTCATTGCTTGGTGATCGAAAAAGAAGAGACTCGCAGGCACTCGATGCCAAGTTAAGAGCACAGGTTTTGCATCGTGTTGACACCTGTCAGCCCATCCCATCTGAAAATCCCGAGCTCTCCCGACAGCTGCCCCCGCTGTCAGCGGCATCGGGCCGAGGCAAGGACAGCACCGATGAGCTTGGTGGAAATTCGCCCGCTGGACAGAGAGGAGGGGCAGGACTGTCCCCAGGACTGTCCCTGGCCACTTCTGGCCAGCTTAGAGCAAGGGTGGGTGGCAACCCCATGTGAACCAAGCACTGTGTGTGTGGCTTGCTGGAAGAAGCCAAAAATGGTGTTGGGAGACCACTGTGGGGGACTAATGGAGTTGCCTGCGGCAGGACGTGACATGGTTTTCCTTGTTCATTCAGGTAAACTTTTGGGCATCTGATTTAGATCCCAGTCTTTCTAGAATCCCAGGAAGGCTGGCTCAGGAGCAGAAATGACCTAGGAAGAAGCCAGCCTCTCCCAGATGAACTGAAAATCCTTGATCCTAACTTGGATGGATGGGCATCTTCACCTGCAAGCCACGCTGGGTTGGAATGGCACCGGAAGGAAAACTTCAGATGAAGGACCTGGGTTCAGAATGGGCTGAGTTTGGTTTATAAGGCAAATTCAAGGCATGGGCATGACCAAGTTTCAAGCTTAGCTGACAAAAAATGTACTTTTTACTAGGAAAGCTTAGGCCATTATTCCTGACTGACGCACCTGATCGAGAGGGTCTGGAGTGAGGAGAATTCTTTGGAATTTTTTCAGCCAGGCAGGATTTAGGGTGGGAGAATAAGACACAGGAGGGATGCCTGTGGGATGAACTCTTGGGAATCCACTTGAGGACCCATGTGCTCTCTCCACCTCTGCTGTCAACACCCCCATGGCCCAACAGGACTGTGCTAAATCCTTGGTTTCTCAGTTGACTTCCTTGGATGCTTTCCATGGGAAAGAGGGGAATTTCAGAGGATGGAGAAAAATGCCTCCCAAAATCTTATTGTGACGTTTCAGAACGATCTGCCTGTTTATGTCTGCTGAACCAAATGGGGACAAGAGGAAGGTGATATGATGGATTTGTCCTGCTCTGCTAACCACCACCATGGTCCCACAACACTTTTGATATTAAGGACTGGAAGCACATCACCAACATTGTCTAAATAATCCTCTCATCACGCTTGTGAGGGAACCTTTATCCCTTCCAGTTTACAGATGAAACATGGAGCAAAAAACCCCCAAAACCCCCAGGTTAATCCTGTAACCCTAACAACTTATTTTTACCACTTTGTAGTGATTGTGGAATTTGTTCTCCTTGAATAAGATTTATTTGAGGAATTAAGTGCAAGAGTGTTTTCCAGGTTTTGAGTGTTAACGTGTTCCAGTAGTGATTAGTTGAATTTCAATGTTTATGGGAAAAGTGGCACTTCTGCAATGGAAGTATTTAAATTGTGCTATTCTCTGTGGCTGTGCCAATTTTCCAGTACTATCAAAATTCACTAATCAAAAACTCTCCTAGGATGACAGCTCATTTGAGAGTTTTCCGTAGACTTTTAGGATTCCTTTCAATCAGAAGAGCTTTGCAAGAAGTAAGATTGACAAAGATTTTTAAATGCACATTGCAACACCTGGGGTAAACGTGGCAGAGATCCAGGGATGGAGGTGGCATCAGACTGACCATTCCCATATCACATGCCCTGGAAAACAGGCCAAGGGCACCAGGGAACATCTTACACCTGCCAGCAGACACAACCCTAAAATCCTCTTTGACTTCCCAACCAACAGCCCATGGCAGAGATGGAGAGAGAAAGTGGATCTTCAGGCACCATGATTTTCAAAATAAATCCAAAAATATTCACACCACAGGAAGGGCATTTCCTTGCAATCAGAAAGTCATTCAAAGCCTCCAGAATACAGAGCCTTCCTGTGATAATCCTGGTTTTAGGGGAACAGCTCCACCATGGAATATGCTGTTAGATTCCCAAAGAGATTCCTTGGTCCTATTAGTCTGGAAGAAGGAACACACAGAAAACCAAGCAAGAATGTCACCCCAACTGTTATCTCATACTCTTTTTATAATAAGTGGCCACATCAGATTTAGTGGAATGGTCCAAACTTGGCCCAGTGACAGGAGTCACCAAAGTGAGATGTGAAATAGTCCTTCCCTGAGTAAATAAAACACTTTTAAAATGAATTCCCATTCCTCGTTGGGACAAAAGGCTGAAATGGGAAAAGTTTGCAGAGCAGAAACCATTTTTTTTTTTTCTGATAGGAAAATATTTTCTGTGGAAACCCCCTCAAGTTTTTGATCCATTTTGGGAAGGGACATATTTTGTAGCTAATGGAAAATTGTGATATTCAAGGTAAGATCTTTTCCTTCTCACTCTCCCTACAAAGAAAAGATGGGAAACAAAGGGATTTGTCTGTGATACCTATTTAGACCCTCCTTCAGGAAACACACATCACAGCTCTCCTCCAAATGACTGCAATTACATCAAATTTAAGGCTTATTTAATTGCTCGAGTAGTTCTGGGAAGTCTATGGATAAGTGCAAACCAGTCCACTTTCCCTACTACTTATCCATCATGAATTTGTTGGCTGATACTGAGACTTCAATAATCATTGAAAAAAAAAAAAAGGTTGTAGGGGTATGGTTTGAAATTGAAATAAGTTGAGGGGAGCACTTTGTAGTTTCTCCCACAGTGTCAGGTCATAGAATCACAAAATATCTTGAGCTGGAAGGGACCCCCAAGGATTATGGAAGTCTAACTCCTGCATGGGACAACCCCAAGAATCACCTGGTTGAAGTCAAGAGGTTTCTTCTTTAAGCTGCTGAAATTCCTGTGGGTGTGTGTCCCTGTGTGCACTTGCATGCCCTCAGAAACTGAAACCAACCCCTCAAGAGAACAGATTGCAGGTGTAATCAGCTGGCATTTGTCCTGGATTTTCCCTAGTTAGGAAGGAACAGTGTTTGGTTTTAGAGTGGAAGAAGGAGAGGAAAGGCGGGGGCGGTGTGCAGGTGGCGTTCAGCTGGGGCTGAGGGGAGGAGGTTCTGGCACTGGCAGCAAGTTTTATTGGTAAATACAGCTAGAAAGGAAAATATGAGCTGCTTGTCCTTGTGACTGATGAATGGGAATGACATCTGGAGGCAAAACAATAATCATTGCCTTTGAGTGGCATTTGGCATTTGAATTTTAAGGGCTTGAAATCAGATTTGGAGGGTTTACTCCCTGCAAAGGAGGGCCCTGTTTGCTGCGTGTGTTGACAGGGCTGCTCTCATTGCTGTGCTGATACTGGTGAAAGGAGAAACCATCTCTTCCTCTGGTAATGCCAGGGACTACAAAGCCCCCACAGAGATCAGGGATAGTCTACACTCAGATGGCTTCTCTTGGAAAGATACTCCTGCTTTTGCCCAAGTTTTGCCTGGGTTTTGACAAACCCTACAAGCTGAAGCATGAAATCTATTGTCACAGTTGAAGGAAAAGACCAATAGGGCCCTGTTTGGGCTCCCCATACCAGTAGAAATTGGTGCTTTTAGCATAGATAGTGTAAGGAGGCACCTGGCCATCAGTGGAGCTCTATTGATTTATCCTGATGCTGTGTTTGGCCCTCATGTTTTGTCAAATTTGGTTTCCAAATTTCTTAACAAGTGGAAGATAGGTGGGACAGCATTTCCTCAGGACCTTAAGCTTCTGATGGTCTTTTAATTTAAAAACAAGAAAAAAAAAAACAAACCTACAAGGAATGTTTATTTCAACCCTGCTTGCAAATCCCAAATTGCTAGCACCTCTCACCAGGAATGACCTTCCTCATCTCGAAAAAGCCCTTTGGAATTCACAATGTGTTCATATATATTAAAACATATATACTGCTGCAGTAACATGGCATGTATGCTCACCTATATTTCCACGGGACTGGGGATATAGACTCAGACATACATGTTGATTAATCCCTTTAATCCTGAAAATTCATAGGCACCCTCTTCACTTCAGGCTTAATATATAGTAGGAAGAATTCTCTCTCTTCCTGCTGTTTTACTCTGACTGCCAAAGTGGGTCATACCAAAACAACAGGGTGCAAGTACAGCCAGGTGGTTTCCCTGTTAAACAGAGCAATTTCAGGAGAATTAAAGGGTGATTTATCAATAACGTGAACTTCTTGTCTTTTTTTTAAAATATATATATATATATTATAATGCCCTCAATACCTTATAGGCTATATCCTATTTAATTCCTCGAGGTGGGCAACAACGAGCTTTGAAAGCAGTCTGCACCAACATCTTTTTGCTCTACCAGATACACATGAGACTTTAATTGCTTTCAAAACCACACTTGCCCTCTCTCAGCCCTCTCAGTCCATCCCTGTTCAAGACACAGATGTGTGGTGCTTTTTAGGACAAAGAGGGAATATCAGTTTGTTGGCCAGCATTTGGTTGGGTCAAACAAAGCAGTTAGCATAGCACCGAAGGAGTTACATTGCTGTTTTTTTTCCCAACATCAATCTTTTTTTTTTAATTTTTTTTTTTTTGAACAGAAGAAGTAAAAAGAACCCAGATGCACCAAGCTGAGTGCTTAAAACAGGGCAAAGAAACAGCTGGGGAGAAGGACGGGGAAGAAGCAGACCCAAAGCCGATGCGGATGAGCAATGGCCCATCTGCAGGAGTGGGGCTTCTAAATTAGCTCTGCCCCAACAGGAAGATGTGCAGCTGCCTGGAAATTCAGGTGGAAGAGCCTGGCCCCTGTAGCCAGGAGATTTTGAACCCCCTCCCCATGGTGGATACGGGGAAGGGACAGGGAAGGTACGTGGCAGACCAAGCCAGAGCTTCCTTCTTGCTCCATGCAAGGCAGGTCTTGGGCTAGAGAAGACAATGGCCACTGAAACTCCTCCCAGTGATCCCAAACAGACCAGACTCCACAGTCCTTACTCAGGACAGAAAAGGAGACCCAACAACAAAATCCAGGAGTTTTGCCTGAGTAAGGAGTGCGTGAGCAGACTTCACAAAACTTCTCCAAAAAAGGGAGCAGGGAGTCCTGCCTGGCATTGCATTCCCACAAGAGACATCATACAATGGTCAGGACACTTAGACAATAAATAGACAAAAAAACCGCTAAACCCCAGGCTTTCTATCACACGTTTTTCCCTTCTGAATCATCTGACCAGTGGTGACATTTGGAGCAATGAACTGGATCCCTTCCCTTGTTCTAAAGAAAGTTATCCTGGCTTTCACCCACGTGGCTTGGGGCTCAACCAGGGACGAATCCACCTCGATGGACATGGAACCAACAGCCAAAACTCCCACAGGTGGCAGAGGAAGTTTTGCCTGCAGGAGGACGGTGAAGGCAGCCCGGTCTGGTCTCTCTAGGTGTGGCACAGGTTTTTTCTCCAGGAAAGCAGGGACTTCGGGAAGAGTTGCACGGGAGCAGCGTTGGGTCTATTTTATCCTTTCACATCCCACCTTCGCCCTTTGCATAAGGAAACAGTTCAAAAACCAAAAAAAAAAAACAAACCAACAAAGCTACTGTACAACCAAGTAAACTGCAATTTTTGTGCTGTCTTAGGCAGTCAAGGAACTCAAAAGGCAAAAACAGAAAGAAAAAAAAGATTTTTTTTCATGTGTTTATCAGTTGAGACACTAGTTTTCCCATGCCTACAAGAGTCCTCAGCAATACCAGCCTCCCAAATAAGGTCCAGGCTATTCCAAAACAGCGTGAGCAAATTTTTCACTGTATTCAGATGGAAGCTGATGACTGAAAGATTAGTGCACATTTAACCGTGGCTGATGAGAGCAACTTTTAAAGAAATTCAAGTATTCATCAGTAATCTGTTCGGTTCAGAAATACTTTTGTCATCTTTAGTTTCAAGTTTTCAGAAACAGCAAGGAAAAGGGAAAGGTCACCTGTTGTGTAAGAAAATAATATTGCAAATAGTGCTGTTACATTTGACCAGGAAAGCAAGGCTGTTCAGTTGGCGCACAACAATTTTCTCCGTTCCTTGCTTTTGGGGAGAGAAAACACTTCAAATCACTTTCTCAAGGCATGCACTAGCAGGTTTTCCTTCTGCATGTTGTAACCCACCCCTTCACTTCTCATCCCCCACAACAGCACAAACCCAGCAAGAATGAAATTTTCACGGCGCGCTTCAAGCACCTCTCACACGCGTTAACTTAAGCCTCACAACACCCCTGTGAGGTAGGTTAATATTATTATACCCATGTACAGATGGGTAAACTGTAGGCACAGAAAGGTTAAATCACTTGCCCAAGGTTACACAGCAACTTCGTGGCAGAGCTGGGGTCAAAACCCAGGAGTACTGTCACCCAAAAATCTGCAATGACTTTTAGACCGTGGCCACTTTCTATGCTCTCTGTAAGAGACCATCTGACAAACACAGCATTGCACAAATCCAATTAAATTAACTCCGCGGATTACAAAGTGCCTGGCTTTCAAACAGTTGCCTTGCTGCATGTGTCCCAAAGGAATGGGGAGGGCACAAGAAGGTTTCTTCTCTCAAATAATTGTTTTTTTCAGTTTGCAGGGCTTGGTTTTGTTTTCTTTTTAGGTTTTTAATATAGGACTGGAAAAGGTATCCACATTGTTTTATTGACAACATCACTTTCCAATTGGGTTCTGTGCATGTCTGAATATACATTGAGGTCCAGATGGTTTATGCAGATTTATTTTAATAGTCACCAGTTGCCTCCCTCCTCATCAGCGAAGAGCCAATGGAACATATGCAGCGATCTGTCATCTCATTTTCCCATTTTTCTCATTATCCCACTGTCTGAGCTTCAAGTAAGGAACAAGGGTTGAACACAGGCAATACCCAGCACAGCAGGAAAGCTCCTCCCTTTCTTCACATCACACCTCAACAGGAAAGAGTCACCACATCGTTATTCCCAAGTTCAAACACAACAGAACAATGAAGCGATTCTGAACGTGCTCATGGAGAATTAAGTGGATTGCAACAATCTCTAGCGGTACCCAAAGGTCTGGAAATGCGTTCTGCACACAGTGAAAGGTTTGCCCACGTCTATTTGGGATAGCCTCAAATCTCCTCGTTCAAACCAGGCTGAGATCCTCTGCACCAGAATACACCTGAGCTCCAAGGAAAAATAAAACCAGCAATCATAACCCTGGGAAAGCACCATTCCCAAAGCCCCCAGGGCTTGAGACAACTGCCAAAAGAACAGCATGCAAGCTCCAGCAAGCAAAGGGTCCACAACGGAGTTCACATCATCCCTACCGTCCTACATCAGCCACCTCAGCTTCTATGGGGATTGGCATAGACCTTATTTTGTCATGGTTATTTGGGTTTTTTGTTTTCTGGTGGGTTTTCTTTTGCAGGACCACATTCGATCTGAGCAGAACCCAGAGAAAAGCAAACCCAGTAAAAGGAGGAAAAATCCTAGGAAAGCCTGTCTCCACAAATTTCCACCGACTCCGGCAGCTTCCAAATTGTCTCCTGCCCAAGCTGCCCAGCAAGCAGGCACTAAAAGGTTTTGCAAATGCACAGTAGTAAGTTTTCCTTTTCAAAGCACCTCTGAGCTTCAATGAAATCATGCTGGACTAACCTCAGACCACATTTTCTTCAGGAGGTTTAGTCATGCTGCAGGTGTGCAGGTGACAGGTGCGACATGCAGGGCCAGGGGTGGGATAAATTGTGAAGTGAATCTTGTGTGTACAAAAATATATCTATAGAGCACGGGGTGATTGCACTCTGAAAGTCAATAGTGATGCTCCACATGTGAGCTAGGTTTTAGCAGACGATTCACTAAAGCTTGGAATTAATTTTGCCATTTCATCCAGTCAGCTTGAAATAAAAATACATGCAAATGACTGCTGACTTTTGGCAGATGCACAAAAGGACAGGGTGAAGCAGAGAAGTAGCTCCACTGAAAATATATATATTTACACTTGAAATGGGTGTCTCACTTGCACTTTGGACTGGTAAATATTCACCATTGGCTCCTCTTCTACAATTCAGGTTGGATTATCTGCAGATGAAAAATGCCTCGTGTGGGTGGCAAAGCATGACAAGGGCATGGGCAGGGACCTTGTAATTCCTGTGTTTCCACTGTTGATTTGCTCTGGTCCGAATGATTCCTGTCTCTGAATTAGCTGCCTATGGATGTGTAACACTATCACAGTAAACATGCCATCCATCTGACATAGATGGAGGGATGGATGGGTTGACATCCGAACCATAAAAGTGATGCAGTTTGCAAAACAACCTCAGCAAAAGGAACAAAGTGAACTGAAAAATAACTTGTCCATTGAATCAGGAAGAAAACAAAAAAATGCCAGATCGGAGCTGACGTTCTCCACCACCTTCTGCATCCTGGTCTGTGGCATGGAGTTACATCTTTGTCAGGAAATTAAGCACTTCCAGGATCCATTCTGGCCACGAAGTCTACTGAGTAGTGCTGGCCCCATCCTGAATCCAAAAATCTTCCACCCCTGATATGGAGCAGCTGCGTCCAAACTGCTGACTGGGGACGGTCTCTGGCCAGTGCCAAAGCCTGGGCAAGCTGTGCCTGAGCCCAGGACTCCTTGGAGTGGATCAAAACCATGCCAGGGGAGGTTTGAGCAATAACAGTCGGGATGGTGGAGCCCTCATGCCTTGGCATTGCCCTGGCATGGCACAGTTGGCTGGTTTAGATGATCCCAGGGTGAATCAAGCACCACAAATGTGCCAGAGAACTTGCCCACCGGTCTTGTGAATAGATGCAGGCTCAACCCTCTCCATGGCAGTTTGAAAAGCTCCTCACGCAGCATCTTCTGGCCAGAAGGTGGGATATGGTATAAAAAAGGTACCGGGGAAAAGCTGAGGAGTTAAAATCAAAGTGAAACCAAAAGAAGTTGCTGACCATCCTGCAAAAGTGCACACCAAAAAATCAAAGGGAAAAAGATAAAACAGGAGGAGAGGACGAGACTCTTAGCACTGGGATTAGAACCAATAAAAGGTCTGGGGTAGTTTTCCACCCTGAGCTTTTGGCTTGGCAAAAGGCGCTGTTTGGCAACAAGATCACAGGTAATCCCAAAAGGAAATGGTCACCACCCCAAACTGTCCAGCAGGAACATGTTGGGAGTAGTGGCAGAGCACGTGCTTTATGTTAAGGCTGTAATGAAGTCCTGGAAAAAGAAATAGTTCTTCAGGGAGGACACAGGCTCTCCCTGGAAATCCTTAGCTAAATGAAGATGCTGATGGATATCATTCAAAGAAAGGAGAAGCAGAGGCAGAAAGTTTATGCAAGTAGTGAAACAGTCTGAACTCGCAGTGGAGGCACCTGCCTTTGTTGTTATCCACACTACGAGCCACGAAGGAGGAGGACTTTGGAACAGGGACGTGTCAAGCCCTTGGTTAAGCTGGTTTGGTTGTGAGAAGTTAGCACTGCATTGAGAAGTAAGGACACTTCCAGAGTGTTTTGCCCCTCCACTCCTGGCGCGGGGCGGAGGCGACGGCTGTTGGTGTGGTGTTGTGGAATAAGATCCTGTTCCTGAGGGAAGGCAGGCTGGAGTTGCTCTTGAGAGGCAACACTGAAGGGTCTCCTCCTCCTGGCACCTGGTGACTGTGCCTTGGCTCGTTGTCACTGTCCTGGTGGGAAGGGTCTGGCTGTTCAATGGGGTCAGTGATCAGCACCACATTTCCAGACCTCAAGGTTGATGAGTTTGGGGAGCAGAACCTTCTTAGGGTGCTTTAGAAAACAAGAATGCCACCTCCTGGAAAAATGGTCCCCTAGGAACAGCAGGGCTGTTTGCCATCCATTCCTTTCTCATGCTTTTGCCATGGAAATGCAGATGTGAGGAACAGAGCTCTTCATGCAAGGACCAAGGGGAGCCTTTACATGGGGAATTAGATCAAGATAAGTCTACACTAACATTAAAGGCAAGTCAAAAGAAAGTTCTGGAAGGAGAAATGCACGCCTGTAGCTGGAGGATGGGCACCTCTGTGTTTTAAGGACTCAGTAGGTGGGGACAGGGAGTTCACTTCACAAATTACCTCTTTTTATGAAGACTGCACATTGAGGGGAGAAACAGGGTGAAATGTTAGTAGAACGCTTGATAAGGAACTGGCTGTGGGGCACAGACAATGGAGAAGGGAAATGAAAGCTTTTCACAAATATATATCAGTTCATGTATATATATATATACATATATGTCTTTATGTGCACAGCAAACAAGAGACTGGGGAGTTAGACAGGGGATGACAAGACCAAATCCCTCCCTTTGCTTGAAAATGTGACCATCACATTGGTTGTAATCAGAGCCCAGAAACATCTGCCTGAAATGGAGTTTGACTGGGAATTACAGTACCACTGACAATTTGGCTTTGTATAAACTTTGCCGTGTGTCTATAGTTTGGCGTGAAGGAGTCCTGCCCTCCTTGAAGGGGACAGACACCAGTTGAAAGTTTCCTTTACAAAACAAAATAAAACAACTGAAGAAATCCCAACGTTTTCTCAGAACACTGCAAAGGATCACTGATTGAAAAAAATGTTTCTCTTCAGGTATATTCAGGCGAAGAAAGCATTCAGCTTCTTTAAACTGTTATATAAAATTGGTACTAGTTTCTTTAAATACTATCATAATTAAAAAAACCAACTGATTCCTGAAATTAAAAACAAATAATAATCATAATTAAAAAATATCCCTCCATGCTGATCTTCTCTTCAGAATAGGTCAGCATGGGAGTTTTGCACCCTAGACAGTTACAGTATTTCTGGAATAAAAAATTGCAATTACACACAGAAAATACTACAGCATTCACTTAAAAATATCTCATTTTGTTGTTGTTGTTTTTCCCCTCCCAAGTAGAGGGATGGTGGGATTGAAAAGATGCCCTGAAACGGGAATATTCCTTTAAAGGAGCAATACTCTCGAAACGGAAAAAGGGTGTCGGATAGACGCAAACCCGGTGATTTAACTCGAAAAAAGAAAAAAACCCAAGATATTCCAGCACAGAAACAGAATCCGAGAGAGATGAGAATGTTCAGACACCGAGCGGGTTATTTGGAAATGTCAAGACAACCCCACAGCTTTGCCAGCATCGGAGGTGGCAGCATCTCCTGGTGGTGGAAGGCTAAGCTAAACCACGGCGCTCTCGCTACGCTCTTGGGTTTCCTCTGGTTGTTGTTTCTCGCCATGTACTTACAGTAGAGGGTGACACGAGACAGTTTTTATCAGCAGTTCCCCACACGTAACCGAGTCGAAGAATTTTTCTCAGCTAAATCACAACAACAACATCAACAGAAATAACAAAGCACCAAATTCATCTCGAGACGTGAGTCAGTTTTACAGGTTATTACCGTTTGAAGAAGTTTTGTTGGTTGTTTTGTTGTTGTTTGTTTTTTGTGTTTTTTTGTGTTTTTTTTTAATCCCGACTTTTCATGTTTTGTTTTCCTTAAAAACAAAACAGAAACAAAACAGAAAATCAAAACCCAAAAATCCCCAAAATGGAACAAAGGATGCTTTACAATCACTTTAAGGCTCGCACTGAATGAGACATGACAGGTCTTACACAAGATTACAAATAATACATGTATGCCTTTCACAGCCTTAAAATGATACAGTAGGTCAAATTATTTTGCCAGTCACTGATCAAGTATTGTGCCTTTAAATTGACTCGCTTTTTGCTACCATGCTGAGTTTTATTATTACTGAAATAATTATTAGATATGTGGAAATGTACTTTCAGATCATGTTTTTTTGGTTTATAATTTTGATAATTTTCACATTTTCCAGAAATCAAGGTGGCAGGCCTTATTCTGGGCTCAGACTGTTGGTATTTCCTCCACTGGAGACAGTGGGGCTTTAGCATGAGCGGTTGTTGGGAACAAGATCAGATCCTGTGTTTTCACTCTGATTTGTTACAATCCCACCTTTGTACAGGGTCCATTTCCTCGAGGAAAATGGTCCCAGGGTGGGGTTGCCTTTATAACACGACTCGGTCAAGGCTTGGCCCAATGGTGTTATAAATTCCTTGCCAAATTATCTTACAGACCTGATTTTGTCTTTCAGCTGTTGGAAAAATCAAACTCCACTGGGGTTGTCTTGGCTTTGCTTTCTTATCTTTTCTTTCTTATCTTTAGACATTTGGAGGGGTTTTTTTCTGCTAAATCCAATATGAGCAACAGGACTTTTTTTTTTTTCATACATTTCTCTCTTTTTGTTGTTGTTAATTTTTTTCTTTTTTAATTTAAAGGTTTGCATTTCAGTTGGATGGTTGGTTTTTCTTTTGTTTTTTTCCTGGCATATAATCATCAAAGAGTTTTGCATGAGAAAGGTGACAGTACTTAATGAAACTCAGCACCTAAGGGCATAAGGCAGTTGTAGGTTTGTTTGTTTGTTTTTTTTTTTTTATTTTTCAATCAGCACCAATCCCATAAATAATGTTCTACACTTGGTGTACGGTATAAAACTGATGTGGAGATGCCTCCTTCTCCACCTGTGAATCCTAGGTGTGGAAGTTGAAATACTGTTTCTTGTGTGTAAAAAACAAAAGAAAAGTTTTTCTTTTTGTTTTTACTTACAAAACATAGAGAATATCTTTTTTTTTTTTTATACATACAGCAACCAGAAAGAAAGCTTATCTGAAGGTTTGTGTTTGTTTCATGATCTGTGTTTACCGTAAACAAAAATAAGGTCCCCTCTTTTACTTTTGCTTTAAGGAGCTTTAAAGTGAAGATTCATATTGTAGCAACTCATATAAGAGAGGTCCATCTCTATACCTAATACCTACAGCTGTGGGGGTGACATATTGGAGGATGTTGATAGTTCTTCTTAACCTCCTGTCTACAAAATGAGCATCCCAGGCAGGATATCTTTTTCTTGGGATGTCAATCTTAATGAGAGGCCCCTCGGGGGGGTAGGGTCGCCCAGATGGAGTAGATGGTACCATTGCTCTCACCTGGAAAACGGGCAAGCAAGTGTCAGCTGTGAGTTCCTCCTGTTGCTCCGTGACCGCTCTGGTGGGCGTAGCCTGGGCCCCCCGGTACCCAGGGGTTTGGGGCGCCATGGGCTCAACATCGGGGGGCAAAGGAATGCCCCAGAGCAGCTCGGCGCAACAGGAGCTGGCAAAGATCTTAGCTCTTGGCCCCATGGGATGCAGCACACCATAATATAACAGCATCAAAGCTATCCCAGCAGCAAAGCTAAGAAAGACACAACACAGTGCTGGCACGGCATAGGAGTCAGTGGTGTCAGGATCTCTGTAAAAATACCAAAGGAGCGTCAAGGCAGCGTTCTCCGTCAGGACCACCGTGTAATACGCAAACATTCGGTATCGAGTCCGCCCTTCCTTGACATTAAACCAGCAGAAAATGTACACAATCCCTACCACCATGTTGAAGAGGATCTCCTCCCACTTAGACATGCAGAAATCTGTCCCACCATGGATGATCCAGAAAGCCATGGCACACCAATGGACCACTACAAAGATCCCAAAGTAGAGCTGGAAGATGGAAGCAAAGAGAGCAAAAGAAATAACTCGGGATGAGATGGTGAAGAGGCGCCAGAAGAGATGGATGAGGGCCCCTCTGTAGCTCATACTCTTCTTGTCGTCCCTAGAGTCCCGAAGAAGCTTGTGATAGGAGGCTAGCACCCAAGCCAGGGACATCAGGGAGGCCACAGAGGACACACCTGCCGGAAGACACACAGATCCACTGAGTTAGACAGGAGCTTTGGTGGAAAACATCATCTGCTCACTAAATTATTGCATCTGGGGCAGGCTCTGGAGCCTGAAGGTTCAACTCACGTCAGGTTGTCCTTACAGTCTGGAGGAGAGAAATACAGAGATATCAGTGCGGGAATTGGAAATGGTATCCAGGAGTTCTCTGACTCCTTGTCCTTATCCTCCTGTGCCACTAGATCGGCCACCCCACCCTGGTAGTTCCAGTAGGGAACAGCCTCTGTGCTCATCCTGACTGGATCCACATTGGAGAGTTTGAAGTCCAGATCCCATCTAAATGCTAAAGCCCAAGTGTGAAAGTTACTTTCTTGGACAGCAGAATCTCTCTTGGAATGCACCAAGGCAAGAGCAGGACACCTGTATTTCCTGCAACTGCTTGGGTTCTTTTTAATCCTAAAATACTATTATTTAAGTGACATTCCCATTGATTTGTATTACTCAGGGTTCCCCATTTGTATTTGCCTTTCAGAAAAACAAGGTTTTTGTCCCATGCAGATAAATCCAGGGAGCATCAAGACTCATCAATACCCTTGAAAGAGTCCCAAAACAAAGGATCCGATCTCTCCAGCAAATCCCTGCCTTGTTTCTGGGATGGATCCAAGACCTCTACTGGAGGTAGCTCTTCTCCAGTCTTGCCTCCTGCCTGGAGCACAAATCCAAGTGACAGTCATGTCAGAGAGGGCACAGCCTTCACTGGGGTCACCTTTAGCCCCCAACACATCCTGCTGCACCCTGACATGGGGCAGAACACCCCATGATATTCCAAAGGGACCTGGTCTTATTCTCCATCCTAACACTTACACGATTTATTTCCTCCAGAAGATAAAATTGTGGGCCCACCACACTTAAGAGGCTTTTAAAAATATAATTCCATTGATTTTCACAAGGGTAGATTAAATAACTCGTGGAGCAAAGCATCACATTAAAAAAATATTTGAGAGATTCCTGGGAAAAGAAAGAGGTGCTGGCATCTTATTCCTTTGCCCACACTGCTGCTCACTGAACAACTGTTCTGCAGGTGGGGACACAGATGATGAACCAAAATCTGTATTTGGGAAGCTCAGTAATTTGGTAGATATGGGTGGTTTGGGCCTTAGCCAAAGATTTATCTGGGAACATCACCTTTAAAGTCCAAAGGAAAAACTGCTAATGGTTCCAAGCAAAACAGTGAGAAATGCCCCTCCATCTCTGATGTGTAACTGGGTGATAGGTCCAGATCTTACTTGGCTTTTACTTCTTTAAGAAAATGCAAGGAAGATCTTGCTGCAGCTGCTCAGAGTTAAAAAGGTAAAATGCCTGAAAAACCTAAATTTCTACATCTCCTGTTTCCTTTTCTCTCTGCTCACAGGGGCCTGGCTTCCATGGGAACGCAAATAAGGTTGACTGACTCCTCAGATCTCACTCTGTAGAATTTATCTTGGTTTTGAGGAGCCCACCCCACAGTGTGGCAGGGTTAGATTTCCCTCCTTCCAATCTATCTGTGTCTGGAGGAGGGATGGTGGAGAAGAAGGTCAGGAAGGATGGCAGACTCCAACTCCACCCTTGCTGGAATTCTCACAGCCTGAAAAGTGCACCAAAACTACACCTTTTAATTAGCTCTCAGGTTTCCCTCTGAATCCCTTGCATTTGGGCTCAAATGGACATTTGAATTTCAGAATGAACTTTGAAAAACAGCAAACAGCAGAGCAGTGAGAGCAGTGGCCTTATCCAAGAAGGAAGCTTTAAGCCACCAACTTTAAGAAAGCCACTATTTCCCTTGAGTTCTAAGTCCACGCTAAGAAACACTTGCACATAGGACTTGGGGATTCCAACCACAGACTCACAGAATGGTTGGAGTTGGAAGGAAGCCCTGGAGATCGTCCAATCACTCTGTCAAGGTAGGATCACCTGGAGCAGGTGGCACAGGAACACATCCCAGTGGGTTTGGAATGTCTCCAGAGAGGGAATTCTTTGCTCTCCCTGGGCAGCTGTTCAGTGCTCTGCCACCCTCAGCTAAAGAAGTTCTTTCTCATGTTGAGGTGGAACTTCTTGTGGTTTATTTTATGGCCACTGCTTCTCATCCTGTCACTGGGCACCTCTGCAAAGAGTCTGGCACCATCCTCTGGCACCCCTTGTAGGTATTTATACGGATTATTGAGATCCCCTCTCAGTCTTCTCCAGACTGAAGAGGCCCAGCTCCCTCAGTCTCTCCCCATTATGGATGAAAACTCTTAAATATGAACAGCCTCATACTCAAGCAGATGTAGATTAGATTCATTTTTAACCTACAAGATGAGCTACATTATTGGTAGACTATTAACAGTTTTGGAAGGATGAGTCATGCCACAAAGTTTTGTTATGTGTATAAGTACTGTTTGTTGCTTTGCCTCTTGGCTATTCAGTTTAAAAACTTTCCATGATAAGCAGAGAAAAAATATGTCACTTATTGCCTTATTTTAGTGCTGTTTTACTAGAAACTTGTTCAGCATTAGCTGTACCTGTACAGCGAAACTCAAGCAACACCAACCCACAGGAGACAGATGTGTCAGCCTGGATTAAACATGTTTCTATTGGGCTCATTTATTCCAGAAAAGAGAGAGGAATAAAATACACCCAAAACAATCCCCCAGTTTGCACATAAAGGCTTTACCTAATGTTTTCAGGGCAGAACCCTCCACTAATCACAGCCCTTGCTGTAAATTGCTCAGAGTGCGTGCGTTGAGTCACTCGCACGGCACCCGGGCTGCTGACAGTCATCTGAACGTCTCCTCCAGCCAGCAGAGAGAGGCAGACACCCCCAGAAAGTGATTCAGCCTGTCCTGACACCCGTGTGTGGGACAGGGAGGGGTTGACTCATGCTCCCAAGGTGTCTGACTCCATCCCTTGCCAGGGCACTTGCGAGCACCAGCAGTCAGGCGGGATGAGCCCCCCCAGTACAGAACAGCTCATTGTCTCTTCATCTGCACCGAGATCTGAGGGAGGCAATGAAGGATCTTTGGGCAGTTTGACATATTTTTGCTGTTGTCTAAAAGTTCACAAGCCTTGTGTTGAATGTGAATTTGGGCACCCTGGTGATGAGCAGGATCTGGACCTGGGTGTGAGGGGGGAGATCTGTAGGTGGACGTCAGCAGTAACTATGGAGTAGTGTTAAGACTTTTACATCACTCTTACTTACTGCCACAGAAACTATTCCCTAGCTCTTTCATACAGACCTAAATGACACAGCACTTTTGTCATCTTGACCACAAGTTTCCCATTCCCAACTTCCCCTGTGACTTCTAGCCTGTGACATCTTAATGCAGTTTACAATTCTCACGGATGGTGAGATAAACAATCCCTTTTTTTCCTCTCAACTTCTCCAGACTTTATCTCTAAGCAACTTAAGACATCTCTTCAATTATAACTAAAACAAACAGTCCTGAAAAGTTGGATCACATGAGCAGTCATTTTTTATTTTGATTCTGACTCTTGCATGTGGTAACTGATGCACCTTGGTGGAGCATGAGTAGGTTTCAACTCCCTTCTAATGTTTGTTTATCAAAGAGATGAGGTTGGGTAAACAGTGAAGTCACTTCGAAAAAAGCCCACTCCCACTCTTCCCACTCTGTTCCCAGCCTTGGGAGTGGAACATCCCCACCATGCACAACTACATCTCTGCAGGCATTCTCAAGTCAGGTGCAAATCAGCTCCTGTGGGGCTGGAAGCTCTGGGATCTGTATCCCACCTGCTCACAACGAGTCAGACTGGCACAGACTGGGGTTCTTTTCAAACCTCTCTGCCCTATGAAGCCATGGGTGACACACAGGCCAAAGTCAGCACTATCAAGAAGTCAAGTCCCTGTGTCTTGAATGACACAGCACAAGAAATAATCCCCCAGATTCCTTTAGGGATGAACCCTGAAGTTCTGGCAGTGAGACATCTGCTCACCTACATTCAGCATGAGGAGGCAGAGCTCTACAATGTCCCTTTTGACAGATGAAGCACCAAGATTTGAAGGATTTACCCAAGATCTCATATAAAATCCAAGCTAAACCAGGGAGTAGTTCTCCTTCACATCACAGTGAGCTTGACAAGACATTTCAGACAGGATTCAGCTCCTACTGTGGAGACTCACCCCAGGGTGTCCTTGGTTAAATGATGTCTGTTTGCTCAAAGGAGGATCAAAGCTTAGTGAAACCATCACAGGTGGGAATCCAGCAATGTTTGAGGTGCGTTGGGATATTCCAGACCACCATGTGGAGCTGGCAGGTGTGACAAACTTGCATGCAGAGGACAAGAACATTTCTGAACTGGGAGCTGGGGTGAAGGAAGGCACTCAGAGCATTTCAGATGACACCAGCTGAGACTCAAAAAATTCTGTCTTTCTCGGGGGAGCTCATGATCCCTCTTCAATGATAAACACATGTGCATCAGGAAATGGCACAGAGAGTTGAGAAAGCAGTGGGAAATAAGGCAGGTGTATAAAAGTTAAATTTCTGAGAATGTCAGGCAAAGGAATAGATTCTCTGAGAAAGGGAAACAAGAGCTGTTGCTTTGGATCATGAAAGCCTGGTGGACTTGAGTACAATGTAGACAGTGATCTGATACCAGAGGAGAAGAGCCTGAATGACTCTGAATTCAAGGGAAACTGCAGAAGCTCACAGGAACACCCTGAATTTCATCCTGGTTTGGTTTTCCTCCTCTGGTTCCTACCCATAGTCCAGAAAAAGCAAAGGTCATCTCAGATTTGTAAAAAGGCTCTTTGGGAAAAAAAACCAATCCATCCACATGAAACAATCAAAGCAATGACTCCCCTGAAATTGCCATTGTTGCTTTTAAAGCCTGGGAACAAAAACAGTGCAGGGAAAGCCATCCCTGTCTATCTGGCCTATTCCTGCTATGCAGGGTTTTACAACCACTCTAATGGAAAAAAATCACACACACACACACACACACACACACACACACACACACACAAATGAATATTTAAAATGAACAATACACCCATTCTGGCCTTACTCAGTGCTGTCCAGCTGAGGAGAAAGGATTTTCACTAGGGGTAGGTACAGTTTTCGTCACAAATCCAGCTGCAGGTCATTGGCTGCCCATAATTTGGATGCAGTTGCTGTAGCACATTCCCTGAGCATTTCCTGTGGTGCCTGCCCCTTTAACGCTGAAAATGATGCCTGAACAGTGCTCTATTTCTTTTTTGACATTAATTCTCCTTAAGACTCCACTAAAACAAAATGGGAAGATACCAACATTTCTCCCGGGTGAGCGGGATGGCAAATATTGAGCGTGACACGAAACCTTCCCTCAGCCCCAGTGCAGAGGCAGCTCTTGCTTAATGCCAAGTGCCACATTTCAGTTCATCCCCATCCCTCCCTGGCTGCTCAGGCCCCTGTGCTGTGAACCCTGTTATCCTGTTTTCCCCTTTGGGTGGCACGTTCCTCCCTGAAGCTCAGTAGGAGACGAGGAGCAGGCTTTCATTTTGATGCACACGGAGTGAAAATGCATTTATACACAAAAGAGATCAAGGCAGATCCTGCTTTTGTAACAACAGGGCCTGAAAGTCACTCTCCCTCATTTTCTAATCAGATTTAATTTGTTTGTGTCAGAGTAAAAGGGGTCAGAATCAGACCCCAGGTCTGATTTTCATTGTTTCCTGATGGATTTTGATGCTTGATCTTTCTTAATTCTTTCCCATCAGAGGAGGGAATGACTTTTGTTTTTTCCCCTTTATTTTTCTTCTTTATTTGTCTCCTTAAAGATGGAAAAATACAGAACATTGCTAGTATATAAATAATAAAGGTCTGCACAGACTATTTTGCCTTTCATTTTCCTCACTGGATTTCAGGACACTTCCTTAAACAGTTACTCCAGTGTGCCACCATTCCAGTATGGCAGATGGGAACTGTTCCATCTATTGTGAACATGATGCAAAAATCTGACCCAGGAATGGCCTCTTCCCGTTTATGTGACACCTCTGTGCTCTACTAAGAGCTGGAATTACCAGGGATGAAAATCCAGATCTTTACACTGGGGAGACTGGGAAGAAATACCACACCAGTGTCCTGCCCTTTGCTCTTTTCTCATGGAAAATATTTTGGTTTCATCAGGTGAGGGGTGAGTTTCACATCCTCAGCACCTGCTCCCTTCCTAGGGAGATCCTCTGGGACCTTCCTCCACGGGGTATCACATCCCCATTCTCCAGGATCCAGCTCACCTGGACATAGCATCACCATTCCATGAGAAATAAAAACTGCTGATGACTGGGAAAGGCAGGATGCAAAGGTAACTCCTTTCAGGGACAGATTTCCAAGTAGGTCTGGATAACAAGAAAGTCTCCTAGCACCAAATCCCACTGGAATGCCACACAAGGCTTGTGCTGAGTTTCTGTACAGGATAGTCCATGTCCAAGCTGGCACAAGGAGAGCTCTTGCACATTAGACCAGAGGCACATCCATGTTCCCAAACCTTTCTCTGTGAGAAAATCCATGCCAAGGCAACTCCACAAAAGCTCACTCACATGGAGATTTGCCCTCCTGCCCCTCAACAGTTAAAGTCTGGCTCATGTCCTGAAATGCTGCTTCCTTTTGCTAAATTAAGATGTCCTTGGTGACCCCAGAAAAGCCGAATCTCTCCTTAGTTCCTCCCCCAGCCCACGCCTCAGCACTGCCTTGAGGAAGCATCCATGGGGTCACCAGGGATTGTGTTTCCAAAGGCCTTGCCTTCCTTGCCCTTTCATCCTGCTGCCTCTCAGCTGTCCCCAGTGCCCCTTTTCCCTGCTGCAGGAAGGGGTGTCCAGCCACAGTCATCTGATCTGGGCTCTCATTATCTCGGCTGCTTCTGTCGTGTCTCCTCCTATTCATGTTCTCTGTGAACTCGGGCACTCCAAACCAGCTCCAACCCTGCAGCCATTGAGCCTTGGATCTCCTCCTGGATGCAAGCCAGAGACTGATCCTGCTGTGGGAGGCACGAGCACCCCAGGCCAAGCAGAGATGGGATAATCCACCCTCTGTTTGGGATTGTCCTTGAACAACCTCAGTGAAGTGTCAATCTCCTGTTCAAAATGTTGGCTCACCACATCATGACTGGCAAAGCTTCCCCACTGTTCTAAAACCCTCTGTATGAAGATGCCCTGTCCATCATGGGCCTCAGTGTTTATTTCATGCCAGGAATGCTGTCAGACATGGGATGAGCTGTCTGGAAATGCCTCTGTCTCTCCATTGACTCCTCCTGGTGAATCATGGAATGGTTTGAGAGGGAAGGGTCCTTAAAGCTCATCTCATTCCAACCCCCTGCCATGGGTACAGACACCTTTCACTCTCCCAGGTGGCTCAGCCTGGCCCTGAACACTTCCAGGCATGGGGTTCAAACTGAAATAAACAAAGAAGAACATGGTAAGATGAATAGTAGGTAACAGAGGTTTGACATCCACCAGCTCCCCACAAGAGCTCATGGGGGAACACTGAGTCTCAGTGAGGTGAAGAGAGGAGAAAGGAGGATTGCTGAGACCTGTTCCTGGCTCCAGGATGAGCAGAACAGCCCACAGTGACTCCTGCAGAGCAGAAGCTGACAGACCTGACATGATCTGGGCATATTCAAGTGACAACACAATGAATTTATACCACTGAAGGCCAAGCAGGCAAAACCAGCCCCCAACACCCTCCTGATGTGAGAAGGGTGCCATGGTCAGCCAGAGGACATCCTAGAACAGCCAGACAGAGTTACCAACATCCTCAAGGGGTAGAAGAAAGAGAACATCCCTCTGTTACATCACTGAGAAGAAGGCAGGTCTCCAACAGGCCTGGTGTACACAGCCCTCAGCAGCATGAAAATTCACTTTTTGCTTTCCATGACAGCCTTGCCCCTTTCCCAGGATGCTGACTGCAAGTATCTCAGGTTTTACCTATCTATGTAGGGAAAGAAGCTGCTGACACCTTTTCCAGAGCTGGAACATTTCTGGCTGGGGGAAATCTCAATCCCTGTATAAGCAGAGGTCCACAAACAAGCCTCAACTCACTTGGCTAACTGGGTTCTGTGATCCTGTGTGGTGAATTGTCACCACAGATTGGCTCATAAAAACCAGCAGAGAGGAGAAGGACACATGGGAAGAGAACCTGGTGGTGGTGTCTGAACCCCAAATGAGAAACAGGATTATTTGTAGACCCTGAGCCCAGCTGGCAGAATCTTCCATGCCCATCCTGTTAAAATCCCTCCGGAGTTGTGTCCAACCTGCCCAATGGGAATGGTTCCTGGACTATGTGAATTTGTTTTCTCATGCCTGGGAAAGCTTTGGGAAAGGGCTGGCAGGCAAAACTCTACCACAGACCAATTTAGCACAAACACCTGAGTGCCAGTGCTTGGGCTCCAGCACTGTTTGTGTTACAGGTATAGAGAAAATCTGATCACAGTTCTCTGTTTATCACAACCATGGTCGTATAATCTTTTTCATAATGTTAAAAATAACGTGGAAGACCTTTGGCTCAACTCCTCAATGCCTGGAGATAAAGCTTCTCATATTATCAGATTTTCCAGGCTGGGCAGAGTAAATTAGTCCAGGTGGCTGCTGTGTCTGGACAGCTCTGGGGAGCCCAGGCATGGCAGGTAGAGCTTAGGTAAAGTGTAATGCAGATGTGGGGACAGCTTTCTGCCAGAAAAATGTTATTGTAACAGGACAGGGTAATCCTTCCAGGAATCTGGTGTCAGCTATGGTCCCAAAATTATACCTGAGGAAAATGTCAGTGTGAGTCCATTGCTAGAGACAAATCCTGCCTTCTGCAGAGCAGCCTCTTCTGCAACAGCTCCACCAGAGCCTCTGATGGGACTCTGATGGTAGAGTTCAAGGAAATGACAACACATAAACTCACTTTTCAGGGGGAACAACGCATGGCAGATGTCTAAGAAATCCATTCAGGAATTTGGAGTGAATTTGGTGATTTGGCTCAGTCCTAAAGAAGCTGGAGGCAATCAGGGAGCAGAGAGACACACACAGTCTTACTTTTGGAGTTCCTGTTGTTGTGGCATAAATGATATTAAAGTATTTATAACAAAACACTATTTTGTTTGAAATGGCTCTTCCATTTTGAAGCTTCCCCTAAATGTTAAGAAAATGATATGCAAAGGATTTACTGTTTTTCTTTCAGCAAAAGCAGATTTTTTTTCTCACTGAAAGAACCCCCACTTTATCAGATGCTCCTTTGAGGGTGTTCATGAAGAACAGTTCTTTCCTTTGTGATTTTTGGAATCAGAACTCTCATTAATCCTGCTGAAGGTGTTTTCAGTGTCAATGTGGGGCTGTATGGATGGTGTTTCCAATTAGAAGAGCTGCTGTTGTCACATAAATTTGGGTTAACCCACATTGCAGCAGCAAGGACTCAAGTGACAAAACCTCTCAAGGATCTTTCCACCATGCCTAATTTCACCTTTTCCCAGTGCATCCTCCAGAAATCCTGAATCCCACAAATCCCTGACTCTCAGGTGGGCAGGGATGGCACTGCAGCTGATAGAGACACTCAGAACCAACAACCATGTGCATCCTTGCCTTCTAATGAGCCACAGACACGAAGGAGAGATGGTCTGCCCTGAGCTTGGTCTAAATCCCTCCAGGCACCAATCACCTGGGTTAATTCTGCATTAGAAATGTGCTGGGAAAGCAGCAGCCAGGATTTCCCGGGCACAGATTAGCTTGTTTGGAAATAGAGCATGAGAACTGCTCTTCGTGTCTATTTTTGTCAAAAGCTGCATGGATTGCCACTCTTTTCAGGCCGAGGTGCCCTCTGCGCAGCCACCACTGTAATTATAAAGACTGTTGAGTTAAATCCATGTTAATCTGAAGCCTTTAAGTGCTGTC
The DNA here is from genome assembly GCF_028769735.1 of Zonotrichia leucophrys gambelii. Classification (NCBI taxonomy): domain Eukaryota; kingdom Metazoa; phylum Chordata; class Aves; order Passeriformes; family Passerellidae; genus Zonotrichia; species Zonotrichia leucophrys. The sequence continues at coordinate 110,768,523 of NC_088172.1, read as the reverse complement.
TCAGAATGACGCTGACAAAGAACCCCACCTGAGACCCTAAAAGTGAACAGCCACACACGAGAGGATGCAAAGCTCCTCAGGAGACCCCAAGAGGTTTCTTTGGAAATGCTCCACCAGGATGCTCTGGCAACACCTCCAGCAAGGACAAGATTTAACTCTGTGCAAACAGAGCAAAATCCCTCTTTGTAGCGTTAGAAGGCAGAGCAGTCACAGAAACCTGGCTCAACCTGACAGGAGCACAACCATCTCTAGAAACTTCCACTGCTATTTCCTGTTGAGAACTTAGTTTTTGTCCCTTTGCTAATTAAAATTGTCTTTCTAGAACAACAGGCATAAAAACCCCACCCCAAACATGGTTACTTCAACAGGTAAGAATAAGATGGCAAAATCCAAGAGGGGTTATTCTTGAAGGAAAAAATCACATTTCACATTCAACAGCTGGTTCTTTGTGAAGGGCACTTTAGTTACAACTTCTAGTGGCCAATTGTTTGCTAAGATTTTCAAGTATAGCAAATCCAGCAGAGCTGCTTCCAGTTTGAATCCTGAAAATATCAGAAGGAGCCTCCTACACTGAGATTTTTCAGATCTAATTATATTTGAACTTTACTGTTAGGAACCCTTAGAAGAGAAACACACCTAAAGGAACCACTTGCATGCACTGAAATGGTGAAAAAAAAACCCCAAACAAACTGTTTTGCTAAAAAAAACAACACATGGCTCCATTTAGCATAAAATCTTTTCTCACCCATTTCTATGAGTAGGGATGGTTGTCATGAAACAGTAGGAGTCCACAAACACGTACAATATATGTGCATTTCAACACTGCAATCTGACATCTGCTACAGCATCCCTAGCCTGTCACTCCTTTTCTTTTTATTTCTCTTTTAATTTGGATGAGGACCGCAGACATTGGGAAACATGCAAACCTGCCTACTACAAGTTGAAAGCATCCTGTAATTCTACAAGTAGGGGTTAAAATAGTATGAAAAAGAGAGGAGCATCACCCCAGTGCTGGAAAGGAAAGCCCAAAGAGTTCCACTGTCTGCTCTGGAGACCAAACACAAGGATCTCTTTTTCCTTAGCCTAGATCTGGGGCAGCATTGCACCCTGCACCCAGAAATCAGCAACTAAGCCAAGCCTAATTCTGTGGACTGCCGAGTTCTGTCCCAGCCTTTGAAACCGGATGGCCCAGAGTGCTTGGTGGGAATTGTTCTTGCCATCACCTGAGCCAAGCATGGGAATTGTTTGGGTTGGTGTTGGCTGCCGGGAGCTAAAAATGTGCCAGGGACTGATAATTGAAGCAGAGGATGAACAAGAACTGGTGGCTGTGCTCATGTTCTGATGTGTTTTGGTTTATCAGCAGGGATGAAACCCAACAGACTTGTCCCAGGATTGGGAAAGCAACATTTCCTGGCAGGGTTTTGTGAGGGAACTTCCTGCTGAAAACAGCTCCCACGGGCTGTTCCTTGGGGATGAGACAACATCAAGGCAATGCTCAAGGTCTGTGACAGCACCAAACAGGGATCCTGAAAACCTCCTCTGGTAGGTGGCTGGGCCTGGATGCAGAAAGCCTGCAGGCAATTAGGGAAATAACTTCATCCCAGCTCTGGGAATGATTTTGGCCTGATGGGAAAGAGGAAGGGACCCAGTTTGGATCACACTCACTGGCCAAAGAAAGAGGTGTGTCAGCAGTGCACACTTTGTAACCTTACAGTTTATAAACCTCTGATGTTGTGCAGGGGAGCCTTTGGTGGAAATGCCTCAGCATAATCCCAGCCGAGGGGACTGGTCTCTGGAAAAGAAGGAGCCTCTCAATATTCCTGGAGAGTACATAGGGCTGACATCAGTGAGGCAAGTCTGGCAGAGTGTTCCTGTGAGGGGGAGTGACTAAGTGGCAAAAACGGATGTGGTGCAGCTGGTGCTGTCTCGCAGTGGGGTACTGAAGGCACCAGGGACACTGATTTCCAAGGATAACAGCAGGAAACGCTTTCTCCCTCTGCTTCCCACGTTTTGTATGCTCTGCAAAGACCTATGTGACAGGTAGCAGGTCACAACTTGGTGTCCAAGTTCTCCAAGGGCCTGGAGTGACAGGACAAGGGAGAATGGCTTCAAATGGAGAGAGAGAAGGTTTAGACTGGATTTTGGGAAGAAATCCTTATTGTGAGGGTGGTGAGGCCCTGGCACAGGTGGTCCAGAGAAGTTTTGGATGCCCCTGGGTCCCTGGAAGTGTTCAAGGCCAGGCTGGATGGGACTTGGAGCAGCCTGGGATGGTGGGAGCTGTCTGTGCCGTGTCCTTCACACATTAAGTCATGTTCATCCTGGCTATGTCCTGGGTGTTTTTGCCTTCTGCAAATATTTTTGGGACCCCAGTGTGCACTAGACAAGGGCTTCTGTGCCTGGTGGCTGTCCCCCCTCAGTGACCCTCTGTGTGAAGACATGAATGTTCTGAGGGCACTGAGAGCATGAGGTTGGTCAAATGCCAGTTGGGACAAAAGTAATTTCAGGAGATTTCTACTGACTCAGTAATTTTGCTGCATGCACAGACTCAGAACTGTCACCCCAAGCTAATCATTAAAAAACCATTAATGGTTTCTGAAGTGAGACAATTATTTCCTTCAAAACTCAATGATTTTGAGTTGCATCAACCTGAACTGCTCCACCTCTATCAGGGGTAGAAGCACAGAGTAGTCCCTACCCAGCAGAGCATCTTTTCCATGTTTGTCTGCACATCCCAGAGCCTATGTGCTCATTGTTTATCTGTGCTCTCCTAAATGCCTGACAAGAATCCCACACTAGAGCAACCTGAAGCTAAAAATAATTGTATTTCACTAACCAACAGCAGCTTTTCCTATGATTTTATCCCAAAACTCCCAGAAAGCCTGCAGCATGGAGTCACCCAAAAAAGTCTGAATTTCCTGCCTGGAATCTGCTTGACAAGAACCCAAACTTCTCTCCATGCCTCGGTTTCCTGGCTGGCCCCCAGCTCCCGGGAACAGCATGAGCTAATGCTGTTGTAGTGCTCTGATGATGTAACCCTTTCCCAGTGATTACCACAGTCTGACAAAGCCTAAAATTGGCAGCATTGGCCCCCTGCCAGCTCTGTCCCGTGAATGGTGACTCATCTTTCCTGGCTGTGCCGTGTCCTGTGTGTGACGGCGACACGTGGTACGGAACAGACGGGGTTTTATCAGCACTCCAAAAATAAGAGCCAGAGACATGGTAAGGTGGTGGACAGAGAAGCTGCAGGTGGGGATGGGTGAAGGGATGATGTCTTTCTTTGGGCTGGCTCCAAACCCTGCTGGAAAAAGAAAAAATAGCTGTCCCTGGCTCTGAAGGCTCCTGGATCCCACCGCACCGGGACAATACGACTGATGATGGGACAAGCTGTCCCATGCCAGCGTGCCTCAGGCTTGGCCTGCTCTCAGCATGCCAGAGCAAGGCGTCCTCAGTGCCGCTGCCAACTGTGGAGATGGCTTTTTGATGCTGCTGGGAATTGGCCGGGCACCAGAGGCTCCTTTCCAGCAGGGCACCAAATTGCTCCCTGTCATCCGGCTTTGGTGGGAAGGAGGGGAAGGCAGGAACAGAGCCATATGCCCCAGTCTGGCAGAGCACTGGAGTCATATGAGTGGCCTCCCAGGCGAGCTGCTTATGAGTTCAGAGCTATCTGGGCCTCCTTGGGCTGCTGGTGAACATTTAAAGGGAAACTGTGGTGGAGTAAGGACAAATTTTCAGGGCAGATCCTCCAGGCCCAGCAAGAACATCCCTTTCCCACATGGCAATGAGCAACTGCTTTTCTCCTTGTGCTTCTTCTGTCACAGAAAACAAGGCCTGGGTGATGGAGACGTCTCCTACTTCTTTTAATCCCCAAGGAATGACATGAGAAATAAGGAAAAAAGAAAAACTGCCTTTGGGCAAAGTTGTAGCATCTCTTTTTTCCTCATGACCTGTCACAGAACCTGAGCTAAAGCCCAGAATGTGGCCCTGGTAGATCTTGTCCCCACCTCATCTCCTGTTACTGAGGACTTTATAAGGCAAAGACTTCTTTAGAAATACAGTGAAGTTCTCTTGGTGGATCTCAGGAAAAATGCACCAGTCAGGAAGAGGATTTCTGCTTTGCAGACATAGGACTTTCCCCCACAGAATCTGCAGATGCAATATTGAATTTTGCACTGATCCCCATGGGATCGTGTAGAATGAACCCTGGTTTATTTATGAGGTTATGGGACTCTGCACAAATGGGGACAATTTTGTGTTGTGAGGTCACAGAGATTGAGTTTGGGGGTTTGGATTCCTGTTTGAACATTGTTGGACACACCTGTTTGGCCTAGGCCAGCATGAAGGGTCGTACACTAACTTTGAGTGCTCCTTCAAGTGGTGAAAAGGATGAAATTTCAAATCTCATGAGTCTTTTTTTCACTTTCACTGGAGCCCTGTGGATTTTAGTCTCCTCAGTTGTGTTCAGTTTTGATATCACTTGAAACTCACATTTTTGAACACCTACAGGCTGAAGGTCCCTTTCTAACTCAGTTGACCAACTGAGTCTTCTAAACTAAGTGACAGGAAAAATGATCTTTAGTTCACCCCTGCAAAAAGGAATTATAAATGATTATAAATGGTCCCCAGACATGGCACAGATGAGGGAGAACGTGATTAAAGAAATAGGAATTCACTTTGGGAGGAACCAGATGATTTGCAAACTCCACCAGGATAACTCTGCAGCCAGCACACATCTGTATCTGAGATGTCTGAAATCCATTTTAAAGCCTAATTTGTATCACTCTGCTTAAATAAAATGACTCCCCCAAACCCCTAAGTTAATGTTGCTTTTCCTTAAATACATGAGCAGCTTCAGCCTATTTTTGAGGGCTGTGGAGAGTGCAAACACCTCCCAAAATCCCAGAGACTCCAGGAGGACTTTGCAAAAGGAAGGCTTATGCTGCTTATCTCTCTCAGATCAACTGTAGGGTTATCAAGGAGATGGACACAGCATCTGTGGAGAGATGTGGGGTTTTTTGGAGGGAGAGACCCTGTGCTGAAAACTGCAGCCTCATACAGGCAGAAATCTTTGTTTAAAGAACTCGTGACATGAGTGGAAGGACGTTGGTGCTTCAGCTAAATCTCATTAAGCTTTAAAGAAGCCATGTAAAAAAAAAATTAAAAATTGAGTGGAAGCAAACCTCTTTAAGAGGAGATTTATGCCAGAAAAACTGGAATGCCTCTCACCTCCCTGTCTGTCTAGAGGCTGAGTGTCTCCTTTAAGCTGGTTTGATCTGCTCCTTCCCACTTGGCACGGAGGAAGCAGCACCTCTGTGGGGTGAAGGGGTTAAGGATGGTTTGTTCTGCAAGGAGTGAGGTGGATTATCTGCTGTGAGTGATTATGGAATGAGGATCTGGGTTGCTGAGTTTTTTCTGTTGTTAATGCTATGTTTTCCCCCTGCAAATACATGATTTAATTAATGGGGAAGCCCTCTGGCCGTTGTTGCCCAGGAGTCTGAGGATGGACACCCTTTTATCTTCTCCTAAACCTCAAACACAGTGAGGGTGACTGAGGGACAATGCTGCATCCCCTCCAGCATCCCTTCCCCTCCTTCAGCCTGACCCCAAGGATAGGTATAAATGCATCAGATTCCCTGGAGAAAGGGGCTGCTGCCGGTTGAGCATCTCATCCCACCTCCTTCAGCTGCTTTGGGCATGAGCTGTTCCACATGTTGGATCCATCCTTATTCCCTCACCTTCTCTTGACTCTGCTTTGGGCTCACCCAGCTGTGGTTGTAGCAGATAAATCCTCCACAGAGGGGCTGCCTACCAACACCAGCTCCTTCCACATGGATATTCAGGAGCTGATGTTGCTCCATTTGCTCCACCAAGCAAATAATTCCAGCTCAGGCTCTCAACATTCACCTTCCACTGCCCACTTGATGGAGTTCTCACCTCTTTTCTCTCAATGCTCCCTTCTGTTGTTCCTCAGACAAGGGCAGCTAAGCTGGGATCTGCTCTGTCTTGTGCTGGGGATATGATGAAGGAATGAATCCTGACACTCATGAAATCCCAGCTTGAATCTTGTCCCAAGTTTTACTGAGGCTGGGTCTTGACCTCAAATTCCAGCCCCAGCACTTCTGCTGCTGGACATTCTCACTTTTGAGTGAAACTCCTCTGTTCTTTGGGTACTGAAGGAACAACAGACACAGGTCCCACCCAACCCTCTCACACAGGTACCTCTGATGGTCAAAAAGCTCTTGCAAGGCATGATGAAGTTTTTCTTTCTTTCTTTCACCCATCCAATAGATTGAAACCCAGGAAATTAAGCATTATCCTGGTTGTATCACTTCCTACTCATCCTTCCAAGATCAGCCCTTTCTACCACCATGCTGTGTGGCAGAAATGCTTTGGAGGAGATGCTCTGGATGTGAGTAAAGACACCCAATCTGTTCACCCTTCTTTCCTCAACAGCTCCCTTAACACAGGAATTAGGAGACAGAAGCAAAACCTCCTGATAGCCATTCCAATGATTCCCTTTCTAAAGCTCCTTAAATAGAAGTTGTTTGGGGAGAAGTGGAGCCTGGACTTGGCATTACAATCCAAAGAGCAGGGAGGGCTGGGGCTTGGAGGAGGGATGTATGCCACAGGAAATGGTGAACTGACCTTGTCTGGCACTAAATGAATCCATAGGAATCTGTGGGGGAAGTATGGAAGCAGCTGGAGTCTGGACACATCAGCAGGGACAGTACCTGGGCTTTTAAGCCCTTCCCTGGGCTGTTTTCTCATTCCTCAGGGATGCAGCTGATGCTGTCCCTGTTTAAAGGCAGAACTGGCCCCTTCCTGTGACGAGCCACGCTCCCACAGACTCGGTGAGCCAGGAGAGACTCGATTTGATTTTTAAACACACTGCCTTCCTAACAGTATCCATCTCCCTTCACTTTTCCCCTGCTGGAAGTGAAAATCTACGATGCTCCCTTTCACAATGGCTCCTCTCAGCATTTAATTTGCTTTTATATAATTATGGACTGGCTGCGAGGAGGAGAAGGAGAATGAGAAGGAGGAGGAGGAGGTGGAAGAAAGAAGCACTGAACGTGCATGGAGGAGCTCTAGGAATCCTTGCACCGGCGGAGTCAAGGAGTGCTGAGCAAGCTCCGCTGCTCTCATCCATCAGCGCCCGCATCCCTGGCACGGGCGGGGAGGGAGGCAGGGAGAGGATGCACTGGGGACCTGGTGAGCTCGGCTGCTGGAGCGTGGCGAGCAAAGAGCCCTCCAGGGCTCGGGGAGGCAGGCGGGGACGTGCGCTGCCTTGGAAGAGAGCGCTGCCTTGGAAGAGAGAGCGCAGCCGGCTCGGCGCGCTGGATGGAGGAGCGGAGGAACTGCAAAGCCCAGGAAGGGAGGGGAGGGGGATGCTGGAAAAAAAAATTATGCAGCTCGTTCAGTGGATTAGGCAGCCGTGCCTGGAAGTGGCAAAGTGAAAGAGCCACGGATTTGAAAGCCTGGAGGGATTATTCTCCCGCGTTGTCTGACTCGCGGCACAACACAGAGGCCAACAAACTTCACCCGGCGCTTTCTGCGGCGAGCCCAGCAATCTGCAGAACGCCCTGGCAAACCTCCTGGGCTGTGATTTCTGCATTTTCAGTCGGGTTAATAACGTTGGAAGCAGCAGGAAAAAGGGGGCTGGCAAATGTGAGCCATTCTAGCAGGAGTTGTAGAAAGGCATATTCATCATGTCAGCACTTTGGAGGCCTGGAGAGCTCGTGATGAGAGGTTTCAAGAAAAGACTGCATAAATAGGAGGAGGGAAGCTTCTATAAACAACTGTGATGGACATGCTGGCAATACAGGGGAAAGGGAGCGTGGCTGGCCTTCCTTGATGCTGTAGATAGTGGTGACCTTGGCAAAACCAGCAAAATTTAAACCCCAAAGGAAATTCCAATTTCAGTTCCTGCCTCAGCTCCAAAAACTCCTCAGAAATGACAGGCGTCAACCAGGCTGTCTTTGGGAAGCTGAGTGTCACCCTATGGTGCACGAACTGAACAGAGGCTGAATAACCAAACAGCTCCACTGCTGGTCCTTGGAAAGGATGGTTGTCCCTCAGGCTGGTCATGCCAGGGCTGGGACAGGGCCATGTCCCCCTTAGCTGGGACAGATGCCCCATGCTCAGCACATCACAGTGGTGGACACTGTGGTGGGCACCAGAATTGGCAAAATATTCCCTATGGAGGCTTCCAAGCCTCCTCTTATCATTTAATTGCCTTTCCAACTAAACCTCCATAACATCCTTGTCCCTACACAATCCTCTCCACTGCCTTCCCCTTCTCTTTTCCTGGGCTTGGTGAGAACCATGGTACCAATGATAAGACCTTTAACTCCTGGGCACTCATCAGAAAAGGCCCTACAGCATTTAGCTGTTAAACCCCCCTTTTATACACTTAACACCATCAGAGCATTGCATAGGCATTGAACCATTTGTCCTCAAAACACAAACTCAAATCTGGCCAGTTTTATCACCCTACTTATGTAAGGAGGGAAACTGAGGCAAGGAATGGTCGTATTTGCCCAGTGCCAAGCGACAAACGAGTGGTGCCACAGCAGCAAAGCCTGCTTGCCTCCTCCTGACACCACCATCATTCCTTTAGCCTGGACTGGGTGTGGAAGAGCTGAATCCCATCTTTTCCTTGACACTGACTTTTTTTTTTTTCTCCTCAGAGGAAACGAGCAGAAATTTTACCCAGCGAACTCAGCAGAGATTTGTCACAAAGCGGCAACCCCCAGCCAGGGTGGGAAGTGTGCAGCACATCCATCAGCTGCTGGGCACTGGGAGCAGAGGGGAGAGGTTGGAAAGGTGGGGAAGAGAGGGACCACTTACATGGTAATGTTTCTGCACGGTTCTTTTGGATCATTATGCAGAGCTGTAGCACCAGTTGAGGGGCGCTCTCGAGGAACGTTTCCAGGAGGCGCAGCATGTTCACGTCTGCATATTCGTACATCATAGCCCAGTAGAAACGCCGCTGGTGTTCCTTCCTCCTCTGGCTCTGGATCCCCAGGTACATTGTTCGGATATACCTGCAGGGAACAGGAGGGAAAAACTGGGTGTGAGATGTTGGAGTTGCAGCAAAATCTGTTTCTGGGTTTCTGGGGAGACATTGGGGTTTGCGTGGTTCTTCCACTCCTGTCACTGTCATATTTTCTGAGAAATCCCCTTGCCCAGGATTCTTCTCCTGGGAAACTGAGAAGCCCCAGAGGAAAAGAAAAATATTATCTCATTTGCTTCTCCTTTATTTGGAATGTGGTTTGGAGATTGTTTATCCAATATGTGAATTGGTTTTATTTAATGACCAATCATGGTCCACCTATGTTGGGACTCTGGAAGCTTTCATGAGTTTTAATTAGTATCTTGTTAAGCCTCCTGTATGTATCATTTCTCTATTCTTTAGTATAGTTTCAGTATAGCATAATATAATAGAACATAACGTAACATATAATAAAATATTATATAATATATAATATATAATATATAATATATAATATATAATATATAATATATAATATATAATATATAATATATAATATATAATATATAATACATAATATATAACATATAATATATAACATATAATATATAATATATATTATATATATAAAAATATATAAAAATATATATAAATTAGCCTTCTAAGAACATGGAGTCAGATTCATCAATTCCTCCTTCATCCTGGGACCCAGCAAATACTACATGCTCCCTCCTGTCAGATCTAAGGAAAACTTTTATAATCTGATTAATCATTAATGTTAGAAAAGACCTCCAGGATCATCAAGCCCAGCCTTAAACTGGTTGCCACCCTGAGAACAAGACATAATGAGGTGCATTTGCTGTTGCAAGGGTAGAAAACTTTAACTGCTACCACCCAAACATGAAGCTTGGGAGTAGGAAATGCTTTTGAAACACAAGAAAACAATCCCTTCACCTTATTTTCATCACAAGAAGAGAACCCACATAAAAAATACTGATCCTAACTCTTGGAAGTGTCTTGACAGACCATCTAAACCCCCTCAGCACTCTGGTAAGGAGCTTCTTACAGACTCCAGAGCTCAAGAAGTGTTTGCACCACGCTCTCAGGCTCATTGTGGGATTCCTGAAGTTGTCCAGGAGTTGGAATCTGACAATCCTTGTGGGTCTCTTCCAGCTCAGGATATTCTGTGATTCTATGATTTGACCCTGTTTCATCATAGGTGGAGCAACGAGACACCACCTTCACCTGCAGCATGTGTGTGACCCACAGATGTGAAAGGCCACAGTTTGTCACTGGTCAGCTTTGAGACTTTGGGCAATGTTGGAGTACAAGGAGGTGTCTCATGCATGGACAGGCACAGCTCTACCATTGCCTCTGTCTCAGGACTTGTGGCATTTAAGAAAAAATCCTAACAGAGTCCTTTTTAATGCCTGTTGATATCACAGAATCCCAGAATGGTTTGGGTTGGAAGAGACCTTAAAAATCATCTTGTTCCAGTTCCCTGCCATAGGAAGGAGCACCTTCCACTATCCCAGGTTGCTCCAAGCCCTGTCCAGCTCAGCCTTGGACACTTCTAGGGATTGACAATCCAATATTGTGCCTTCTTCCTTCTCATCCTGAATGGTGGCTGTAACCCCGTTTGGGATGGGAACCATTTCACCTAATGCCGACCCTAAATCTGCTCATCGGAGCCAGTCAGTCGTCGGAAATGTCCCCTCCCGGGACTGTTCATCTGTCCCAGCTCGGCTGCCAGCGCGGCAGAGGGATGAAACGCCTTCTGGAGGCTCTGGGAGGGGCTCCCGGCACAAGCTTTGGGGTTTGGCCAAAACGATTAGATCATCCCCTGCCTCTCGGGCGAGACTGCACAGCCGGGCAGAGCAGGAGGGAAGGGCGAGAGCCTGGAGAGCCTCCGGATCTCCGAATTGCACCAGCAGGGAAGGGGAGCTGGGAGAGAAACAGGGGCAGCTCTGCGAACCCTGTCCTTCATCCAGCATCTTGTCCTTCCTGACCGGCACAGGAGGCGAAAAAAATCCCAAAAAGAGGGACCGCAAGGACACCAAAAAAATGACGCAGGAAAGCCGCCAGATGGGGCTCGACACTCGAGAAAATGCTGCGCCAGTCATACGACACTGGTGACACTGGTGTGACATCCACAGCAGACCCCGATGGGACGGAGATGGCCATGGGGCACCTGCTCTCCCAAAATGTTCAAATCCACCACCTGCATTTGGAATTTCCATGGAAAGACCCCAACCCCAGGAGCTGCAGCATGACACAGGAATCCTGCCTTCCCTTCAGCCAGGAATTAAATAAATGCAGTTTAGCTGGAAAGGCAAAGTCAGGGCGAGTGTAGTGGCTCAAGGAGAAAGCAGAGAAAAGGAGAATGCAATGGTTTTTGTAATGTCAGTGACACAGGGACAGCAAAAACCAAGTGGTGGTGCCCATAATGTGCTGCCCACTGGCAAAAGCTCCATAACCTCTGCCAAATTCCACCAAATCTGTCCTGTAGTCCTGGATGGTTTCTCCCTCCCCATAAGCTCCCATTCCTGCCTGTACACAAAACCAAAACTCCTTTTCAGAAGGTTAAACCACTCATTTCTCATCACCTCAGCCACAGACAAGAAGAATTTGTTGCTTTTCACCCTGCAGCAGTCTTTTACCTGTTTGCACATAGTTGCCATGTAAACCTTTCATTTCTCCAGATTAAAAAAAAAATCACAGTTCCATAGAATCATAGAATTATTAAGGTTTGAAAATATCCCTAAGAACATCGAGTTCAACCATTCCCCCAGCACTGCCAAGGCCACCACTAACCCGTGTCCCCAAGTGCCACATCCACATGGCTTTTAAGTCCCTCTCCCTGACCAGCCACTTCCAATGCTTGATAACCCTTTCCCTGAAGGAATTCTTCCTGATGTCCAACCTGAACCTTCCCTTGTGCAATTTGACGCTGTTTCCTCTCATCCTGTCCCTTGTTCCCTGGCAGTAGAGCCAAATCCTCCCAGCTGCCCCCTCCTGTCAAGAAGGTCCCCCTTGAACCTCCTTTTCTCCAGAAAAGAAATTATTTCAGTGCCTTCTCACAGTTCCTATTTCCTACCCCTCTACTCTCCCACACTGCTGTTCCCAGCAGCTGTCTCCACTTTTGGGTTATTTTTAAGACCATCTTTACTTTTCCCAGCCCCCCATTTGGCTGAATCAAGCTGCAACAATGACACTGGGCCAGTCAAAAAGATCAGGAGGAAATTATCAGAAGGGACACAATGTTCTGCAATGACTTCTCCTGGATCCCTGGGGTAAGGGTGAATCTCTAGGGATTCACCACCATCCACAGTTTAAGCACAGATTTTTCTTACTGGCCACAGAAAGAGGATATGACACCAACCCATGGAGGCAGAATGCATGGGAAAATATTCAAATTCATGGGATTGACACAGTGTCCTGATCCTGTCTCCATCAGTGGCAGTGGCACAAACACCAAGTTCTCCCTGACTGCTGAGCCCACAGCCTTCAGCAAAGGTCACCTGCATTGTGCCTCTTTCATGGAAATTGAGCCAGAGAGCACCAAAGAGATGCTCTCAAAGGTTTTTTTTTAGCATCAAACCTCAGATCTTTTAGTGCTGTCCCCTGCCTCCACATGAGTGGAGCACAGCCCTACCAGCTGATGCTCCTCCATCCAGAGTGGACATAATTCCTTCCCAGCATAAATCCCAGCCCTGCCCAATCTGACCCTAGAAGACAAATCTGTCCCTATCCTATGGGGCTGTGACTTCAGGAACCCCTTGGCAAATGTTGGGCAGTGTGAGCAAAGCAGCTCTGAGGGCCATTTGCAGCAAAAAGTAAATTAACTTCATTTTTCTTCCTCTTCGGTCCATGAAAAAATGTGGTGCTCTGTCTTCAGCATCCTTCAGCCCCAAATCTGGCAAAGAGAGGAAAGGAATGACTGAGATCCCGTTCCTTCCTCATGCCAGTGGGTTGTGATAAAAGTAATAAAGTAATATTTCCACCTTGTGGGCTTTCAGCATGTAATAAATACCTACTTAATTTCTACTTAATTAATCAACATTAAATTTCACCCAGCTCCAACATTGATAATTCTTAACCCTATTTCCAAACACCAATGTACAGAACTGGTGTAAACAGTTTTATTCCAGGTCATCTGTTTCCTTCTGTTATTTTATTTACTTGAGGGTCTTTCAAACCTTTCCTAGCATTGGTTAAGTGAAGACAACTTAAGAAGAATTAAGAAAAAAACTAATCAATGTCATTTCACCTGAAATTCATTGTTCCCGGTCAAGCTGGTGGCAAACAGGCTTCTATAATTAGACTTTAAAATCCATATTCAGGCCTGATCTTCAATCTTTAGCAACATGATGCTTCCTCTTATGTCAGTGAAAACCATTCACTGCTCTGTGCTTTTGAAAATCAGGCTAATTTATTTATTTAAGAGCTTAATTTTGGATACAGGAGCCTAACTTTGGGCTTTTTTTTTTTTTTTTTTTTTGAATGCTGGTTATTTTTATATAAGAGTGTGTGTATTTGTGTGTATTTTTAGTTCTAAGTCTCATCACTTCAAGAGATAGAACTAATTTGGGGTTGGGAGGGGGATTGGGGTGATGGTTTTTTTTGTTGTTTTTTTTTTTTTTTTTTTAGTGCACAAAGGATTGGCTGTCCCCTCCCTCCTGGCAGGGCTCCCAGAATTCCTGTTGGTATAATTACCCTCACTCTTATTTACTACACATGTCACAGCAGCACACGAACTGCTGGGGTCAAAGTCACTGCTGTCCCCGCTCCAAAGTGCCTTTTTAAGGAGCCAAATCCACCAAATGTGGTCAAATAACCTTTGGAAAGAGCTGCAGGAGCCCACCAGGAGGGAGAAGAGGAGATGCGATGCTCCTGCTGTAAAAACACAGCCCACCCTGAGCTCTGTGGACAAAGCTGCTCCATGGGGATGACAGGGGATGGATTCTGGAGGCTCTGGTTTTGTAGCATGAAATGAAGCAGTCCCCGGCCAGCTGCAAGGCTCAACTCTGTGTGGCTACATCCATCTAGTTGGCCCTGGCCAAAACTTCCAGGGTCTGTGTTGATAATTTTACAGGGTGAACTATTGCAGGGTCGTGCCTGAGCCTTGGCAGGGTTGGATTTGCTGAGGTGGCACCAGGAAATGTAGGAGGATGCCTCTGGCAATGGGCTAGTTGAGGGGAGGAGGATGAGTGTCAGAACCCAGGAAATTCCTCTGGGGGGAAAATTCCCAGGAAATTCCTGTCCAGGGACTCAGAGACCCTGGCCCAGAGCCCAAGACCCCTGTGCCTTTGATCTCGACCCATGGAAAAAATTACCAACCTTATATGAAGAATTACAAGCCATGAAAGTTTAAGTAGAATGATAGTGAATTTGTCCCAGGGTGAAAATGGATTTTTTTGGGTTTTTAGAATGGGGGTTCAGGAGGCAAGATGGAGGAATCTGGGCATGTTCAGTCTTTCTCCTTCTTCCTAGCCTCCATCTTCTGCTGTGATGGTGACACTTTTGGATTGGTTTAGAGTAGAAGCTCATTGTCTAACATAGGTGACAGGTATTGGAAAGTAATTGTAAATAATGTACACGTAGTTTTTAGTATAAAAAGATTCTGAGAGATGAGGATGTGTAAAAGGGTCAGAGCTCTTTTGGGAGCCCAGAAAGGCACATCAGGACAGGCCCTGGGCTGTGCTTTGGGGGCAGGAGAGTCCTGGTGGCCTGTCCCACACAACCACAAGCTGACCAAGGACAGGAATCTCAGGCTGTAGCAGTCTGATCACCTTTCCTGAGGCCAACAGGCCAAGATGCAAGAAATGAGCTCTCTCATCCTCTAAAACCAGGAAACTTCCTCCATATACAGCATTGGGAATGATTCCTGGCCCTTGTAGACTGCTGAAACCTGCACAGGTTGTGACGACTTGGGACAGTCTGAATATGACTGGACCATTCTAATGATTATATTCAGATTTTGGCATGGAATCACAGAACATCCTGAGTTGGGAGGGACCCACAGGGATCACTGAGTCCAACCCCTGGCCCTGTACAGGGTGTGGTGAAGTTGCAGTGCCCATGAGCAGGTCTTGAAATGACCTGGTTTATTGGTACACGTACATGGAAAATGGATTTTGCTCGTGCCCAGCCCTCTGTTGGGGTGGAATGCTGGAGAGACAGCTCTGATGATGTGATAGCCAAAACATTGGGGTGTTACCAACACCTTCCCAGCTCCAAATGCAAAGCACAGCAGTGTGGGGGCTGTTGTGGGGAAAACAAACTCCATCTCAGCCAGACCCAGAGAGAGAATCACACAATCTCTGAGGCTGGAAAATATCTCTAAGATCAAGTCCACCCAACATGTCAGCATCATCATGTTCACCACTGACCCATGTCCACAAATGCCATATCCACACTTCTTGAACACTTCCAGGGGTGGTGGCTCCACAATGTGATGGTGATGCCACAATGTGTCACAGCTTGAGGGCGTTCCCTCTCATCCTGTCCCTGTTCCCTGGGAGCAGTGCTCAAACCCCTCTGGCTGTCCCCTCCTGTCAGGAGTTGTGCAGAGCCACAAGGTCCCCCCTGACCCTCCTTTTCTCCAGGCTGAGCCCCCTTTCCCAGCTCCCTCGGCTGTTCCTGGTGCTCCAGCCCCTTCCCCAGCCCCATTCCCTGCCCTGAACACTCTCCAGCCTCTCAATGTCCCTCTTGTCATGAGGGTGCCAGGGCTGTTCCCAGCACTGGTATCAGATTAAGCCCTTTTCTGACCCAGAGATGGGACAACTGAGAGGCATTTAAAAAACTTTTATTCCATTTTCAGTCTCATATGAAGGGTGAGACAATACAGATGTTATAATTCATGCTATCACAATCTCTACAAATCCATTTCCCACACACTGGAAGTGCCCCAGCAGTGCCAGCACAGTGGACATTCACTGTCCTGGCCCTGCTGGCCACACTGTTCCTGGATATTCCAGACAGGAACCCCTTGGGTTCTTGGTCACCTGTCACTCTGCTGTTCAAAAATGTCCTGTGGCACTACAGGACCGTGGTTGTGACCTTGGTGACGTGGCAGCAACACCCATCATATGGATGGGTACCATCCCATGGCACCAACCTCCTCCATGGTGCTCCCTCCTGGAGGAAGAGGATGGGAATGGGGATGGGAACGTCCTTCAGCTGAGGGCTCACCCTCCTGCCACCTCATCTGCCTATCAGGATTTTTTTTTTTTATTTTCTCAGTGTTTTCCCAGGATTTCCTTGGAATTCAGTGTTTTTCCCCTCAGTGATGACCCCTAGCACAGCCCTCAGCCCATCATCCCCTTCATGCTGAGAGCTGGCTCCATGCTGACTTTCCCTTTGCCCTATAGAGATTTTTAGGATTTTCTCAGGATTTTTCTCAGATTTTCTCAGGATTTTCAGGAGATTTCCCATATTTTTCCCTGGAATTCTGTGTGGTTTTCCCCAGTGATGACACGGGGCACGGCCTTCAGCCCCTCATACCGCTTCATACTGAGTGACAGTTCCCTGCTGATCCTCCCTGGGCCCTATTGGGGTTTTCGGGATTAGATTTTCATTGAATCGAGGTTTTATGGATTGGATTGGGATTTTTGGGGGATTTTCTCAGGATTTTTCCCAAAACTTTCCTGGAATTCAGTGTTTTTCCCCTCAGTGATGACCCCAGCATGGCCTTCAGTCCCACATCCCCTTCACACGGCGTGATGGCTCCTTGCTGATCCTGCCTGTGCCCTGTTGGTTTTGAGATTACATTTCCATTAAATTGCATTTTTTGGGATTAGATTAGGATTTTATCAGGATTTTCTTGAGATTTTACCATAATTTTCCTGGGATTTAGGTGTTTTTTCCCTCAGTGATGACTCTGGCGGGGCCCTCAGCTACTCGTCCCCTTCACATTGAGTAACAGCTCCGTGCGGGTTCTCCCTGGGCCCATTTGGGTTTTTTTGGGATCAAATTGGAATTGGATTGGGGTTTTTGGGATTAGATTGGGATTTTTGGAGGATTTTCTCAGGGTTTTCCCAGAATTTTCTTGAGATTTTCCTGGAATTCTGTGCAAGGGACCTCGTGCACTGGAGGGTGTTCCCAGATTAAAATCCCTCTCGTTGGAGGGGAGGAAACCAGGCCATGAGTAACTGCTGGGAGCAGAGTCTGCCTGAACATCCCCTTACAATGAGGTTACGTGAGGGCAGATCTCAGCTGGAGCGAGCTGGCATCCACAGGGCTCTGGCAGTTTACACCAGCTGCGGCTTTGGCCCGCTTTTTTAATTTTAATGAATTATTTTCATTCTAACTGATGTAAAAGGAATGGGAGATGCAGCACTGGAGCAAAAGGGGAGTAGGAAAGTGAAATGCTGTCTATTAAAAAAATCAAACTCAAACTTGGATTTGCCTTCACCATTAATGTGCTCAATATCAACATTTGCTTGTTATTTTCTTTGTTATAATGTCACATGCCAGTGATAAGGATTCACAGATGGATTGTTATTGTTCCTAGTTTGAGTATCAAAATAGGAATTACAGGGTCTCATCCAGGTGCTGATATTCCACAGCTTTTTCTGGCTGCTCCCACAGCATCTCACTCCTCCAGAACAAGGGACTGTATCCAAGCTGTCTCTAGGGAGTTTTTCCTGGTCTGGTCTGAACCTTGAAGGGTGTGCAGGATTTGTTTTCACCAGTGCTGGTTGTGTTGGGTCAAAACCATGCTAAACTGGCAAAAGATCACTTTTCACCTCAAAATCAAGAAAGGGATCCTTATTTCTGCACAAACTCTAATCCAGCCTCCTCACAGGTCATCCCATCCACATACACACCTAAATAATTATTTTGATGACCTTCATCAAGGCCCTGATCTTCAGAACTGGGGTTCTTGATGCTTTCTGACAATTTTGGGGGATTTTCTTATATGGTTTATATCTAAAAAGTCAATAAAATGCAACAAAAAGTGTGTTCATCAAGGAGTTTAACCCTTCTGCCTTGCAGTTTCTGATCTAAGTCTTATCTACTTGTTTCTATCAGCTCCCATTAAAGAATTAATAATTTGTATTACAAACTCTCACTTTCTGCCAAATTTGCAACTGAAATTTCTGTTTGAAGGAGTGATTGCCTCAGACTTCTGCTGCACAGAAGAAACTGTTACAATTTCATATTCTAAGCCAGTCTGAAGCTGTTTTAAAGCACAGATGGCTTTACTACACACAACCGCAAAAGATGCAACTGATTTATAAAACTTATGTTGGGAAGGATCATATTGTGGAATCACAGAAGATTTTAGGTGGGAAGGAGATTTTAGAGGTCTGTGGACCAAGGCTACCATCCAAGCAGAGATAACTGAAGTTAGGGAAGGCTGGTTATGGTCTGGTGCAGTTGAGTTTTGAAAATCTCCAAGGATGGAGATTCCACAGCCCCTCTGGACAACCTGTTGCAGCATTTAACCCCAATCCCTGCAGAATCATGGAATCATTCAGCTTGAAAAAGACCTCTTGAGTTCAACCATCAACCCAGCATTGTGGGCATGACCAAACCATGTCCTCAAGTGCCACATCCACTTTTTTTTTGAACATTTCTGGGGATGGTGAAATGATTTCCAGCCCAAGATCACTTCCACTACTTGAAGAAAGTTTACAAATCAGCCCCTCCTTGGAAAAAGTAAATTTCATCCTTTAGATGGAATTTAAAAAAACAAATAAAAGCATGACACTGTAGCATTTTTAGGATCTGGTTCCAACAGCTTTGGTATTTGCAGGCTGATTTAACTCATGATAATCTGGGGATTCTGATACATAAAACAGGGCTCTGTGATTGATAATTCCTGAGCAATGTCCCCAGCTCTTCTGAAATTATTGCTGGTGAAAGGGACATAAACCTACACCCCCTCCTCTGGGGCAGCACTCCTGGTCTTGGTTCAAATCCCTTTTTCCTGATGGTTCAAGTGGGTATTTGGGACTGTGAGAGCACAGGCAGAGCTGCAGGTGTGATTTCATCCTGCTGACAGACACTGGGGTCACAACCTCCAGCAGCTGCACAGGGCAGGAAAGTGGGGCAAGGGCATCACTGCAGATAAAACTCCAGAGGCCAAAGGTGCAGGAGCTGCTCGTGCTGCTCCATCTGGGAGATGTTTCTGGGATTTGTTTCTGTGACTGCTCTCCTTCCTCAGCTGCAGAGAAATTTTCTCTGACTCACAGGCTGAAAGATCACAACCAGAAGAAGAGAAACAAATCATAAAGAAGTGCTAGCCCTAAACAGCCCCACTTTTTGGCACTGATTTGTCACTCCTTCCCCAGCCTGGCTGTTACTGAACTATCCTTGCTTAGCCAGAGCCTGTCCAGTGTTTCTTTATTTGCAAAGATAGCCATGAATGTGTTATTGACATATTCCAAAACCCTAGTTTTGGAAGCAGCCAGGCAGCCTCTCCTTTCTGCATCCCCATGGCTGAAGGGTTCCCCTGGATATCCAGGTTGCAGAATCCCCATTTCCAGGTCTCTGCTCAGTAATTCAATACAGAATCAGAGAATAGCTTTGCAGCAGCAGCTACCATTGTTTCCACCCAGACTCCTAGAAATCATGTTTGTGTTTTCATTTGTTAATTATTTTCTGAGACATAGAGCTCTAAAACAGGAATACAAACCCTAAGACCTCTCCAGCACCATGGCATGAATGCCCTTTTTTAAAATTTCAATGTGGAAACCATCTCCATGCTGCATGAAGGAGGAGGCAGAGCAGCGGGGGCTGCCAGAGAGGGTATCCAAGTGATGGGTGCTACAGAGACATGTCACAGCATCTATCACACGTGGGATGGTCCTAGCACTGAGCCAAATGCTCTCTTTTATCATGGATTCCCCCTCTAAGTTACTGATGAATTCTTAAACCCCAGTCCCTTCCCTATTTTGCACATGCTTATTTGCTTTAAGGATACTCCAACACTTGATGCTGTCGCCTCCGGCAAAGCCTTCTGTTTTAAATCAAAGCTGTTAAACAGCTTTACACGGGGACCAGGAAGTTGGACTCACACTGAGCTTTTGCTTCAAGTGTGTGTGTGAAAATAAGGTTTAGTGTCAGGGCTCTCCTCGTGGAAATGAAGACGGTCCCAGTCCAGCCAGTCCTGCAAGAGCAGCTGAAAGCCTTGAAAGGAAGCAGGGATGTTTCTAAATGACTTGTCTTGGCTCCAAGCAAGGGAAATTCCCTGAAATGCCAAAGGAAATCCCAAGCAAATGCCTGAGAACACCCAAAATGTGATCTCAGGGGCACACGGGAGCAGTCACCTCACCCTTTGAACAGGATGGGTCACGTTACAGTGTTTTAACCCAGATGGTCTTCAGAAGAGATTTGGGCATCACCAGAGCCATGGGGTAGCTCAGGGGAGTAGAAGTTGGCATTGCTCTGGGATACCAGTCAGTGACAGGGACACGTCTTCATCTCCTCACAGAGACCCCTTGGTGGGGAATGCAGAGCAGGAGAGGGGAAAGAGAATTTTTGCTATCAGTAAGTCCTTGGAGATGGACATACTTGTGGTTTTCTCGTCCAAGGTTTTCTCACTTCTTGGAGGGTTTAACAGAGAGCTGAACAGACACTGCAGATTCCCTGTGGTCTGCACCCTCAAAAGCCAATGTGGACCCCAGGATCACAGTAACAAAACTGGGAGTTTGTTCCCTCACTCAGAGGGAGACATTTCCATTCCCACTCTGGCTGCTGGAAAAGACAAGGGGGTCACCTCTGTGTCTGGGAGATCAGATATGGATTCTAGGAGAGCATTCACTGAATTTACAGTATTTACTCTCTCCCCAGCCATCAGGGTGACTGATGCTTCAGCAGGACCTGAAGTCACCAGACAAGCAAAGCAAAGCCTCTCCTAACCCTCCTTTGTAGAGCTGAGGAGGTGGACGCTCCAGGATTTTCAAACAGCATGCCAGAAAAACAGCAGCCAGGAAGGGTTTAGGGGAAAAGGATTCTGCTTAGGAAAAGGAGAACTGGTTCTTGAGGAGCTGGTGCAGCTGCAAAGAAGCTGCTGCAGAGCTGCCAGGGTCAGAGCTGTGGCTCGCTGCCAGCTGCAGCGCGCTCTGCCCGCCGCTTGCATCCAGAGCACCAGGGCTCCCAGAAAATCCTCAGGATGCTGTTCAGCAGCTACCAGGCATTCCCGAGCCCTTCAGAGAGCCAGGAATGTGCCTTCAGCAGCACATCCCCGTCTCCCCTGTGCTGCAGGGGTCAGAGGCATCCCTGGAGCAAAGCTCCTTCGCACGGGGGCTACGACTGTCGCCTTGGCTTTGCCATCCCTTTGAGGAGAAGGAGCTAAAAATTGGGTGAGCGCCTGTGAAATCCTGGAAGAACAGCCTCAGATCGTGGCTATTTTTAGTTCCACAGAAGCTGCTGCATACATTAGTGAGGGCCTGCCTTCCTCTCCGGGCTCGAGAAATCACACGGTGTCCTCCCAGCCTGCCAGGAAAGAGTTTAACCCTTGTTGTCCCACCACAGTCAGCCCCAGACAGCTGCACCGTGATGGGGACCAGAACAAGCAGGAGAAAGGTTTTCCTGGGCATTTTGGCTCTTGCAAAGTAAAGGAAGAATGTCTTTGTCCCATGGGCCTTGTACCATCATGTGTGGTGGGAGGAGCAGGGACTGGAAGAAAATTCCAGCACAGAAATGGGATCTGCCTGCCACCACCATCGTCCCTGTCTGAGGAGCAGCCACACTCCGGGCTGAGAGGGGCAGGGAGCAGCTCAGAGTCTGCAGAACTTGAGAGTTCATTCCTCAACTCTGGTGACCTCTCATGGTAGCCAGGACAGGTGACATTCACGAACTGCCACGTGTTGCCTTCAATTCACCCACCACAGCATTACAGGCTCACAGAATGTTTTGGGTTGGAAGGGAATTTAAGGAAATTTAAGCCTCATTTTGTTGCACCCCCTGCCACTGGCAGGGGAACATTCCAGTATCCCAGGTTGCTCCAAGCCCTGTCAAACCTGGCCTTGGACATTCCAGGGATGGGGAAATTAGGCAACACGAGCTACTTAATCCAAATCTGCAATCTTTTAGCCACACAACCTCCTGGGAAACGAAACCTCATCACCACACAGGCCCCTCAGATCCTTGGTGTCGCATCTCCTTCCTCCCACTGGCTGTGTATCTGCTGCTCCAGACACATCACACCAGGAAAACCATGGCTGGGACACAGAAAGGAAATGAGGCCAGGGATGAGCTCACCAGCCCGCTGGAACTGTGATGCCTTTCAGCGCACAATTAACAAAAAATAATTGCAACGCTTATTCCTCCACTTTTTTCTCGGAGGGATGAGGAGCAAAGCCTGATCCCTGCACTTCACACCCACAGTGCCTGTCAGCTCCGCTGCCCGTGCACTTCCACATTTTTCCAGCTCTTTAATATTTATTACCTCTGCTGCTTTGTATTACTCATCAGCTATTCCTGGCCAGAGGAAACGATGTACTGGTGGGTTCTGGAGTGTGCACGTTCCCTGTTCCTCGAGGGGGCTGTGAGTACAACAGCACCTCTTAACTCTCACTCACTGCTGGGCCAGTGCAGCCTCCCATGGCTATGGAGGGTGGATACTCAGACAAGCCTAGCCATCCCATCACAAGTGGCTTTCCAAAGGCCACCAGGATGTTTTAGGCCATCAGCAGAGGAGACACAGCCTTTTTGGGAGGTACAGGAACCTTTCCATGGGTGTATCCTGCTGATCCCTGCAGGAACATCCCTCAGGAAGTTCACCTGCGCATCCTTCCCTTCTTCACTCATTGTTCTTTTCCAAGTCTCCTCCCAACCCTGTGGTTAACCACGGGCCTGCCAGCCCCTTTGCCTGCAGGATTTCTCCCATCTGCTGGGGGCTCTAAGTAAGGATATGTATCATAAAACTCAGCAAGTCAGGCTGTGCAGGAGCCTGTGTGTGGCAGCACTTGCAGTTGTTCCATTTAACAGGCAGCTCAGGGTTAAGACTGGTTCTAAACAATATCGCAAAGAGGACCATCTTCTAGTGGTCATGTTCAGGAGAAGAACCAGCCCAGGCACTGCACTACCCAGTACAACAGCATTTTTACATTTTATCTGTTCTCCTACTAATTTAAAATGAGCTTTCTGCTTGAAACTTAATAAAAGTGAAGCCACCTGACCACATCCTTGCTCCACCACCCTCCGGGTGCAGCTGAGTCCTCTCGTGCCAGCAGCCAGCTCATCCAAGTGACACAAATGAGGTCACAGGAGCTTTCTGCCAGCGAGCAGCATCTGGGAGGTGAGGTGTGGAGTCCTGCAGCTCAGCCCAAGGGAGGGATGTTCATGCACAGTTAGGTGCAGAAATGGAGGCAGAGAGGTTAAGTGACTTCCCCTGGGCAAGTGGTGGTTGGTGGGGTTTAATTTAGAATGGGATGGGATGGGACGGGATAGAAATAGGATAGGATAGGATAGGATAGGATAGGATAGGATAGGATAGAATAGAATAGAATAGAATAGAATAGAATAGAATAGAATAGAATAGAATAGAATAGAATAGAATAGAATAATTTCAGATGCAAGGACTCTGCAATGACCATCAAGTCCAGCTTCCAGTTGGGGAGGCCCTTGTCTCTCTCTGCCTGCTGGATGGGCTCCTTTTGGAAGTGCTTAATCCAAAGGAAAGAAAGCCTTTCATTTTCACACACGTTCCTTTCAACCTCCTGCTGCTCCAAATGCTTTCCCAGCCCATTTGGATGCCTCTCACACACCTGCTCCAGCCCAGGCAGCTGCCCTGCCCTGTGTGGAGGATGTTTGCATTAACATTGACTGTTGAAGCTGCTTGGATGAGATCTATCCCAGAAGCACCAATAAATTGCTGAATGCATTGATCCAGACGTGACTCAGGAGCCACCACTGGATAATCTCCCTCTGCACCTTCCCCTGGCTGAGCCTGGGCAGAGTTTCTGCTCCCCTCAGCAAAGCAGTGGAGGACTCTTCCATCTTTGCATTTCTCCAGGGGCAGGCCTGCTTCAATGACACGTGGGGGTTATTGATTTCTGTAATGAATGGATGGATTTTCCCCTCCTGCTCTCACACCTCCTCCCTCTCCCACGGAATAATTCAGTGCCTCTGTCATTTACTGCCCAAATGCCTCTCCCAAGCACAAACATGCAGCCTTTCCCTGCTGGAATTGTGTGCTGCCTCCAAAGCTTTCACTGTTTTCTCCTGATCTCCTCTGATCTTGCCTTCAGGAGGGATGATTTAAAGCAGTGCAGGTAGGCAAGGATACCAGGCAAGGAGAACAGGAAAGTTTTCCTCTCCAGAGGGAAGGTGTGTGGCCAGAGTGGTTGGGAAAGCTCAGGCTGTGAGTTGGAGGTTGCAGAACTGGCTGGGAAAGATGGTGGAGATGGCTGTTGGGATGGAGCTGAAGGAGATTACCACACTCCAGGGATCTTAAACAGGAGCACAGCAGATGTTTTAGTTGTTGAGGAGATGAAGGAATTGCAGGTGGGGATGTTGTAGTTGTGGATTGAAGAAAAACTCTGGTGTCTCTGGGGTTAGCTGAGAAACTACCCAGAGAAGTTTGGGATTCTCCATCCCTGGAAGTGTTCAGAACCAGGATAGATGGAGTTTGGAGCAATCTGGAATAGTAGAAGGTGTCCCTGCCCATGGCAGGGGCTGGAACTGGATGATCTTTAAGGTCCCTTCCACCCCAAACCACTCTGGGATTCAACGAGGGTCTCACCCCTAGCCCAAAATGCACATTCCCTGCTTCCTTCAGTTCCTCCCTGGATATCCCCCTCTCATCTTTGAGTTCTCCCCAGCCAGGTCCCTGCAGCTCATCTGAAGTGCCACAACCCATCTCCTGCTTGTGGGACCCTTCTCTTCTTGCCACTCCACCTTCAAGTGACATGTCCTGCATCCTGCTGCTGGTGGCTCTTGGCCACAGCTCAGGGGACAGCTCTGCAGGGGATGGACATGCCAGCTCACTGTGCACATGTTCCAAGGAGCCTGGCACTGCCTGTCAGCCCTCCTGGCCCTACAAATCCTGCCTGACCCTCCACAGGAGCCAGGACCTCAAATATCACAGGATATGGCATTTGTCACCTCCTACATTTACAGAGATTTGGAAAGACCAGCAGACCGGGCTGGAATGAGGTCCAAGACATGTCCTGCCCATAAACCTGGAATTGCATGGGGAGCTGGGATTTGACATAACTTCTGCATTGCAAACTCCCAGTCTGGCTCAGGTTGCCCTTTTCCTCCACAGCCTCACCAGTTAAAAATTTGCAGGTGACTCTGAGCATGTCAGCCCAGGACACAAATTCTTCCAATCCTGGTCTAAAACTTCAGGTATTTGAGCCCTAAAACTTTAGATATTTGAGCCCTAAAACTTCAAGTATTTGAGCCTTAAAACTGCAAGTTTTTGAGATCCTTCAGCAGGTAAGCCATGGCAGGCAGGCACAGGAAGGCCTGGCCAACACCAGTGACTGTCCTGAACCACTAAAAGATTCGTCATTTCATTTTCCATCCTTCCCTGCCTCCAACAGACCATCCACCATGTTAGCCCAGACCTCAAAACCCAACTAAGATCAGTGTCTGAGTGCCCTCTCCTGCACTCAGGAAGGTGTCCAGATGGGTTCAGAGCCCTTTTTTTAGGTTCAAACTCCTTCCTATGGGTTCAAATTTCTTCTTGTGGATTCAAACTCTTTATTGTAGGTTAAAATTCTTTATTGTGGGTTTAGATCCCTCCTTGTGTGTTCAAATCCCCTTTTTATTGTTTCAAATCCCATCCTGCGGGTTCGAACCCCTTTCTGTGTGTTCAAATCCATTCTTGTGGGTTCAAATCTGCTTCCTGTAGATTCAAATCCTTTCTTGTAGATTAAAACCTTTCTTGTGGGTTCAAATCCCTTTTTGTGGGTTCAAACCCCTTCTTGTGGGTTCAAATCTCTTTTTGTGTGTTCAAATGCCTCCTTGTGTGTTCAAATCTCTTCCTGAGGACTCAAATCCCTTCTTGTAGTTTCAAACTCCTTCCTGTAGGTTCAAGAGTCTTCTAGGTTCAAACCCTTTCTTGTGGGTTCAAATCTTTCCTGTAGGTACAAATCCCTCCTTGTGTGTTCAAATCCCTTTTTATTGGTACAAATGCCTTGGTATGGGCTCAAATTCCTTCTTGTGGGTTCATACCCCTTCCTGTAGGCTCAAATTCCTTCTTGAGGGTTCAAATCCCTTCTTATAGTTTCAAACCCCTTCCTGTAGGCTCAAATCCTTTCTTGTAGGTTAAAAACCTTGTGGGTTCATATCCTTCCTGTAGGTGGAAATCCCCCCTTGTGTTGTACCAATAAAAAATCCCTTTTGTTGCAATCCTTCCTGAGGTCAAATCCCTTGTGTAAACCTTTCCTGTAGAAATCCCTCTGGGTTCAAAATCGTATTCAAACCTTTCTTGTAGATTAAAACTCGTTCCTGTGGCTTCAAATCCTTTTTTGTGGGTTCATACCCCTTCTTGTAGGTTCAAATCCCTCCTGCTGGATTCAAATCCCTTTTGTTGGTACAGATCCCTTCCTGTGTATTTAAATTCCTTCCTGTAGTTTCAAACCCCTTCCTGTAGGCTCAAATCCTTTCTCATAGGTTAAAAACCTTGGGTGTTCAAATCATTCCTGTAGGTGCAAATCCCTCCTTGTGTGTTCAAATCCCTTTTTATTGGTACAAATCCCTTTTTGCGGGTTCAAACCCCTTCATTTTGGTTCAAACCCTTCTTTGCTACACGTGAAGGCAAGAGCTTGACCTTGGCCATCGAACACCCCAGACAAACCCATCAACCCCCCCTGAGCCGGCCGAGGAGACAAAGCTCTCAGGTTCCCGTGTTGGGGCTGCTGGGCAGGATATCCAACACTGGAACACCCCCTGGGACATGGCAGAGTGTCAGGAAGGCTCTTCTCTGCTGGCTCCAAGGGTGGCCTGGTCTCGGGTTGCTGCTGATAATTGCTGCCCCGAGATGTGCAGGATGTCTCTGCTTTGGCCCGTGCAACTGAAGAACGAGTCTGGACTCTTCACTTTTCGGTCTTGAGATTGTTTATTAATTCTTATGTATAAAATTTTCTTTCTGCTCAGCCGAGATCTGCTCAGCAAGGCAGCCACAAGCACTCTGACCGCCCCTGAGGTGGTGTTGTCCTTTTATACTACAAACTACGTACAACATATTTACACTTAATTCCCAATACCTATCACCTATGTTAGACAGTGCACTTCTACTCTAGGCCAATCCCAAAGTGCCAACATCACTGCAGAAAATGGAGACCAAGAAGAAGAAGAAGAAAGGCTGGACATGTTCAGATTCCTCCATCTTGTCCCCAAAACCCCCATACCAAAAATCCTAAAATCTACATTTTCACCCTGTGATTATTTTGTTATTTCACTATTCAAACCTGTGTGACTTTCATGTCCTCATACAAAGTTAGCAACTTGTTCCAAGGGTCAAAATCAAATCCCCAGGTGTTCTGGGCAGCATGCCAGGGTATCTGAGCCCCCCAGCAGGGTCCTTGGAAACTCTGGGTACCCGGAGGGATGTACTGAGTTCCGACATCCCGGAGAGGATTTTGCTGGGGCTCGATTCCCTGCCGTTGGAAACGCTCCCTCGGCCGGGAGCCAGCGGGCCGGGTTTCCACCCTGGTCTCATGAGGACACTCTGCTGGAAAGAGGATGCTGCAGGCTTGAGTCATCTCCAGGCTCTGGAGGGAATTAAAGTCTCCACCTCCCACCCCCCTGCCTGCGTGTCCTGCCACTTGAGGTGACAGAGCCAAAAGCAGGACACGGAGCCTGCGCGTTTTAAAGTCGCTTTGGGATTGAGTCCCTTTTCCCGTGCTGTCCTGGTGCAGCCTTTCTTCTTGGCATATATGGAATATTTTGTGTCATATGTTCCCCCCCTCTGATACCCCAGGCCCCTGGTGTGGCCCTGGATGCTCCAGTTGTTCCCAGATTTTTTGTGAAGCTCAAGCTCGCATGATTGGAAATCCTCCTGGAGACACCACAGTTGACCCAAGTCCCCTCAGATGAGATTTCCATTCCTCATCTGTTGAAAAATGGGAAAGCTGATCCAAACTCATCATCTCAATTCCCTCTTTTATCAACAGAGAGAAGGAGAGAGATTTCCAGAAAGCCACTCATCCCATCTCCAGATAAGTGTCTGCAACACCTCCCACGGATTTCCTGTCTCCTTCCCTTGACTACAGAAGGGTCCAGACGACCGACTGAGAGCTGATGGCTGATACCAGATGTCTCCCATCTCCTTGGCATCATTTCCCAATCAGATGCCTCTCACCTCCTTGCTGTCATTTTGAGAAGTCATTTTAAGGAATCACTTGTACTTCCCCCATGGAAAAGATCTGGGGGACATGGAGGCTGCGGTAGTGCTGTGCCAACAGGTAGGAAAGGAATTTTCCTGTGGGAAGTAAAGTCCATGCTAAAATGGAATGCATTCCCATCTGACAGCTGGAATGGGAGCTCCCAGAGCTAGCTGGGATTTCTTTTGTTCACATCATCTCTTAATTTGGCCTGTTTTTTCTCCTTGCGGAGCAAAAGCACAGCTGTGTGTAGGTGACACATGCCTTGAGTAGTTCTTGTCTAGAACAGAACAGATTTTATCCCATAGTTTTTATGTCCTTCCCACCTGGAGGAGTGGTGCTGCCTTTCAAAGGAATCCCAGTGGAGATCAATCCCATGCATTATCGTTGAATCATGGAATCTCTGAGCCTGGAAAAGTTCTTAAAGTCATTAAGTCCAACTGTTGACCCAGCAGGGTCAAGTCTGCCACTGCCCCGTGTCCCTAAGTGCCACATCCACGCATCTTCTAAATCCATCCAGGGATAGGAAATCCATCCAGGGATGGGGAGTCCACCACTACCCTGGGCAGCTGTGTCAGGGCTGGAGAGCCCTTTCAGTGAATAAAGTGTTCCAAATATCCAACCAAATCCTTCTATGCCTCAAATTGAAGGATTTGTTTCCCTTTGTCCTGTCCCTGTTCCCTGGGATCAGAGCCTGACCCCCCTGGCTGTCCCCTCCTGTCAGGGAGTTGTGCAGAGCCACAAGGTCCCCCCTGAGCCTCCTTTTCTCCAGGTTGAGCCCCTTTCCCAGCTCCCTCAGCCACTCTTCACCAGAGTTCAGTGCTCCAGCCCCTTCCCCAGTCCTGTTTCCATACTTTGGAAAAGCTCAAGCATCTCCTGCTGGCTTCTCCAATCCATCCCTGAAGATGATGGAGATCAGGGGCAAGAGTCACAGGCACCTTAATTTGAATTTGAATTTTTCAGAGAATATCAAAGAGGATATCACTGTTTCAGAGGATATCAAAGATATCCATGGACTGCTGGCAGGTGGGATACAGGGCATGAAGAAGACCTCTGCCCTTCTAGGCCCACACCTGAGGGTGCACTGAGCTGCCAGAGCATCTTGAACGGCTTGGACAAGGGAATGGAGCTCCTGAGTCTCAGTCCAGAAGGGGAATCTCTAAAGCAACAGGACATGGAGCCAGGCAGGACAACTGGCACCATTTCCTCCTCTTCCTCACTCCAGTCATTGCTCCATCCACAGGTTTCCCGTGGGAATCTTGCCCTTGCTGCCCCAACCAGCTGGAAGAACCCCTTGCTGTGAGACTGACAGCACAGTCTGCATGTCCCTGCAAGCCACAGCTACTGGGACCTTCTGTCCTTGCAGCCTCCAGAGCTGCTGGTCCCCCTGTCACCAGCTCAAAGATGTCACTGCTCAGTGCTTAGAGGAGGGGACAGCACCCAAAGGGGGTTTGGGAGCTCCCTTGGTGGGTTTGTAGCAGCAAAGAGGAGAACATGGACAGAGTAAATGTCCCTGGACAGCTTTGCTTGTTATGGGAGCAAATGGAGAAGGCAGAGGAGTGTGAAGGAGCAGGATGACAGTCATAGAGTGGAGCCAAGACACTTCCCATAAATCCTTTGCTCTGGTGTTGAAGCAGTTCTATGAGTAAGTGCAATGCCTTCCATTTTTCCTTTAGGACTTTTTATCAGAAAGCCAAATCTAATTCATATTATTTATTCCCAACTGGCTTTTCAACTCTTGCACCCCATAAACCCCACCTTAAAGTCATTCATAAATAGATCCTGTACTCCTCAACTTTCTGACCACTATTTCAGACAGTCTTTATTTTAGAAACAGGTCAAATAAACTCATCCCTGGTTTCAGTGCAGGGTTGAGACACCCAGACAGAGAACCCAGGAGCCCTGATTCCCAGGTATCACTGATATTTATAGGATAGCAATGTTAAAAGTCTTCTGCTGAGATCAGAGTTGGATTGTGCCGAGTCTGGAGCGCACACAGAGTAAGAGACAGCTCCTGCCCCAAAGGATTCACAATCTAAACTGACAAGGACAGAACCACAGCAAAGGAAAGGATGTGTTATTAACAGCAGGGGACCCAGGCACTGAGATATGCAATAAATTGCCTGCAGTCACATGGGCAGCTTGTGGAGGAACCAAAACCTGACCCTTGGTTTCCCACCGACGCTGCCTTGTCTCAGCCATCAGGGAAGGAGCACACTGGGAATCTGGGTGAGTTGGGAATTCTGCTGGTGAGTCAGGTGAGGTCAGGAACCCTGCCAAAAGACACAGCCCCTCACAAAGGCATTCTTGTCCCTGCCCCAGCTTTATTTGTGTATGGCTGGGAAGGAGGAGAAAAGCCCTTTCTGACACCACCGCCCCCAGTGTCATCATCATCCCAAACTGGTTTTGTTCTCTCAGACAGGTCCCCTCCAAATCCTCAGGGCTGAGGCTGATAAATCACTCCAGGTACTTTTACAGACTGGCAGTAATCACAGAATCATGGAATCAATAAGGTTGGAAAAGACATTTATGAATGTCAAGTCTAAGTGTTAGCCCAGCCCTTGCACACCACTAAACCACGTCCACACAATTTTTGAACACTTCCAGGGATGCTGATTCCACCATTTCCCTAGGAAGCCTCTTCCAATGCTTTACAACCCTTTCTCTCAAGAAATTTTTCTTAATGTCTAATCTAGGAAGAGGAAACTGAAATCACTTTTCCTTAGAGGAAATTTGCCAAAAAGAGTGGGCTTCAGGGGACACCTGTGTAGAGTGACCCACAGCAAGTTTGCTCTGTTGGGCATAAAACTGGACTGAAACATGTCGGTAATTTCTGGGTCAGGGCATCTCAAAGCACAATGAGATTGTCCCACCTGTCTATACACACCTGCCCTGCAGCATTCCATGTCCACACACCTGAGAGAAAGCACGTGAGGAAAAATAAATTTCCTCTGTCCAATTATGCATAGGCTCCTACTACATTTGTCATGGCCTCAAGCTGTGCCAGGGGAGGTTCAGGTTGAACATCAGGAGAATTTTCCTCATGGAAAGGGAGGTCAGACATTGGAACTGTCCAGGAAGGTTTGGAGTCCCCATCCCTGGAGGTGTCCAGAGAATGCCTGGATGTGGCACTCAATACTCTGGTCTGGGTGACAAGGTGGGGATCAGTCACAGTTGGATTTCATGGTCTTGGAGGTCTTTTCCAACCTGAGTGATGCTGTGATTCCATGATCTTTGAGATTTTGGTCTGACATAATTTCCTGTACCATTACGTAGCCTGCCAAAGCTCCTTAACTCTCAGGGATGGATTTGATGGTTCCTACCATAGCAGTGACACACAGGAGACTTCTACCATTCAGTGGAACCCCCAGATCTGAAGAGTTTACGATTAGGTATAGCAGGGTTTGCTTTCAGTTGAAAACAAACAGTAAATTTAGGTTCTTGACTCACCACATCCAGCTGTGTCTCATTTAGGTGCTTGTTTACCATTCCTGGTCCATTCCAGATATTTGGTTGTCATGGAGTCACAGAATCATTTAGATTGAAAAACACCTCTAAGATCAGTCAGTCCAACCATCCACCTAGCACCACATGTTCACCACTCACCCATGTCCCCAAGTGCCACATCTACACAGCTTTTAAATCCCTCCAGGGATGGAGAGTCCAAAAATTCCCTGGGCAGCCTGCACCAAGGCCTGACAACCCTTTCAGGTAAGAATTTTCTTCGTAATATCCAATCTAAACCTCCCCTGGCACAGCCTGAGGCCATTCCCTCTCCTCCTGTCCCTGTTCCCTGGGAGCAGAGCCCAAACCCCCCTGGCTGTCCCCTCCTGTCAGGGAGTTGTGCAGAGCCACAAGGTCCCCCCTGAGCCTCCTTTTCTCCAGACTGAGCCCCTTTCCCAGCTCCCTCAGTCCCTCCTGGTGCTCCAGCCCCTTCCCCAGCTCTGTTCCCTTCCCTGGACATGTCATGACACTGGTTTCTGTTCTGAAGCTGTATCCACCAGGACTCCACTCCTCAGACATTTAGGAAGATTTCCCCAAGATTTAGGAAATCAGGGTAAATTGCCCAGGGTCTTGCACAGCAAAACCCATATGTTGGGAGATCACCCTACCTTGGTCACAGAGTCATCTTTTTGTGTAACTGCCTCCTTTTCTCCCTTTCCCAAGAAACCAAGCTGGATTAGAAATGGTTTTGATATCAATAAATGCTTTCCTGCTGTGGGTGCTCACAACATCTGCGTGTGAACCCTCAGATGCAGCCACGGCAACAGAGAATTCAAATGTTCTGTCTGATCTCATCCTTCTCCTTGCAGGAACAAACATTCCCATGGATTACTTGTATCAAATCCTGGAGTTTCCATGTGCTCCTGAGTACAAACAGGCCCTCTCCTTACAGGATATTTATGGAGCAGAACCATCAGGTGAGAAATGAGCAGTTTTAGGGCTCATGTCATTTACTTGTCCAGGAAAAGGAATTGTTTGTAGCATCAAGCTTTTTTCCAGTCTCTGGGATCTCATATAAAGTAATTAACCGAGAATTTCAGGGTCAGTGTGTGGCCCTGAGGCCAACAGGAAGAATCTGCCCACATCCATGCTACAAAACACTACAAGCCTTCAAAACCAGGTGGGCACATCCAAATCCTGCAGGGAATGGGATGAGCAGGGTGGGTGTGGGCATCAGGGCAGCTCCTCCACAGCTCTGCTCTCATCAGACAGGGAGGACAGGATGTAATAATGCCTTGTGCTGATTTATTGTAAACATTTCATATTGCCAGTGATCCATGGGAAACCACCTCTGGTGCCATGAGCTTCAGGCAGTCTGAGAGAGCTGCTGCCTCTACAAAGCCTTAGTCCTGCACAGGATCCTGTCCCAGGGCACTGAGAGCCTGCACATCCCTGAAGAAGGGTAAAATCTTCAGGATGTGACCCCACAACTCATTACTGCTGCTTCAAGAGGTCCTTGGGTCTAGTTTTCATCACAATTAGGCTGATTATTTTGTGTTTTGCTTCTGATTCATCCCAGCACCAAAAACATCGCCTTGGCTGAAGCAGATTTTTGTGTTTGGGTTTTGCAATCTGCCCCCCTCCCTCTCTCCTGGCCTCCCTTGGTGAAAGTTAATTTAGGACGGCAGCCTTAGAGTGAAAAATGGTGTTTTTCGGGAAGCACCAACTGAGGGCAGCTGTCCATGCAGGAAGGGGCAATCCTTGCTTTTAGGAATATCAAGGACAAGTCCCCAGGAGGCAAAGTCATGCCTGAAATTCCTGCTGTTTTCCTGATCCAAGTCAGGGAGCTTCTTGGTGATTGCCACAGCACCATCCCCACCAGAATCTTTTAAAGAAAAAAACAATAAATAACCAACAGTAACACAGCTTTTCTTCATGGATCAGATTGTTCTCAACCCAGAAAACATTCCCTAATAACAGGATTCCACCATGATGGTGTCACCAAAGCCTGGCAATGCCACTTGAGAGCCCCTGATCTTAAATAAAGTATTTTCCTTCCCAGCAGTGAAAACTGCAGTGCCTTCACCCACTCCTCTGAATAATGGGAGTGTTTCTGCAAGCTTGCCATGGTAATTTAAAATCAATTTTACTTTGGTTTCCCATTATAACTTTTGCTATAGGAAATTAACACTTTAGTAAATCACCTATCGCCTGCAAAAACAACAGAGTGCAATAAATGGTAGTGCCTGTGAGGTTTGGTTTGATTGCAATGAAAAAAAAATCCCAATGGATATAATAATATAATGATGTGATAATTAAATATGTATTTTGGTAGAATCAGAGAATCGTTTGGGTTGGAAGGGGCCTTTAAAGGCCATCCAGTGCCATGCTCCTGATGTGGGCAGTGACATCTTCAACCCAGATTGCTCAGGGCTCTGTCCAGCTTGGCATTGGGCAGCTGCAGGATGGGCTGTACCCTTTGGATCTACCCTTTGGAGGAGCCAGCATGATGAAAGCATCATCCCTGTGTGTGCAGGATAGTCACCAGCCCCACAGACAGTGCTGGGGTGGGATCTGAAGGTGATTAATAAAACTTACTCCAGCCTGTGGCCCAGCAAATAGTTTTGGAGAATATCTGAGCCCAGGCCTTCTTGCTGTCTCAGTTGGCTTCACCATCTCATTACAAGGTACAGCAGAGGATCCTGTTCACCCTCCTGTTTTTGGGAAATGATGCTCAACCCCCCTGGTGATGCTGTTGTGAAAGCAGAGCTGTATCTCCCATGGCAAATAAACTGCTCCATTTCTTCTGGAGTTATGGGGCTTATTTTCTGATGGTTTCCTGCCTGTTTTCCCAGCAGTGAACAGGAATTACAGAATATACCAGCTAACTCCAGCTCTTCCCATGACTACCACTTCAATAAAAAACCATGCAAAAGAGATTATGAAGAAAAAAAAAAAAACCCCACAACTGTTTCTGAGTTCCCCATTTAAATTGTTACAGCCATTCAAAAGCAGGTGATTCCTGCCATCCAAACCCACAGATTATCCAGCCCAGCTCTTTAAATGCATAGGACAGGGAAAAAAATATGTTAGGCTGGGCCTTCATCTCTTCTCCTGATGATTCCTGCTTTCAGCCCTTGCTGTCAGCAGTCCCCTCCCAGCACCAGCAGAATCAAAGGTGGAACCAGCTCCGACAGGAGGAATAACAAAAGCGCCGGCACCGCTCGCGAGTCATTTGGAAGTTCCTGCCTCTCTCCCAGTTGCACGTTAATGAGCACAGGGAGAGCTGGGGTTGGTTTGGCTCTGTGTTTGAGAGCCTGCTCAGGAGCTGGAGCTCGCTGTTCTGTGGCTTTCACAGGTAAAACACTCTCCTCCCAGGCTCCAAAAATCCTTGTCAAAACTGGCGTGTATAGGCGGATCCAGAGGATGAAGATGGAGGATGGATGGGGATGGATGATGGATGGCTTCTGCAGAGACAGGCTGCAGAAAGCCCCTCTGATCTCTCCATGTGTCTCCCCTCATTTCCTCTGAGGCATTTTGGGGTGGATGTGTGAATTTTAAGTGTAAAACATCTTTGGGATTAACACCAAGGGTGCAGAACACAAACAACAAATGGACAAGCCAGGGTGGATGTTGAGTGTGGGCTTAAGAAGAACCTCCTCAAAGGTCTGGAGAACCTGGATGGGATAAAGGGTCTGGTTTTTCTTTCTCATCTTAGGACTCCTTATAAAATAAGGGCCAGAAGGTAAAATTGGGACAGAACGGCTACACCTACACAGGCAAATCTGCCTTCCAGCTGTTGGTCTCCCTCTTCTCTGGACATGTCACCATGGTATGGGACACCTCATCCCTGATGGACATCCCCAAGCTTTGAAGATGCAGTATGGAGACAGAAGACCATCTTGGTCCCAAAATAAAACACTTCCCATGAATCCCAGAATCACAGAATGGCTCAGGTTGGAAGGGATCACAGAGAGGGGGTGATGTGGTCCAACCTCCCTGCTCCAGAAGGGCCATCTCAGAGCACAGGGCACAGGATTGTGTCCGGACAGTTCTGGAATATCCCCAGTGAGGAGACTCCACAGCCTGTCTGGACAATCTGTTCAGTGCTTGGTCACTGCA
Organism: Zonotrichia leucophrys gambelii; assembly: GCF_028769735.1. Taxonomy (NCBI): domain Eukaryota; kingdom Metazoa; phylum Chordata; class Aves; order Passeriformes; family Passerellidae; genus Zonotrichia; species Zonotrichia leucophrys. Next base: position 110,732,673 of record NC_088172.1, on the reverse strand, counting down.
CTGCGCTCCTTACCCAGAGGGAGGAGCCAAGCATTCCTACCTGGATATAATCTGGAGATTCTGGAACACCAGCATGGCTTCTCCACTGGATTTCCCAGAGGAACAGCAGCTGCCTCTTCCACTGGATCTTCAGAGGAAGACTACACCCTTTTCTACAGGATCCCTGCTCTAGCAGAACCACACCTGACACTCTAGGAGGGCTGCAGCCACATTTCCAATTGGATTGCTACCAACACCCTGACCCACAGGGTGTCAGGTTGTGTTCTGATTCTGTCAGTGTTGTTCTAGTTTACTTCATTGTTTATTTTATCTTTTTATTTTTTCCCTATTAAAGCACTGTTATTTCCTCCTCCCATATTTTTGCCTGAGAGCCCCTCAATTTAAAATCTATAGCAATTCGGAAAAGGGAGGGCTTTCACATTTTCCATTTCAGGGGAGGCTCCTGCCTTCCTTAGCAGACATCTGTCTTTTGAAACCAAGACCTTCAAGAAAAAACCTTCAAGATCTAAGCCCAACTAGAAAGTTAAGACAACCAGGTCCAGCACTAAACCATGTCCCTAAGCACCACATCTGTGGGACAGTTCTCAGTCCAGCTCATCCACTCTTCCAGTCCACATTTCCTGAGTTTACCCAACAGAAATTATGGGAGACGGTGTCACAAGCCCTGCTGAAGTCCAGGTACACAAAACCCACTGCTCTCCCCTTGTCCATCCAGGTGGTTGTCTCATCGTGGAAGGCAATTGTGTTGGTCAAACATGATTTCCCTTCAGTGAATCCATGCTGACAACTCCTGATTGCCTTTCCTGACACTGGTGTTTTCCCACTTACAGCATTTCCTTTTGACAAATGGGCATCTCCCTTCGGGGGACAGCAAACAGAGTCACTGGAAAATGCCTCCCTTGTGTTAATGAGCATTTTGCAGATGTGCAGGGACCCTCCCAACCCGTGGGGGAGAACACAGTGATGCTCTGAGAGCTCTGCAGAGCCTCCTGGGAGCTGGCAGGATCTCTCCCAGACTTCCTGGTGCACAGCAAGTCCTGTGGGATTGCTCGTGCCATTCCACACCACTGTGGAGTTGGATGGACAGGCAGGTGGAGAAGGAAAAGCAGGAATAAATTAAACCTTCCTTGCCCCATCCTCTCTCATCCCAAATCAGTGAGAGGCTGCCAGTGCCTGGGGTGCCACGTCCAAGACAATCACAGCTGACAGTGCCTTCGAGGGACGCTGTCAAAGACTTTTAGGCTCATCATTCAGCAATGGGAAGATTTCCTGACCGATTTCATGGGAAGGAGTCCCTTTGCAGACACGCTGGGAGTGCCACCTGCAGCCGGTGTGGCTTCAGCCCTGCTTCCCAGAGCTCCAGGATGGTGCCACCACCCCTGAAGGTGAGGGCTGGGTCACAGGAGCAGGAGGAGAGGCGTGGTGAGGAGCCAGGGATGAGGAGGTCTCTGTGGAACACTTTTGATGGGTGGATGGTGGCCATACCATGGTGCAGCCACACCTGGTGGGATGGGGAGATGCCCTTTGCTTCTTCTCCTGGTCCATGTTTTTGTCATGGTTTGAGGACTACAGGTATTGGCAGCACCTTGGGATTTCTGAGGTGTTGATGCTCACAGCACCAGGTAATTCCTGTCTCCAACACCAGATGTCTGATGTCAGATGGGAATACTCTGAGATCAGGGAGAGAAAGGGGCAGATGCAGAGGGTGACACATGTGACACAGTCAGCATCCCACAATGTCATCCTGTGGAGGAATTGCTCTCTGGGATGGGGAGAAGGAGGATGAGGTCGGACATCTTCCACTATCCCAGGTTGCTCCAAGCCCTGTTCAACATGGCACAAGTTATCCACAGTTTCTCTAGATAACCTGTGCCAGGGCCTCCCCACCCTCACAGGAAACAATTCTTTCCCAATATCCCATCTATCCCTGCCCTCTGGCAGTGGGAAGCCATTCCTTGTGTCCTGTCCCTCCATCCCTTGTAAATGATCTCTTCCCATCTTTCTTGTAGGCTCCTTCAGGAACTGGAAGGCCACAATCAGCACATCCCAAAGCTTTCTCCAGGCTGAACAATCCCAGTTCCCTCAACCTTTCCTCACAGCTGAGCTGCTCCATCCCTCTGCTCATCCTGGTGCCTCCTCTGGACTCTCTCCAGCAGCTCCAGGTCCCTCTGATGTTGGATCTCAGATCTGGAGGCAGCTCTGCAGGTGGGATCTCACCTGAGAGGGACAGAATTCCCCCCTCCCCTGCTGCCCACACTGTGGGATCAGCCCAGGGCATGGGGAGGTTGGGATGGGTCATGTCCAGTTCTCAGACCCCTACCTCAAGCTGAGATAAATTATGAATTAATTTATGTTAAATACCTCATTGGAAAATCTCTCCATTGCCAAAGTACCAAGTGGGGTGAACCCCCACACTTCTGGTCCAGCAATTCTTCTGTTTATTAAATACCCTCCATATTCACCCAATTTCTTTTTCCCGCACCAGACCCTTGCACCACTTTCACCTTTTCCAGGATTTTGCCCACAAACCTTTCTACTTAATGATTCTGGATTTAATTTTTAAACAGTTTTGATATTTTCTTTTTACATTTATGACTGCCACATTGGACAATGCATTCCAAGGAAAAATGCATAGTGAACAAACACCCCATATAATATATATAATCATACCTTAATATATAAATTTCATCTATAAATATACATATAATATGTAAATATAGTAATATATAAATATATAATATATAAATTCATACCTTAAACATAGACATAGGTGCATATTCATGTGCAAACCTATATGAATCTATGGCTTATTTATTCATTTGAGGTGCATATACCTGTATATAGAGAGGTGTGTGGCATATAGAAATAAAAGAAAAATGTCTGATTTATGAGCTATATATTTATATAAGTAAACCATATATGTTTATATATATCATATATATGACCACATTCATGGTTTATTTATTCATTTCTACATCTATATGGACAATCTCTTGCTGGCAGAGAGTTGAAACCAGGCAGTGCTGTCTGATGCAAAGATGGGGATTCAGTTTTGAGGTCAAACTGGAGTAAATAAATGAGTATTTTGATGGTTTTGTGTAAAAAACCTTTGTAACTATTCAGAAAAGCCCTTTTTAGAAATGTAGGGAATGTCACTTCTTGGCAAAACTGTTCTTCCTGGTTGTATCTTGTTTTTTTAATCTTCACATTCAGTGCCTGTCATTTGTAGTGACCCATTACTGTCTGACATACTATCATGGCACAATAAATCATAAAAGTACACAAAATAAAATAAAATAAAATAAAATAACAGTAAAATAAAATAAATGAGTATAGCTTCATACGGGTGTCATTATTGTCATTGGAAAGCCAAAGGGTTTGCTCACAGATGATGCAAGGAAGCAGCTGAAGATAAGGAGAAATTTGCTCTTTCAGGTTGCTGCTCCACATGGAGGCATCAGGAAACCATGGCCAAGCTCTCTCTGTCCTTTCCCCGTCCCGACATTCCCGGAGACGTTACACGAGCTGAACTTCGCTCAGATTCTGGCATCTCCCTCCGTGCTCCCATTCCCCCCTGCCTTTCTCTGGTTTCCCTCCCGAGCTGCAGACGGCGGGTCTGGGCAGCAGAGATCTTATCTGTGCTCCTGGATGCTGAGAAGGAGGGAGGGAGGGATGGAGGAGCCTCTCCCGCCCTGGATGTGAGATGGGATCAGTGCTCAGCCACTCCATCCCCGCATCCCATCCCTGCATCCCCTTCTCTGCCACTCCCATCCCCCAGCCTTGGCTCTGGGAGGAGGTGTAGCTTTAAATTTGACCTAAAAAGAGCATTGAAGTGACTCACTGGATTATAGACAGACCCACACGTGGATCCCGGGCTGAGAGGAAGGAATCTCGCTCACATCAGTTCATGAATCCAAGCTCAGATGCCGATCTGACAAACTGTGGGTGAGGAGAGGTTCCCCTCCTGCCACCCCAGCCCTGGGATTTGGTTCAGATTTTGATAATCTCAAGACTAACAGGGCAGAGGGGGGATTTTATTAATGCATTGGTGTTTGGGGAAGGGGGAAAGCAGCCAGAAATCACCAAGTGCAAATCAGGGCAAAGAGGAAACATTATCCACCATGGAGATGTGGCTGTGCCACCCAGGAGAGCTGGAGGATGATACCATGGGAAACAGTGAATATCCTGCTGTGGAGGGAAGGGAAAGAGCCAGGATCCAGCCCTTTGCCTCTCCTAGAAAATCACTAAAGCAAGCAATAGTAATTGGAGAGCTACTTGTAAGCTGGGCATCTTCTCCCCTGCTAAAAGCTTTGCCTGTAGCGCCGAAGGAGCGGCTTGTGATAAATATATATATATTAAAAATATCTGCTCTGACAAGCGTGAAGCTGGAGAGGCAGAGAGGCAGGGGAGGAGGTAAGGCGGGTAGGAAGCATAAATCAAAATGTTTTGCTGCTCCTAATTAAATCCATCAACCTGTTTGAAACAAAACCCACTCTTGGTCAAGGGGAAGATTGGAGGATGAGGAGCTGACAATGCTTGATGGCCACGGTGGCCAACAACTCCCTGAGCCTCATGTAGGAACAGGGGGGAGTCCTTACTCTAGGATCTGAGCTCCAGGAAAATCTCCAGCCATCTGTGCCAGAGGAGGCAGAGCAATCACAGCCAGGCAGGGAGGAGAGGGGGGAAAAGCAGTGCAGGGAGGGCTGGGAACCTTCTCAGTGCTGCACATCCTCTGCAGCCAGACGCCTGCAATGTGCTGCTGCCAGCCCTGCAGCCACCACGGCCTCTGCAGCTGGGATTGGGTCAGGAAGAGCAAAATGGGGTAAAAGGGAGGGCTGGGAAGGGGAGGAGGGGGACAGGGAGTCGTGCTGCTGCTGCTGCACTGTCCAGGATGTGCCTGCAGTGGGCTTGTGGCCCTCACTCCTCTCCCAAAGGAGGTGCAGAGCAAGAAAATACTCAGAGAAGGATGGTGAAGGAGACTGGGGGGGTGGAACGGTTTCTGTGCATTCAGGAATTGTTTGGGTTGGAGGGGACATTTAAGATAATCTCATTTGCCCCCCTGCCATGGACAGGGACACCTTCCACTATCCCAGGCTGCTCCAAACCTTGTCCAACCTGGCCTTGGACACTTACAGGGATCCAGGGACAGCCACAGTTGCTTTGGGAAATCTGTGCCAGGGTCTCACCACCCTCATAGGGAACAATTCCTTCCCAATATCCCATCCATCCCTGCCCTGTGGCAGTGGAAAGCCATTCCCTGTGTCCTGTCCCTCCATGCCTTGTCCCCAGTCCCTCTCCAGCTCTCCTGGAGCCCCTTTAGGCTCTGGAAGGGGCTCTGAGCTCTCCCTGGATCCTTCTCCTCTCCAGGTGAACATTCCCAGCTCTCCCAGCCTGGCTCCAGAGCAGAGGGGCTCCAGCCCTTGGAGCATCCCCATAACATCCTCAGGACTCATTCCAGCAGCTCCATGTCCTCCTTCTGCTGAGGACTCCAGACAAATGTGTCACAGAGACCAAGATTCTTCAGGCCAGAAAAGGGAGAGTTGATGTCATTCAAGAAAAAGAGCTGTGAAATCCAGAGTCCCCTGCAATGAAGGATTTCCCTCTGTATGGGGTGGTTGGTAACAGATCAAACCCTGCAAAAGAAAGGCTCCTTTTTTCTATAAAGCACAGCTGAATTGGGCAACTCCTTCTCATAATGCCAAGGATTTAGGAAAAATGAATAACAGAGAAACTCAACCACCAAGGAACACTCTGTTATTAAATCAGCAGCAGCACATCCATCTCAGAATCATCCTGGGATGCATCCCTGTGTGCTTGCCTTGTTCTTGCACCCACCTGTTACTCAACCTGCTCCTGGTGGACTTTAAACCTGGCCCAGCATTACTGTTGGGTTTTTTCAGTCCCAAACATGGCCCATTTCAATTTTTTTCAGCAAATTCCACCCAAAAGTTGAGTTGACAACTGCAGGGCAGCCTGAGCTGAGTCTGGTGCTTGTGACTGAAGGAAATTACCCAGTGCCCTGAAATCCTGAACAGGGATGGTTTTGCCCTGGCTTTCCCAGGGCAACATCAAAATCTGCCCCAGCTGAAGCAGGTTTGGCACAGAGTTGGTGAGAATGAAACTGTGTGGGATGATTTCTCTCCATCCCACATCCTGCTTGCAAAGGGCATCACAGACCTGATGTGTTTTGGGGCCACCTGCTGTGATCTCTTCATCAAGGAGTGGTGCAGCTGCTCCAAAATCTTATAAACAACCTACAGCCCTTCCCACTGTCCTGACCTTGCTCTATGCCTTGCAGTGATGGTTTCCACAAGGGGAGTTTTATGGGGAGTGAATGCTCTTCTAGGGCTCATATGAACTGTGAGTGGAAATCTGCTGAGCTGTTGGGAAGAGAGGGGGTAAAGGAGCAAGCTCTGGAGAAACACAGAGGCTGCTCCTGCTCTTCAATCCAGCCAAAATTAAACACTGTGAAAATCCCACAGGTTGGTGGAGGTGCTAAATATTGCTGTGAAGTGGGCAAAGTGAGAGTGACAATTAGATACTTAATAAGGGTTTGTTTTATATTTAAGGGTTTATTTGTTTCTTTGAGGATGCATGGAGTGGGAGGTGATGTAACAGGTCAGGAATGAGCTTTGGTGTGATTTCCCTTAGCATCTGGGATGGGGAATTTCACATGAGAAATGCCATCAGACCTCTGGATTTGGCTTCCAGAGCTATCCAGGTTTGATTTATCCACACAAATAACGGAGCAAAAAATACCCAGGGTCCCTGCTGGTGATTTGTTCCCATTACTGCCTTCCCACGCTGCTGGAAGATGTGGAGCTTGTTCCAAGCTGGAATTTGACTGACATCCCTCTCCAAACACTGGAGCTCACTGGGTGATTTTATCTCCTGCACAGAGCAGAGATTGCCTTGCTGAGGGTGAGTAACCAGTGGTGCCCATGGCAGGAGTGACTTCAGTGCTTTCAGAAATCAGAGTTCACCCACTGGGCCTGTTCTGACTCGGGAGACAGGAGCCATGGGAACCATTGTTAGCATTTCACAGGAGAGTGGGTTGATATTTTTTAATCAACATTTGCATGCTTAAAACTTCGCCTCTATTTTATTTTTATCCACCTCCTTTCTCCTTGTACATTTTCCAGCGCACAAAAAAGAAGGAAAGAAAGGAAGAGAACTTTTTAATTAAACTTTTGAAGAAAACTACAGTACAAAGCTGTTCTTTATATTGCAGGAGATAAATCACTGCAAACATTTGGAAAAGCCCAGGCTTTGGTGCATTGTGCCAGTGAAATCACACATCAGGAATGATCTGAGGCCCAAATTTGGCTCCTGGTTGAAGGGGCCACTAAATGAACTTGGTTGTCACTGCTTATCAGCTAAGGCACCAAGGGAATGTGATGCTGGACATGTCTTGGCCAAGCTGGATGGGGCTTGGAACAACTTGGTCTGGTGGAAGGTGTCCCTGCCCATGGCAGGGGGTGGAACTGGATGAGATTTAAAGATTCCTTTCATTGCAAGGCACCTTTAAATAAGCAAAATGCTAAAGCTGAAAAAGCAGCAAGAAATGAATAATGTAATGAGCTGAGCTGAACTTTAGGTGAGTAAAACATGTGCCTGGTTCTGAGGTGTTTGCTCTAGATCCTTCCAGCTGGGATAAATCCATTTGTGTCCTTCAGGCACAGGTGTCCTTCCATAACTGTGAAGGAAACTCAAGGGAATGCTCAGAAATGTGTCTCCATTTTGGAGATTTTCTTCTGCTAAGGTGACTCTTGTTTTCCTTGAGTCCAACCATTAACCCAGCACTGCTGTGTTCACCACCAAGCCCTGTGACACCTTGTGACACCTTCTGGACACTTCCAGGGATTCCAGTGCGGATTCCACCACTTCCCTGGGCAGCTGATCCAATGCCTGACCCCTCCCACTACACTGGAGCTTCTGCCTCTGCTCTGCTGTCAGTGATGGACCAACTCTATCCACACAAATCAATGGCATGCAGGGTTATAACAACCTTAAAGAAGGATTTTTTCAGGAGAAAATGAACAGGGGGAAAAAAAATCCCTCCACTCTAGACAATGTTTCCTCAACCCCTCCTCAGCTGGCTCATTTAACACAATGAACTCTCAAAATATCCCTCCACTGGTTCCAGTGAAGCTCTGCTCCTGCTTCCATGGACTTTGGAGCAGCATTTTTGTCTCCAGACCCAACTCCCTGAGCAGTTTGGCAGCAGCCAGTGCAGCTCATGGGCAAGGCAGGGAGGGATGCACCCCTTCCACACTCTGGCTCACACACCAGCTTGGGTTGATATGGGGGCTGCAAAGGTTTTCTGTCACACCCTTGGCTTTTGTAGTGCAATATTCAGGTGGAAAAGCAGATATCCTGTCTGGTTGGGGTTGCAGAGAATCAGAGAAGTATTGAGAAATCTGGAGGTCTCCGTCTGACCATCACCTGATTGGGTCAGCCAGGACTTGGCAGCATCCATGACTCCAGAGCATGCACAAAGATGGAGATTCCCCCACTTCTCTGAGTGCCTCTTCCAGTGCTGCACAATCTCCTGTGAAAAAGCCTTTCCTGCTGTTCCATCTGAACATCCCAAAATCTTGGAGAAGCAGTCATGGAGTCCCAGAATGGTTTGGGATTTGGGTTTGGGTTGGAAGGGACCTTAAAGATCATCCAGTTCCACCCCCTGGAATGGGAAAGGACATTTCCCGCTATCCCAGGTTGCTCCAAGTCCCATCGAACCTGGCTTTGGACATTTTTAGGGATCCAGGGGCAGCCACAGCTTCTCTGGGCAACCTGTGCCAGGGCCTCACCACTCTCACTGGGAAAAATTCCTTCCCAATATCTCATCTAAATCTCTCCTCTTTTTAGTATCCAACAATTCCTTACTAAAAAAAAATGACTGAATGGAAAAAGGGAATTTTGGTATCAGTTTTGCATTAGAAATAAAATGGCACCAAAGAAAGAGCAGAGAAGTGCAAGAATTTTAGACTGACATTTCACAAATCAAGTGTTTCAATCTCCCATGTCAGCAGTTAGCTCAAAAGAAAATGGAAAAATTACCCTGAAACAAAGGAACTTTTTTTTTTTTAATATCCTAAAGCAGAGTGTGAGCTGCACTGGGAAGGGGAGGGTCTGCCTGCTGAACATGGAGAGAGCAGGAGCACTTAAAATCATGTAGTAAAATCAGGGATGGATCCCTCTTCCTCCAGGTTTGCTCCTGGATTTTCACCGTGCTTGAATTCAGCCTTGAGCTAGACGTGGGTTTGCCTCTCTCCACGCTGCAGCCCAGCAGCAAACCAGGAGTTCAGAGACCACAGCAGGCATTATGTCATCCTGCGAGGAGGAGCTGGGCAATCCTGCAACCACTTCTTTCCAAACCCCTTCATCCAATCCCTCCTCCAGCAGCATTGCTGAAAACTGAGGGGAAAAAAGAAAAGAAGCCTGGCCCCGGGGGATGGGTATGACAAAAGGAGATCCCACATCAGGATGTCCCGATCAGCATCCCAGAGGGGGAAGAGCTGCGGTGCTGGGTTGAGAGGGGTGGAAGTGCCTCCCTGGCTGTTGTTCACCTGCCAGATCCCTCCTGCTTGCAGGAAAATCTGTGTGCAGCAAAAGGTGATGTCATCCCTTCCCCGCTCCTGAAATCCAACTCCTTGCTGAATGTGGCTCAGGGCTGGTGTTATTAACACTGTCTTTGACACATCCTGTGCTCTGATTATTTCTTGCTTTCTATTTATTTTATTTTACATTTTATTTCTATTTATTTTATTTCTATTTTTTATTTTATTTCCATTTATTTTATTGAATTTTTAAATTTCTAGTTATTTTATTTTATTTATTTTTATATTTTATTTATAATTTTATTTTATATTTTATTTTATTTTATTTTTAATTTATTTTTATATTTGATTTTATTTTATTGATTTTATTTTATTTCCATTTAATTTATTTAATTTATTTTATTTATATTTATTTTTTAAATTTTATTTTTATATTTTATTTTTTATTTTATTTTAGTGATTTTTTAAAATTTTTTTTAATTTTTTTTTTTCATTTTCCACCCCTCTTTTCCTCCTCTTGCTGCACACTGACCAGGCTCCTGAGACTCAGGTTGATTAAATTTCTATGCCTTGCAGCTTCCCTGGAGTCCACATAATTTATGTAAATACGAGAGATAAGAAACGAGGGGGAATCACAAGAAAAATGGAGCATTAAGCCGCCAAGATCCATTAAATTCTCCATCACCCTTTTCAGAATCTCAATGCTCAGCCGCACCCCCCCCCCATGTTTTCCCTCTGCCACAGCAGCGTGGATCAAATTGACGCTGTTGGGATGAGGAAATCCACGGGATCATTCCCCACTCCTGCCTGACACCGGGGTTCTGCCCTGCCTGCAGTGGATCCATGCAGGGAACCAGCCCTGCTCCTGTTGTGGTGTGTCCAGGTTGTCCAGAGAAGCTGGGGCTGCCCCATCCCTGGAAGTCTCCAAGGCCAGGTTGGACTGAGCCTGGAATAACCTGGGATAGTGGAAAGTGTCCCTGCCCATGGCAGGGGGTGGAACTGGCTGAGCTTTAAGGTCTCTTCTCATTCCAGGATTCTATGATTCTTTACCAAAGATTTCTCATTTTTAGTAATTTATCCACATTCTGCACCCAGCTGTGCCCAGCATCACACAATTTCAGCCAAAATGGACCACCCTGGTGCTGCTCATTTCCAGCACAAAGTGCCCTCCTGTGTTCTGAAACCTCCTCCCCTCCATTCATCCCATTTTATCCCCACTTCTGTTCATCACCAGCCACAACCAACAAGGATCAAAGGGGCTCCAGAGCCATTATCCCAAACTCCTTATCCTATCCTCAAACTCCTGCTTCTTATCCTTATTATCCCCTCGATGGCAGGGATGCTTGTCGTGGTGTGATTTCAGGGTTTACCTCAGAAATCTGGGTCTTTCCCTGATACTTCCCTTCCCAGGTGTGCCAGTCACATCTCCTTTCTCTCTCTGACCCCTCCCAGCACTGTCTGTCAATCCTGGAATCCCAGAAGGGCATTGAGTGATTGACAGATTCAAAGGATGCCCTCTACCCCCAGGGGGACATTGGGCCATCCAGGTGTCCTTTGTCCCTTAAGATCTCCTCTCCTGTACCTTGGTGGGATCCCTACCCCTTCCCTCCTCCTCTCCCTGGGGTTAAAAGGAACAGCAACCACACGGTTTGGGGAGTTCTGTTGGAGGAGTTGCTGGATTCAGAGGCCTGTGGGCCAGAATAAAGCTCTGGATCCAAACCCTCCATCAGAACTGACTCCTTTCCTTCACCACCACCTGTGGGAATTCAAGACATCCCTCTGGCTGTCCTGAGCAGCCAAGACCCCTGCCAGGGGGTTCAGAGACCCTGGCACAGAGCCCAAGACACCTGTGACTTTGATTATGACCCAAGGAGCAAATTACCAACCTTAGATGAAGATCTGCAAGTCACAACAGTTTAAGTAGAATGATAGTGAATTTATCACGGGGTGAAAAATAGATTTTTGGGGTTTTTAGAATGGGGGTTCCTAGGGCAAGATTGAGGAATCTGGGTGTGTCCAGCCTTTCTCCTTCTTCCTCTTGGCCTCCATCTTCTGCTGTGATGGTGGCACTTTTGGATTGGTTTAGAGTGGAAGCTCATTGTCTAACATAGGTGATAGGTATTGGGAAGTAATTGTAAATAATGTACACGAAGTTTTTAGTATAAAAACACCGCCCTGGAGGCAGGCAGAGTGCCTTGGACTCTCTTGCTGAGCGGACCTTGGCTGGACAGGAGAAAGAATTTTATAAATAAGAAACAATAAACAACCTTGAGACTGAGAAATGAAGAGCTCTGACTCCTTCTTCGATTGCTAGGCTGGAAAAAGAGACTTTCTAACACATCCTGGGGTGACTCTGACCAGCTAAAGTCCTGAGACCCCCCTAAAAGATTCTCTGCCAGAGGGAAACCTGAGGAGCAGTCCCTGTTACAGGGAAAGCTCCATCCTGCAGCCACCAGAACTCCTGAAAGCCTGGACTTGCCTCCATGCACCCAGCTTCAGCACTCAGCCAGCCAAAAGTGTCTCTGGGGTGAAACACCACAGTTGCCATTATTTGATTCAGCACCAAGAGCCAGACAAGCACAGGCACAATATTGGTAATTACTCCAATGTGCTCCAGAGGCAGGTGGAGCAACAGCCTCCCTGCCCAGCTCTATCCTGAGCAGCTGGAGCTCCCTCCAGGAAGGGATGTCACATCCCAAGAGACAGAGTTATTCCTGGGTAAAGCAAGGTGAGCAGGGTGATGCAGTTTAGGATGCTCAGGAGAGCTTCTGCTCTCCCCACATCCTTGGGCAGCACAAGAGCCCAGCGAGGGCTGCACCCAAGATGGACTCAAAATGGTCACCAAATGGACAACCAGTCACACTTTTATAAATTCTGGTTCATTTGCATATTGGAGTTAATTGTCCAATTATAGCTTTAGGTTATGAAGGTCTCTGCACAGGATGTTCCTGTGCTGTCAGCTGAGCACAAGGGCATGACCTGAACATGGCCCCAGATCAGCCTTTCAACTCCAATTCCTGGAAAGTTGTATTGGGAAGGAGTAGGGGTTGTGTCAGCAGCCTGTTGTCCTTCTTTGTACTGCCTCTGCCTTGCCTAAGTCCCTTCCTAACCATCCTGATAGATGGAACCCCCTTCTCCAGCCTGTCCATCACTCAGCAGGGTAGGTCAGGCTTCCGAGCCAGTAAAGATCTCCCTGGAATAATTCCAAGGAAATTGGCACTGCAGTTTGGTGATCTGGCTCATTAAAATGTCTGTAGAATCGTGGAATAGGTTGGATTGGAAGAGATATTAAAGATCATCTCATTCCACCCTCTGCCATGGCCAGGGACACCTTCCACTATCCTGGGTTGCTCCAAGCCCTGTCCAGCCTGGCCTTGGACACTTCCAGAGATCCAGGGGCAGCCACAGCTGCCCTGGACAACCTCTTTCCTGGCAGTATTTTGGCCCCTAACAAGGAGCAAAACCCAAAAATTAATCCTGAGGTTTGTCTGGGAGGTGTCCTGGAAGGGAGACAGTTCCCAGTTGGCAGAGTGGATGGGAATGCTGTTTTGGGAGGGATACAAGGACATGAGGGATGGGAAACGTGGCAGACAGGGCATGGCCAGATTGCACCAATTGGCCTCAGAGCCAGGAAACACCCCTGGGAATCTGTTCTGAAGGTGCACAAGCAACTGGTAAACCCTGTCCCAGGCCTGGCGCAGGCACCTACACATGTGATGCCTCAGGTTTTAGCTTTTATATTATTTAGATTCTGCACTGCTTTAGTGTGTAATTCCGAGCTTCATATTAAGGAATGGTGAGCTCTCTTCACAGAGCAGAGAGATAAAACAATTACTTTTCTAGCTTGGGACCAAGGACAACTGATCCAAATCTCAGGCCCAAGAGCATAAACAATGTGGACTGAAGAGAGAAAAACAAGAAGGATGGTACTTCATAACCTAAAGCTATAACTGGACAATTAACTTCAATATGCAAACGGACCAGAACTTATAAAAGTGTGAGACCTCATGACTGGTTGCCCATTTTTGTGACCATTTTGGGTTCATCCTGGGTGTAGCCCTGGCTGGGCTCTTGTGCTGCCCAAGGTGTATTCATTGAGGCCTTTTAATAAATCCCTACTTTGTTCTTTAACTCTGTCCAGTCTCTGTTCTAGCTCAGCCTTCACAAGGCATCACATGGACACACACATGGACACCTCTGCCTGCTCCCAGGCCCAGCTCAGTCACCAGAGCCACAACACTCCCAGTCAGCAGCAGGGCTGGAAGGGCACCTGCCCCCACGAGTGACAGCTGAGACCTCTTGTGACAGCACCAGGAGCCTCGGGGCTGTGCTGTCTGAGACTCACTCAGACCCAGAGAGCTCCTCTGAGACACAGCCTCCTGCTTCCCCGGGACTTCAGTCCTGCACAGAAAGTGCAGTTAACCCCAGCTCCTGGGAAACCTTTCCCTCTGCCAATGGATGGCATTGGGAATAATGACATAGATTTTTTTTATTTAAGTTTTGAGCTCACAGGTACTTCTTGAACTGCTTTTCTTAAGTGTGATGGAGAGAAACACCTCTTTAATGGAAGCAGAGAGTCTCCAGCAAAAATATTATTTCGGGATGCTGGAGCTTGAGAAAAAACCCACAAATCCTGAGTGGTGATGGCATCCCAGGAGCAGAAGTCACTGGCTGTCCCTCAGCCCTGTCCCTAACCTGGATGCTGTAGCAGTACCGTGGGTGTTTCTGCCTTCAGAGCTCTGCAGAGTCAATCCTTGGTGCCTGTGCCCAGGGCACAATTAACTACTCCAATAATCTAATATCAACTTATAGATCTTTCAATAGTCATCCAGGATCATGGTCTAATTAAGACTACAAATGAGTTAATCATGTGTGATGAAGTCTTCTAAGAAAATTACACCCAAGACTTCCATTCTGCTGGAGCAGCAGATACTTCTGACAGAGCTCCAAAGCAGAGACTAAAAGAGTGGTGATTAAATGGAGTGATGGGCATGAAAAAAACAAAGCTTTGTAGATTTCAAAGAAGGAGGCTACCTATAATCTGCAGCTTGGAGTGCTGAATTATTTGAGACAAATTTGATTTGGCAGATTCTCTTGAAATATCTGATAATTTTACAAACCACTCAGTGACCAGCAGTTAAAAGAGACCTATTGAGTCTCTCCCACTGGAGCAAAATATCTAATTTTGAGAAGTGGGGCAATGAAACACAGACCAGGACCACCAGTGATCATAACCAAGAAGGGCCAAGGAGAAGTGACAAACTTTTTGAATCTCCAAACCAGCAAGGGGAGCGACCCAGCCCCTGTAAATAAATGGGTGCCTGACATTCCACAGGGTTTGAAAGGTCTGTGCCTTGGCCTCATCCCATGCCATGGATGCATCATTTGCTGTGCTCTCACGCTAGAAATGACTGCAGTCATTAGGAACAATTTATGCTCAGGGAAATAATTATGGTCATTAATGGGGCTGCAAAGCAGAGGCTCTCAGGGAGCAGGAGTGGAGCGGTGGCAGCCGCCTGTGCGTGCGCCGGGACTGATGGGCACAGCAATTATGGTGTTCCCAGGATTGGGCATCCCAAATAACTCAAATCCAGCCTCAGGAGGCAGCCAATAACTGATTACTGCAAGGGGTGTTTGGGGAAATCCAGTGGGATCACAAGAAAAGCCACAGCAGTGCCTGGGAGAGTTGGCTGGACGCAGAGCAGGGGTGAGTCCCCAGAAGTCACCACTGACCACAGCTGGCATTTTTAAATCTGCTGATAATAATTAGTGAGTGGTGATAGTGGCTATTAATGAGGTCATGTCTGGCTTTTGAACCACAACTTTGCAGAAATACAGTCCAACATGGAATGGGAAATGTTTGCAAATGTCTGCAAAGAATCCTAAGCTGGGTTCCCAAGTCTTTGAGGCAGCTGATGGCATAGGCAGGACCCAGCTGTGTGGAGGAGATGGCTCATCCTCTGGGATAGCTTTCCCAGTGGAAAATAAAGGTTGGAAGAAATCTGGAAGCATCCAATGGTAATGACATTTTCAGGTCAGGTCACACAATGTGACCCAGGGAACGCTGATCTAAGGAAATCAGTAAGAACAGGAGGAGCCAGACTTGATGATCCTAGTGGGTCCCTTCCAATTCAGGATGTTCTGTGATTCTGTGTGTGATTTCCAGGAAAGTCCTGCCTGGATTTCCTGTTTCTGTGGAAAACACAGGATTATTGGCAGTTAGCTAATAAAGCTCATTTGGATTGTCTGGACAGTCTCCTAAAGATTTAATACATTACTTAAAAGAGTGGATTTGGAAAGGGGCACTGGTCAGTGAAATGGTTGATTGATAACACAAATATGTTGATCAATAACACAAATATATGCTGTATTCACTGAGACCAACTAGGAAAGGAAGTTTAACCCAGCCCATGGCAGCTGCTATTTAAGGCAAATCTCTTCCATCCCCTGAAAATGAGCCTGAAATCAGCCTTGCTGGGCACTCTGGCCACAGCTATGAGTTTCAGACCATCTACACCCCTTGGTGACCAAGTTATACCCTTGGGGACCAAACTCCCAGCTGCTTTTAGAGCCAAACTGAAAAATATCTTGTTTCTTCAGCAGAGAAATGACTGATCCTGTTTGTGTCCCTGTGTTGCTTGCAAGTTCCTGGTCCTGCATTGACTTCCAGGCTGAATTTTGCCAATTCAGCAGCTGGGATCTTGTTGTGATTGAACTTGATAAATTAAGCAGCCTTTTAGGGCAGGGGATGTCCCTGGTGTTTATTTAGTGAGCCAGACTAAATCAATCCATGCTGTTGTACACAAATGGGGAATTGCACTGTCCCCGCTTGCCTTGGGATTCCCCTTGGTGACAAGCAAGGTGTGACCAGAGGGAGAAGCAAACAAGCAAGGGTTGGTGGGGAAAGAAGGGGCTAAAATCACCACAAAAGGTTATGTCCTGCCAAACTTCCCACGTGGCTGAATTAAACAAAATTAACGTAAAAATAAAATACCAAAAATTAACAAAAATTAACTTAAAAAAATTAACTGGCTTGAGAATGATGGTGTTGTGGCCACTTGTCTCCAAGGGCTCCTTGGTTGGGAATGAAGGACCAACAACATTGTCCCACCTTCAGTAAGATCCTGAGTGCCAGTAGGATTAATTTATTAATATAAACAATAATAATAATATAAATAACATAATAATATATGTATATTATTATATTAGGTATGCAAAGTGCTCAGATGTTACCAAAATACAAGAGGTGGTGCCTCCAGCTGCAGGATGACCAGAGAGGAGGGGAATTACCACTGTGTGGTAAAACAGGACACAGAGGTTATGTGGCTTCTCAGGCCTTGGTGTTGCCTCCCAGGCTTCAGCATTTCTCTAAATAGTTCATTTAATAAATAGATCTTTTGGTTCTGGAGGACTCTCCCTGCTGCATTCCAGCAGGTATTACATGAAACATGGTGGCAGGAGGCAGCATGGAAATGCCTAATTAACAGGGAAACCACCCAGCAGCCAGGAAGGGAATCTGAAGAGGCAGCGTGGAGAGATTAAGGCAGCCAGGATACTGCCAGGGAATCAATCCATACAGGCATGGGAAGAAGAACTGAGGCCAACTGCAGAGATGAACATGGATGGTAATGATCACAGAGTCACACAGTGGTTACAGTTGGAAGGGACCATAAAGATCACCTCATTCCAACACCCCTGCCATGGGCAGGGAAACTTCCACTGATCCACATGCAAGGAAAACACACATATTTTTATCCCTGCATTGTTGGGAACAAAGTGACACAGCACCTGAGTAGGAGTGGTGCCAATGGCAATTCCCAAGCCACACCTATTTGGTGACTATTTGGGACTAAAATTAAAATTGGGGGAGTTGACTGAACAATCTCCTGAGGGCCTTTCCAAATTGAAATCCTCTGCAACTCTGGGAAATGCCTGCAGTGGGGAAGGCTGTGTCCAGTCAAAGCCATGCAGTCCAAATCCAAATGGGAATGTGGGCTCCAGGAATCCCTTGCAAAGAGAAAAGCAGGCAGCCCTGCTTGGAAATAGTGTCAAAAGTTTGAGAGCAAGGGCAAAATGCAGAGAAATTCCACAAACTTGCTTTCCACATGGATTTGGGCACCAGCTCAGGAGAAAGGCTGAGAAACAAGACTCTCTTTCCCCTGGAGGTTGGTTCCTTGCAATGTGGCCACAGCATGGATAGTCCCCAGGAGCAGGGAGGAGAAAGCCAAACCAGCCAGCCTGGCATTAAGAACTTTGGCCCCTGCAAGCCAAGAAAAATATCCAAATGGAAAGATAAAAATACAAAAAAATAAAACATGAAAAGGAGAGGTGTAATAGCCCACATGGAGCAGAGGAAGCCAAGCTGCAGACGCACAAAGTATCCTAAGGCTGTTTTCCCTGCCCGAGGCAGCAGAGCTGTGCTCACCCTGGCTGCCCTGCAGAGAATGAGTTTAGGGCTGAAACTGTTCCATTTTAGGAGCATTTTGCTGTGCTGGTGCTCAGGGCAGAGCCGGCACTGGCCCTGGCTCTGTTCATGCTCCCAGGGCCAGGTGGAAGTGGCATCTCCACAATCCCTGCGGGCAGCGAAAGTGGGTGAGGCTCCTTCCCTGTCCCCTCTGCTCCTGCCACCATGCAAGGAGTGGGAGGCAGGATGACCTACTTGTGTCATGCCCTGGAAGCCTCTTTTTGCTCCAGCCAAGGCATCTCCACGCTCTGAGGCTCCTGCTCTGCCTGTTGGAGCTGTCTGAAAGGATTTTTTTACTCACTTCTTCCCTCCCCTCCTGTCCCCCACCCGTCCCCTTGGCTCACCTGGGGCTGGAAGGGCTGAAAAAGCATTTTGAGAGATGCAGTAGGAACAGAAAGCAGAAGCTGGATTGTTTTAATCCCATAGTTTTGCTGTGGGAGGGGGAGATGTGGTGGAGGAGCATCCCTTGACATTGCATTCCTGAGAAATAGGGATCCAGGTTCTCTCCTTGATGAGAGATGTAAATCCATTGGTATCATTTGTGTCCCTCCAGGCTGAGGGCAGGATTATGGAAATCATTCTCTCCTCTCTCTCCATGAGGAAGGATGGGAGAACTGGGCTTTTGGGGATATGACTTTATTTTTTTTTTTTGTGGTGATATTTATTTATTTGCCTGCTTAGCCAAAAATACATGAGCGATGAGCATTTCCCAAGCTCTCAGAATCAGCAACTCTGCTTCTTCACTGATTTTGGAGGTATTGCCCTTGTTGACTTCTGTGGGAGCCGAGGTAGCCCAGCTCTGCAAAATTCAGCCCCGAAAGTATAGTATAGTATTATATAATAATATATAATATATAATATATAATATATAATATATAATATATAATATATAATATATAATATATAATATATAATATATAATATATAATATATAATATATAATATATAATATATAATATATAATATATAATATATAATATATAATATATAATATATAATATATAATATATGATATATGATATATAATATATAATATACAATATAATATATAATATATAGTATATAATATATAATCTTGTATTATATTCTCTTATATACAATATATTATATTAATCCTTATTTTTAAAAGATTTCTATAAAAACCATTACCACACACATTATCACAGGTTTTTGGCCCAGCCCCTACAAAACCAAAGACATTTTCACTGCACCTTGTGAGGCAATCATAAAGAATCTACTGCCTGTGTTACTGAGCTCTCAGAGATATTTCTTGGTCCTTTACCTGCAGCTGTGGCCTCAGAGCTGTGACAGATTTCATTTAAGGCCCTCTATTTCCAGCTATGTTCTCATTTAATCAACCTTGTCCACCCCCCTTCCCACCTTCCATGTGGGAAGAAGCTGCTGCTGGAGCTGGGAGACACAAGGAGCAAACCCCACAATTAGACAGACAGGTAGTGACATTTTCCCTCTCCCATGGGTGAAGAGTGTTTGTCATATTGATTCCCTGAGGAATAGGCTGGGGGACCTGGGGGTGTCCAGCCTGGATAAGGCTCCAGGAAGAGCTTAAGGACATTCCCAGTACCTAAAGGGCACTTAGGAAAAGAGGGAGAGGGACTTTTTACACAGGAGGATAGTGTTAGGATAAGGGGCAATGATTTTAAACTAAAAAAGAGAGAGATTTAGGTTAGATGTGAGGAAGAAATTGTTCCTTGTGAGGGTGGTGAGGCCCTGGCACAGGGTTTCCAGAGGAGCTATGGCTGCCCCTGGATTCCTGGAAGTGTCAAAGGCCAGGCTGGACAGGGCTTAGAGAAACCTGGGATAGTGAAGGTGATGCCTCAGGTTTTAGCTTTTATATTTTTCAGATTCTGAACTGCTTTAGTGCGAAATTCTGAGCTTCATATTAGGGGATGGTGAGCTCTCATCACAGAGCAGGGAGACAAAACAATTCCTTCTCTAGCTGGGAACCAAGGACAAATGATCCAAATTTCAGGCCCAAGAGCATAACCAATGATGGACTGAAGACAGAAAAACAAGAAGGATGGGTCTTCATAACCCAAAGCTGTAACTGGAGAATTAAGTCCAATATGCAAATGGATCAAAACTTCTAAAAGTGAGAGAGACCTGTTGTCCATTTTTGTGACCATTTTGGGTTCATCCTGGGTGTAGCCCTGGCTGGACTCTTGTGCTGCCCAAGGTGGATCCATTGTGGCCTTTTAGTAAATCCCTACTTTATTCTTTAGCTCCTTCTAGCCTCTGTTCTAGCTCAGCCTTCACAAGGCATCAAAGGTGTTGTGGTTGGAATAAATTCTTTAAGTTTCCTTCCAACCCAAACCATCCTGTGATCCTGTGGCTCTCTGCTGTTGAGTTTTCCCTGGACAGAAGTAGCTGAACACTCTGCACACCTCCCACTTCCTCTGAAAGCGTGTCTGCCTGGGGATGGGTCAAAATGGAGATGCCATTCAAGTTTTGTCCACTTACTGTCCGCTAAGACAAGGCCTTGTGACAAGATCACCTGTGCTGCCCTTCAGGACACGTGCTGGGAGAGGGGCCCTGCCGCTCAGGATTGTGTCCAGATGGATTTTAATAATCTCCAGGGAAGAGACTCCACTGGAAAAGACAAGAGGAAACTAGTGTGTGGCACTGAGAGCAGGATCACAGTCAGACCATCCCACCTGGTCACTGATGCCTTGAGAAGGCTGACCTAGAACAGAGGCTGGAAGGGGTTAAAGAATAAAGTAGGGATTGATGAAAAGGCCTCAATGGATACACCTTGGGCAGCACAAGAGCCTAGCCAGGGCTGCACCCAAGATGAACCCAAAATGGTCGCAAAATGGACAACCAGTCACGAAAATTCTCACTTTTATGAGTTCTGGTCCATTTACATATTGAAGTTAATTGTCCAATTCCAGCTTTAGGTTATGAAGTCGCATCCTTCTTGTTTTTCCCTCTTCAGCCCACAGTGTTTGTGCTTTTGGGCCTGAGATTTGGATCATTTGTCCTTGGACCCCGGCTAGAGCAGGAATTGTTTTGTCTCCCTGCTCTGTGAAGAGAGCTCACCACCCCCTAATATGAAACCCAGACCCACACACTAAAGCAGCACAGAATCTGAAACATACAAAATCTAAAACCTGAAGTATCACCACAATCACCTTATGCTGTGAAGTGCCCAGAGATCCTTGAGGAAGAGCATCCCTGAGAGGTGGGATCCCAGCACAGCAAGGTAAATTTGTAGTTTCTGGGGGAAGAGCTGTGGTCTTGCCACCACCTGGGGATGCTCCATCCATCAACACCTCCTCCCTCAAAGAGTAGAGCCCCTCTCCTCACTGCAGACCTGGCTGAGAAAGCCTGGCCAGTGTCTACACATTAACATCATCACCACAATGATTCCCCCTGGGAGCACATCAAAAGGAAGTTAATGTGAAGGGAAGGGCCTCACCATCATCTGTTCCAGAAGTGACAATGATCCCTGGTCAGCCTGATCTCGGGGGGACTCAGTCCCGCAGCCCAAGGGTGGCTGTGCAGAAGGTCTGACCCTGCTGCACTCCAGGAGCTCACCCCAGGCCACGTCAGTGCCAGCCTCCCTGGGGACCTGAGCTGTCTCACTTGGTCACATCACAGGGGCAGCAGACAGATGATTTACAGAGAGTTCCCCTCCCTAACTTCATTTATTTTGTATTTCCCTAATCTTGGTGCTGCTCCAGAGCTCTCTGGGTAGTGCAGCTCCTGACATTTCTCAGAGCAAAGCCTGGACTGGGCTTCAAAGCATGAAGAAACATTTTCCTCATGAGTGTCCCACCACCCAATCATTATCCCTGCCCTGTGCTAATTCCAAAAGTGCTCCTGGGAATCACCTGAGCCAATGCTACCAGCCCAAAATCACCCCCTGGCACTGCCTAATCCATCCATCCAGCTGGAGTCTGCAGGTGGCTCATGGAAATGCTTGAACAGCTGATATCTCAAGCCACTTTCAGGCACTTTTAAGGCTTTCCTCTCTCTTTTTTTCACCTTTTTTTCCCCCTAAAAGCAGAGTGATTTTCTTTATGCTGCTGCAGAGTTGGAAACCTCTGGGGTAGAGCAGGGGGTTCTGTGCTCCAGCACTCCAGATCAGTCACTGATGGGACCTCTCCTTTCTCCATCAATAAATCAGGACTATCTGCTTTCCATCTCCTCTGGGAATGTCCAAAAAGCCCCTTCCTGCACTCAGGCAGGAATTCTGTTTAATTCATGCCAGTGGGGAATTTCCAAAACAACAATATCACAATCCCATCAAGCTAAAGAAAGGAAAAAGAAAGGGAAGACCCCCTCCCCATGATGGAGAGTACGAAGTCTCTTTGACAGGTCCAAGCACACCTGATGCAGCATCAGGGAAAAGAGGGGTTCACTACCAGCATTTTGGGTTCTGCAAGTTAAATATTCCACAGAAAATATCCAGTTATCCCTTGGATACCCAACATGTGTGCTCCACACTTTGATCTCTGGAATGATGCACACACACAAGAAGTGAATTATCACTGACCCAAACAAATCCCCAAATCTGCACCACCCCCATCAGAGCTCAGACACTCCAGGGTACTTCGCTAAGGCAGCTTCCACAAGGAAAATGCATGGAAATGTTGGAATTAATCCAGAGGAGGCCACAGAGATGCTCTGAGGAGTAGAGCCCCTCTGCTCTGGAGCCAGGCTGAGAGAGCTGGGAATGTTCACCTGGAGAGGAGAAGGATCCAGGGAGAGCTCAGAGCCCCTTCCAGGATATAAAGGGGGTCCAGGAGAGCTGGAGAGGGACTGGGAACAAGGCATGGAGGGACAGGACACAGGGAATGGCTTCCCACTGCCAGAGGGCAGGGATGGATGGGATACTGGGAAAGAATTGTTCTCTGTGAAGATGGGGAGGCCCTGACAGAGGTTCCCCAAAGCAGCTATGACTGGACCTGAATCACTGGAGGTGTCCAAGGTCAAGGCTAGATGGGGCTCGGAGCAGCCTGGGATAGCAGAAGGTGTCCCTGCCCATGGCAGGGTGTGGGACTGGATGATTTTTAAGATCCTTTCCAACCCAAACTACTGAATCTCTGATTATACCAATTATGTAACATCATTATTAAACAGACTCCTTTATTGTGTGTATATTTTGGTTTTTGTTGTTTAGGTTGTTTTAGATTTTTTTGTTTGGTTGGTTTTGCATTTTTCAGTTTTGGTGGTTCTTAGTGCTCATGGTACCTCCGATGAAGCTTCTTGTTTGTTTCAAATTTTAAAATTCTTCAGCTTTAGGAAAAAAAAAAGTAAAAATAAAAGAACACTAAATTAGTGATTAGTTCAAATCATACACCAAGTGGTAAAAAAATAGATAAACTCTCAGAACTGTGCCCAGAACAAAGCTCTCCCAACTCCTTGTCCCAGTCAGGCTACTCATCTATGAAATCTTCCGTGCAGATTTATTTTCGGGAGGAAAAAATCACTCTGGTTACAGCAGGAATAGAGTTTAGAGTAGAATTGCTATTTCCCAGTGGTGCTGGGGGCTCTTACACTAAATCACATTACTGCAATTTAAAATACAACTGCACATCTGCTGAGGCTTGGGTATTGCTCACATGTGTGTTTTTCAGTCCGAGGCAGGTATTTTTACGTGGATTTTTTCCTCCTCTCTGGGATGTAAAATGAATTCCTTTACATTTTCCATGGATTCTCCTGCCTATCCAGCAGGTTACCAAAGCTCAGTTGCTTTGTGCTAATTTCTTAACCTGGTTTTGTGGCAGGGTCCCAGGTGGATTGAGCTAATTTGGAATAAGGCGTGTCTGATTCTGGAATAGGAGCATCAACACAGGGAATTAATTATGAACCACTAATGTCAGGTGCACAGTCCAGAATAAGTCCTTGGATAGATGAAGCTTAAGGCCATCATCTCTAATTTTTCTCAAAAGCAAATTTTTTTTTTCCTTGTCTGTCTCTTGATCTGCCTATCAGGAAATAGGGTTGGAACTGGAGCGGGGGGTTTGAAACTGGATAATCTTTAAGGTCCCTTCCAACCCAAACCATCCTGTGGTTTTTTGGCTATGGAATGGTCACCCAGATGTTTTGTCCTCACCTCATTCCAACCCCTGATCACTCAAGATCAGCTCTGTGAATGGGGTGCTCAGTGTGTAAAGTCCTTCCTATGCTCAGGGCTTGATCTTGGCCTGGAAGTCACTGGGATTACTTGTCTAAAATGTTACTCAGATCACAGAGCCCACCTTTATCAGAGTTCAACCAAATTCAGATCATAGAATTCCAGAATGGTTTGGGTTGGGAGAGACCTTAAACATCACCTCATTCCAACCCAAACACCTTCCACTATCCCAGGGTGTTCCAATCCCATTGCAACCTGGTCTTGGACAATTCCAGAGATCCATGGGCAGCCACAGCTTATTTGTGCCAGGGCCTCACACCCTCACAGGGAAGAATTCCTTCCAAATATCCTAACTATCCCTGCCCTCTGGCACTGGGAATTCATTCCCTTCTTGCCCCATTTAAAGCTTTGTTTAGCTTTGGGTGTAAATTACAGCACCTCCTGTGCAGCAGCTTAAGGAGGTAAAGTTTTAATACAAAAATCTTTCTTCTCATGAAAACCTTGGGTTGTGGGTGTGTTGGCTGACAGAAACTACCCTTTTATCCTGGGACCCCCATGCGCTGCATTTCCATGAGATTTCCAAAAGTCTTTTCCAACCCCTTCATTCTCTTCTTAGAGCAACCACTGTCCTGCAACCTGAAAGGAATTTTCCACTCTGGTTCTCCAAAATCCTCCTTGTTCTCCTTGAGAAACTTCACACCTGCAGGTGGCTGCCATGAATGCACAAAGTTGCTTTTCTCAACCTCCTCTCACCATCCCACCTCAGCCCCCAGTGGCTGAAGGACAACAGCCCAGGACTGTGACCTTAATCAACCCCACCAGGCACTTCCACAAAACTGAGGACAGCAAAAATTCATCAGTCTTAGCTGTAAATTCCTAGAAACAGGGAAATCCTGAATTTGGCTGTGAATTCTCCCACCCTAAGAAATCTGCAAACTTTGGATTTTCCTCCTTTGTGTTAACCCCATTTTCTTTTGGGAAAAAAAAAAACTGAAGGAGCTTAAAAAGATGAATTACCTGATCTGCATATTCAATGGAGCTCAAACGCTCCATAAGCGCGACATGAGTTTTAACAGTATTTAATGGTTTGCATTAATTAATAAGTCTTTAAAGATGTCAGACATTTGTAGGTTTAAAAACTTTATAACTTTCAATAAATTCAGTGGGGCTTAATGAATTCCTGCCAATTTACACAGCTTTGGAAATACACTCCCTCTCAAACAACATCACCAGCGTTTGTGATTTTAAGAGACAGGAAGAAAGACAAGGAGGAAAAAAGAAAAAGAATGGGGAGAAAAAAAAGACAATTTATTATGTTGTGATTTACTATGAAACAGATTTATTTTTCATTTCAATATTTGGTTACTTGATTGATTTTTTTGAGCAATTCTCTGAAGAACTGTTGATGCAATGAGGTGTGGGGTGCTCTACAAACCTCCATGTCTCTGTACACAGACTCAAAGGATCATTTAGGTTGGAAAAGACCTCTGAGACCACCCAGTCCAACCTTGGCTGATCCCCACCTTGTCACCAGCCCAGAGTGCCATGTCCAGACATGAACACCTCCAGGGATGGGGACTCCAACACCTCCCTGGGCAGCCCCTTCCAGTGCTTGGCAACCCTTATCAGGAAGAAATTTCTCCTGATGCCCAACCTGGTGCAGTTTTAGGTTCTGTCCTCTCACCCTGTGCCTGTTCCCTGGGAGCAGAGCCTGACCCCCCTGGCTGTCCCCTCCTGTCAGGAGTTGTGCAGAGCCACAAGGTCCCCCCTGAGCCTCCTTTTCTCCAGGCTGAGCCCCTTTCCAGCTCCCTCAGCCCCTCCTGGTGCTCCAGCCCCTTCCCAGCTCTGTTCCCTTCCCTGGACACCCTCCAGCCCCTCAATGTCATTCCCAGAGCTGTCCCCAGGGTTGGAGGTGCCCCAGCAGAGCCAGCACAGGGGACAGCACTGCCCTGGTCCTGCTGCCACCCCAGAGCTGGCACAGCCCAGGTGCCTTTGACCTCTTGTCCTCCTGGGTTCATGTTCAGGCACTGTTGACCACACCACCAGCACCTCTACTGGGCAGTTTTCCAGTCAAACATCTCCATATCAGTATCTGGATTTGTATGCATACCCACACAGCTGTGCACACACACACACACACACACACACACAAAAATATATATATTTAATATCTAAATTTTGCTGGTATTTTTTCTGAAGGAAACTACTCCAGAAATCCAATTCCACACACGTATCCTAAAGGTCAGCTTCTTACATCCATTTGGGATGAACACAAAGAGTGGATATTCCAATTCCTCCCCACACCTTTGGTAATTACAGATTTCTGAGAAGCTCTTTGCCCAGAGGGAAGCAAAGTGAGAGGCAGGGGCAGGGCTGACAGCAGAGCAGGGGGAGGAAAGAGAGCATAACTCATCCTCATGGGTGGCATATGTGTATGAATGGGCTGGGATTTATCCTAAAACAACTTCCTGTGCTCATGACGGAAGAAAGACAAGAGGAATCATAAAAACAATGAGTGCAGAGAGGGGAATGAGCCTTGGCTCTGGCTTGTACAGGGAATTCTTCTCCCAGGCATCTCAGCAGCCTTCTAGTGAGGATCAGTCATCCCACTCCTACACACTGGATGTGAAAATACCAGGAAATAGTCCCTGGAATGCTGTCCCTGACTTTGTAAAGGCCACTCCATGAGGGATGAGAAGGAAATGCCACAGGACCTGTTGGCTGCTCTCAGGTGATGGGGCTGGGGAACAAATCACAGAGGGGAATCACTGCAGGTTCCACAGGGTTGGCGCTGCCTTTTCTTACTCATCATCACCACACAAAAATCAGAGCAGAGGCCCCACAAGGAAATGGGATGGTGCCAATGCACGTCAGGATCTTCCCACAGATTCACCAGCAGGAGCATGGAACAGGTTGTCCAGAGAAAGTGTGGCTGCCCCATCCCTGGAAGTGTCCAAAGCCAGGTTGGACAGGGCTTGGAATAACCTGGAATAGTGGAAAATGTCCCTGCCCATGGCAGGGGGTGGAACTGGCTGAGCTTTAAGGTCTCTTCTCATTCCAGGATTCTATGATTCTTTACCAAGGATTATCTCATTTTTAGTGATTTATCCACATTCTGCACCCAGCTGTGCCCAGCATCACACAATTTCAGCCAAAATGGACCACCCTGGTGCTGCTCATTTCCAGCACAAAGTGCCCTCCTGTGTTCTGAAACCTCCTCCCCTCCATTCATCCCATTTTATCCCCACTTCTGTTCATCACCGGCCACAACCAACAAGGATCAAAGGGGCTCCAGAGCCATTATCCCAAACTCCTTATTCTATCCTCAAACTCCTACTCCTTATCCTTATTATCCCCTCGATGGCAGGGATGCTTGTTGCGGTGTGATTTCAGGGTTTACCTCAGAACCTCGGGTCTCTCCCCTGATACTTCCCTTCCCAGGTGTGCCAGTCACCTCTCCTTTCCCCTCTCTGACCCCTCCCAGCACTGTCTGTCAATCCTGGAATCCCAGAGGGGCATTGAGTGATTGGCAGATTCAAAGGATGCCCTGTACCCCTGGGGGGCATTGGGCCATCCAGGTGTCCTTTGTCCCTTAAGATGTCCTCTCCTGTACCTGGTTGGTGGCTCCCTACCTCTTCCCTTCCCTCTCCCCGGGTTAAAAGGAGCAGCAACCACATGGTCAGGGAGTTCTACTAGAACATGTAAAAAGATTGGCTTTTCACAAACATTAAAATGAATATTATATGTGTTGTGTTAGAAAGTGATGCTGTATTAATTCTCTTAAGTAGTGTGGTAAATACAGTTTTAGGTTATAACAAAATGTAAAATAGAAACTGTGCTATGTAGGATACTTTTTTTTTTCTAAAGAAAGGACTTGCACTGAGATAGTAGCCACAGGATACCTAAATCTTTCAGAGAAAGAGAATTTATTGTTCCATTATCAGAAGAAACGAACTTCTTCCCACCTCCCTCAGTCATGAAGACGCCCTCAGGATTAAGAGGAAGAAGTTGGCACTGACCAGACAGAATCCTGTGTTTGAATGGAATTTATGCATCATGTATGAGGTGTATGAATATGCAACAGGCTGTTGTTTTTAAGGGTTAATCCTTTGTTAATGTGTGTCCTTTTATGGGCTTGTGCTGCCCAGAAAAAGTTACCTGGACATCCCTAACTCTTTGTCTCTATTGTCTCATATTGTCCTAAGTCAAATTGTCCAAATTATTATTACTCTAATTGTATTACTATTTTTATAACCATTTTCTTACTATTAAACTTTTAAAATTTTAAAAACAAGTGATTGGCATTTTTCACAGAGCAGTTGCTGGATTCAGAGGCCTGTGGGCCAGAATAAATCTCTGGATGGAAAACCGACTCCTTCCCTTCACCATTGCCTTAAAGCTTCTCCATCAGGGGTAAAAACCTGAGGAGCAGACCCTGTTACAGGGGAAGCTTCATCCTGAAGCCACCTGAGCTCCTGCAAGCCTGGACTTCTCTCCACTTGCCCAGCTGCACCACCCAGCTAGCCAAAAGTGTCTCTGGGGTGAAACACCACAGTTGCTGCTATTTGGTTCAGCAGCAAGGGCCAGACAAACCCTTGGTAAATATTCCAATGGATGCTCTTCCCCCCTCCCCAGCTTTGGCAGGACCCTCTGTCCAGCAGGCAGCAGGAGGCTCGGTGCCCATGATGGAGCTCACAGGGATGCTGCCCATCCATATGGAGATCTGGGTACGAGATTTGGGTACAAATTGCTGACGTGCTGCTGCCTCCGCTCATCCGACAGACCCCGGCTGTGCCCCTGGCCCCATCCTGCCCTCATTTGCTGACAGGGATCGGCTGCTTGGACTGGCAGCATCCCGGGAACTTCCTGGCTATGGGCTTGGCTGGGCACGCTGAGTTGGGAGACTGACAGAGGAAGAGTGTGTAATTGCAACAGAGGGGAAAGCTGCAGGGGAGTTTGTCTCGGGATGACGAACAGGAGCTGGAAAGGCTGAGGGGAAGGGGGTGAGCAGTCACGAGAGTGGCCTGGCCTGCTTTGAGGCACAGGAGACAGCCAGGAGAAGGGGATGCATATCTCTGTCTTTGTCCCTGAACTGATCCAGCAGCACCAAACATGCTGCTGTGATCACCAACTCACCACACCTGTGCATTTCAGAGCCGGACTTGAACTGATGTTGAAAAAGGTCTTGCCAAGACCAGAGCAGCCTGATGGACTTTGGTAAATAACCACTAATTAATGTCTAATCTGTGGGGCTGTATCAGAGCTGTGCACTCATGGGCTGCTGGGTCTGTGAGCACTGGGAAACTGAGGCACAGAGCAGTGACCAGTTTGATCACAGAATCACAGGATTATTGTGACCACTGAAGGTCCTCTAGACCAACATCCCTGCTCAAGTAGAATTCCCTAGAGCAGGTTACTCAGGGTTGTATCCAGACAGTTCTGGAATATCCCCAGTGAGGAGACTCCACAGCCTCTCTGGACAATCTGTTCGGTGCTCGGTCAGTGCAAAGGAAAGAAGTTTTGCCTCCTGTCCAGGTGGAACTTGCTGGGATCAGTCCCTGCCCGTGGCTCTGGTGCCATTGCTGGGCCCTGGAGCAGAGCCTGGGCCCTGCTTTGAGCCCTCCCTGCACACAGAGAAACCCAGGGCTGAGGGCCCCTCTCAGCTGTGTCTCCTCTCACCCTTTCCTCATCAAGAAGACACTCCAGTCCCTTCACCATCTCCATAGTCCTCCACTGGACCCTCTCCAGGAGCTCCATGATGATTCCCTGAAGGAAATCAGCCTTTCAGGGGCCTGTGGGAAAGCACAGCAATGCTCTCCCAATGGAAACACAGAAATTCTGCTCCCTGGAAACATCACATACTTCACCTGCCAGCTGCAGCTGGACACCAGACTGGCTGGTTTGGCATCACTTCTCTTGCCCAAGTCCAAAGGGAACATCCCAAGGCAACACAAGTGGTTGGAAGCACCAAAAAATGGAAAATTTGAAGAGCTTTTGGGAAAGAGATAAAAATTTTCTTTCAGCGCCGCCTTCTGCCCTGTGTCCCTGGTCCTCCTTGAAGGTTTGGGAACTTGCTGTTCTGAAGCTGGGGTGATAAAAAAAAAAAAAAAAGCCTGTGCCCTTTTTGGATAATGCAATAAAGACTTAGATGCTTTTCGGACGTCAGCTGCTGCCAGTAATCAGCGCTTCGCAGCTGCTGAGTCACAAATAGCTTGAAAAATATTTCCAGTCCTTGCTCTCCTGAGAGCTAATCCCAGAACGGGCAGTCATAAAAAACCATAAATCCCCAAATTACCAGAATGGCCCCAGAAATCTCTTTTAAGGCGATTAGTTCGATGTCGGTTCTGGATTTCTGGATTGTCTTTACCTCGTTGTTTCTCCTCTATGTTCCTCTCTCCTCCCTTTTCCCTGGACATCCCCACATGCCTGGAAAAGGTCATTCCTCTGTCCCTCTTTGTCCAAACACTCCCTAACACCTTATATCTGTTCTCCTCCTGGCATGGACTCTGTGCCCCCTCCCCACACCTGTCCTGTCCCCTCTGTGTGTGTGTCCCTGCCAGAAGATGAGATAAAACACTAAGAACAGAGAGATTCTTTTTATGGGGGTTTTGGGGGTGTTGTTTTTATCATTTATGGTGAGAACAAAGATGTTCCCTTGTGGGCTTGTCCACAGATTTTTCACCCTTCAAACCAAACATAAACCTTTGCCACGGCTTTCTGCAGGAGACCTTACCCTGGTGTCCAAAGGGCTCCTCCAAGTCTGTATTTATATTTCAAAATTGCTTTATCCATTATTATTAAGAAGAAAAAGAAGAAATAACAGTGTCCTTCATGACACTTTTTTATAAGGGAATGCCAGGCACGCTGCAAGAGTCGTCACCATTAATTAAGCAGAAGAAAGGGCAGCTGAAGCCCACGCGAGCGTGTCCATGCAGCTGTTGGCATCATGTTAGATAAGCAAACATATAAATATAAAAACTACACCAATTTCATAGAAATTCATTTCTGTTTATTTATTTTTTAATATATATGTATAAGTGGGTTGCAGAGAAGGCCATGGAGATGCTCTGAGGCCTGGAGCCGGGATGGGAGAGCAGGGGGTGCTCACCTGGACAAGAGAAGGCTCCAGGGAGACCTCAGAGCCCCTTCCAGTGCCTAAAGGGGCTTATGAAAAAGAGGAAAAGGGAGTTTTTGCACAAACAGTTGGTGATGGGACAAGGGGGAATGGTTTTAAACTAAAAGAGAGGATATTTGGATTAGATATTAGGAAGGAATTTTTCCCTGTGAGGGTGGTGAGGCCCTGGCACAGGGTGACCAGAGAAGCTGTGGCTGCCCCTGGATCCCTGGAAGTGTCCAAGGGCAGGTTGGACAGGGCTTGGAGCAACCTGAGACAGTGGAAGGTGTCCCTGCTTATGGGACACTTTATAGGCTTATAGGTGGTTGGAATGAGATGATCTTCAAGATCTCTTTCAACCTAAATAATTCTCAGATGTGGCAGAGGATCAGGAAGCATCAGGTAATCCTTGTCAGATAAGTTCTTTTGTAGGGACATGATGTGGTCAGATGTTGACACTATCAGTTTGAAGCCATTCCCCCTTGTCATTCTATGTCCTTGTCCCAAGTCCCTCTCCGGCTCTCCTGGAGCCCCTTTAGGCCCTGGAAGGGGCTCTGAGCTCTCCCTGGATCCTTCTCCAGGTGAGCACCACCAGCTCTCCCAACCTGGTTCCAGAGCAGAGGGGCTCCAGCCCTTGCAGCATCTCCATGGCCTCCTCTGAAGGGAGGTGGCTGTACCCAGACACTTTTGTGGCCCATCAGTGCCAGGACAAGGAGCTGTGCAGGCAGTGGAATGCAGACCCCATCAGGGTCCCAGCACTGCTGCATTTACTGATACAAACTTTCTGTGGCTCTCCCTGCTTTACCCTGGGTGCCCCACTTCTCTCTCCCTCTCTGCCTGTGACCCCAGGTTGGGGCATCCTCAGTTCCATAAATCTCGTTCCCCTCCCTTTCCCAACGACTCAGTACTTTATGTAAGAATGGGAAGACAGGATCCATCCACACTGAGACAGCCTGAGAGCAGCACAAGCCTCTATCACTCAGCAGAGAATATTTTTAACATTAACAATAATATCCGGGTGGCCTGGCCTACAAAACGCTGCTGCTCCAGGGCATCCATCCCAACGTGGCAGCGTTCCCAACCTGGCTGCTGGGACTCTCTGCACTAAGTTTAGCCCTGAAATGAGCTCAGACCCCTGGCTGAGGTCTCTGACTCGTGCTCCCCTGGCTGGGGAAGCTTTGCTGCTTCCCCTTCCATCCCTTGGCACTGAAGATCCTTTGCCACGGGTGGCTCGGCCTGCGCCAGCCGAGAAGACGCAAATGCACCCGTGGGACATGGCAGGGACACGTCACTCCCGTGGTGACAGCACCAGGCCCTTCCTGTGCTGAGGGCTCCAAGGCCTCAGCGGCTGCCCTGGGTTGCTCCCTGCTCTGGTTTTGGCTTTGTTCTCCTCCTTGCTGCTCCTCACCTTGAAATAAAATCCCAGGGACAACATGGGAGTGTTTCGGCCTTGCAGGGCCTTGCAGGATCCTGCCCCAGGGTCACAGCAGCACCCAGACTGGAGGAGACAGCCAGGGAAGGGCTCTGAAATTCACCCCGGGTGCCCTGGGTTGCTCCCTGCTCTGGTTTTGGCTTTGTTCTCCTCCTTGCTCCTCCCCACATGAAATAAAACCCCAGGAACAACATGGGAGTGTTCCTGCCACCAAGAACTGCAGCATGGCCTTGCAGGACCTTGTGCCAGGGTCACAGCAGAATCCAGGCAGGAGGACACAGCCAGGGAAGGGCTCTGAAATTCCCTGGGTGACATCCCAGCATCACCCCGGGTGCCCTGGGTTGCTCCCTGCTGTGGTTTTGGCTTTGTTCTCCTCCTTGCTGCTCCTCAACAAGGAATAAAACCCAGGGACAACCTGGGAGTGTTCCGCAACCAAGCCTGCAACCAGCCCTGCAGAACCCTGGCCCAGCCAGGAGGAGATAGCCAGGGAAGGGCTCTAAAATTCATCCCGGTTTCCCTGGGTTGCTCCCTGCTGTGATTTTGGGTTTGTTCTCCTCCTTGCTGCTCCCCAACATGAAATAAAACCCCAGGAACAACATGGGAGTGTTCCTGCCACCAAGAACTGCAGCATGGCCTTGCAGGACCTTGTGCCAGGGTCACAGCAGAATCCAGGCAGGAGGACACAGCCAGGGAAGGGCTCTGAAATTCCCTGGGTGACATCCCAGCATCACCCCGGGTGCCCTGGGTTGCTCCCTGCTGTGGTTTTGGCTTTGTTCTCCTCCTTGCTGCTCCCCAACATGAAATAAAACCTCAGGGACAACCAGGGAGTGTTCCTGCAACCAAGACCTGCAGCATGGCCTTGCAGAACCCTGGCCCAGCCAGGAGGAGACAGCCGGGGAAGGGCTCTGAAATTCCATGGATGACATCCCAGCATCACCTCAGGTATGGGGTCACCCACGCTGTGTTTGTCACCCCATGGCTGCCCTGATTGATTCTCCCCCCAAACCCTTCCCCTGCTACAAACACAATGGTCAGAGCTGAGCCTGCCCCCCCTGTGAGCTTTGCACAGACCAAGAGGCCTTCAAGGACATTTTTACAAAGTATGATGTGACATGGATAATGAGGAAATAAATAAGGAATAAACTGGGGAGGGAAAGCACCCTAGGAATCTCAGAGCCACCACTGGGGCTGTGCACGGGCACAGGGGAAGGAGGGGCAGTGAGGAGCCAGCTTGCTATTTTAAGGACAGGCTCCAATAGTAAAGTAATCATCTCCCCAGCAATGCTATTTTCTGGATCCGTGCCCTCAAGTCAGCACGAAGCCACCGTGCTTTCTATTCCGGTCACAGCGAACGCTTCCCACCGATCTATCCATCTTAATCCCGGCAGCCGCACAGCCCCAACGGGGCCGAGGGGGGTTTGGAGCTGGGTGCATCCCTGCCAGCCCATCCCTGGGCACACCGGACCATCCTCTCCATCCTTTCATCTGCATCCTCACTGCTGCTGCTGCTGGACAAAATGCCTCCCACGTAATCAGCTCCCATCCTCTTTCTCTTCCTCCTCCTCCTCCCCCTCCGTGGTTCTCCTCTCTCCATCCCCTCCTCTGGCGCACCGCGGATAAAGGGATCGGTCCTGCGGCGCTGGGGTCATTTCAGGAGCTGTCGCCGCTGGGGTGGCGGGGCTTTGCACGCACAGAATTACAGAATTACAGAATTCCCGTCCCCACTGCAGCAGAGGCTGGGCATGGGCAGCCGAGGAGCTGCCAGCATCCTTCACCCGAGTTGTGCACCCACATCCCTGCTCGGGGACATCCCGACCCGTGCTCCGTGCCTGCCCCTTCCCCTCCTCATCCAAAACGGATTGCTGGGCACGGAGACACCGCACAAAAGCTGCTTCATCCCCTCCAGGATCACCACATCCCATCTCTGCATCCCATCCCCTCACCCAGGGCATCCAGACCACAGGATCACCTCCCTCTCTTTTATTTTTTTCCTTTTTTTATATCGGTGTGATGAGGCAGAAGCTGCACTTCCTGCTGCAAGGATTTCCCTGCGGATTTCACCTTCAAAAGCACCGGGTCCCCAGAGCCCCCGAGGCGCGAGGTTTCCCTCTGCTGAGCGCTAAGAAGTGGTCAGGAGCTTGGGGTTTTGGTGCTGGTCCCTAAATAGAACATCCCTTCAGAAGCCCAAAAAGATTAAAAGCTCAGCTGATTTCCAGAAAAAAATTATGTTTATACAGAGCACAACAGGATCTGGAGTTTAAATGTATATATATTTACACAAACACTTACATAAGGACCCTCCTAGACACAAGTTAACCTCCAGTTATGCTTTGGGAGGAAATTTTCCCTGGGATTTTGGTGTTTTTTCCCTATCCAGACAATTCCCAAGTACTAGTCACTGCAATAAAAATACACTGCATTGTAAAGCCTAAAAATTGTCTGGTTTTGGTACTTTTTGCTCACAGACTTGGATTTGAATTCCTTTTTTTTTCCATCAGAGTGCTCAAAAGCCCTGAGCTCCAAGAGGTGCGTCCCTCTGTGCCTCAGTTTCCCCAATTTAGAAAAGGTCCCCACGCTGGCCAGGTGACACTAAAGTTTATTACATGTCCAAGACCTGTTTCTGATAGAAAAATCTACTGCAAATTAAAAGTCAAAACTGAGAAAGTGCTCCAGGGAGGCAGGGAGGATGGTTGGAGTTTTTGAAGGTGGGAGAACATTTTTGAGGTTTGGGGTTTTTTTGAGAATTTTCTATAAAACAGCACAATCTAACAAAACCAACCAAAAACAAACACAAGAGACCCAAAGCTTTAAAATGTGACCTCATAATTCTTCCCTAAACCACAAACCAGCTCAAATAGGAGCATTAATCAAGTTCCATCACCAAGAGATTTGCAGTCCACAGATGACTCAGATTTAGTCTTTACTTTGATTTCCTCACTCCCATTTCCCCAGTTTGCATTTTTTTCCTCTTCCCACCCTTCTGTCTCAGCTCAGCACAGCATTTAACAGGGCAATACAATTTAAATATACTGATAAATAAATATTTATTTATGTGTTTAGTGAATGAGTTTGGGTGAGTGAGGCTGAGGAGGAGGAGGAGATGGGATGGGATGGGATGGGATGGGATGGGATGGGATGGGATGGGATGGGATGGGATGGGATGGGATGATAAAGAATGGCCATTTTCAAGGGGCTGCACCAGTGTGGGAGATACACAAATATATAAATTATGTCTCTAAAAACACAGATATACATAACTACCCAAACCCAGAATTTGTAAGGGTTTTTCCCTCCCTGTAAAAAGGTAAGGAAAAAAATATAAAGAAGAAGCAAAAAAAAGACAGAACAAGCCCAGTCCTCTAACAAAAATAACAATAGGATCCTGCTAAGGAGTAATTCCAGGTCTCCTGGACTAAATTGCAGCAGGTTCCCAGGAGTCAGCAGAGAAGAGGCAGAGTGCTGCAAGAGCCAGTCACACACCCTGCAGCTGGCAAAATAATAATAACAGTAATAATAATAATCAGCCATGTCCAATCAGCCCTAATATCCATTACCACCATCAGGTTCAGTGCAGGATTAAGAACTGCAAGTGAATAAATATGCCTGTGATTTCCACCGTGTTTAGAGGCTGATTGGAAGTCCCAGTGGAGGGGTGTTTGCAGCCATGGATGCATTTTCCAAGCTGGGAATGCTGTTGCTCTCTCTTGGCTGCACTCTTGATTCTTGACACCCTGAAATCCCGGAATGGTTTGGGTGGGAAAGGACCTCAAAGATCAGCTGGTTCCACCCCCTTCCACTATCCCAGGTTGCTCCAATCTGGTCTTGGAGACTTCCAGGGATGCAGGGGCAGCCACAGCTTCTCTGGATAACTTGTGCCATGGGCTTACCACCCTTGGTGTGGGAACACATATTCCAAACCTGGATATGGATTCATTCCTCAAGTTGGCCAAAATTTTGAGTTGAACCCACAAATAAGACCTTGCGCTGCTCTTTGTGCAGTAAATGTAATATTGCTTAGGTACCTCCTTGTCACCCATACCCTGCTGTGAGGACTTTTAACCTCATAGTTAAGGAATAAGATCACAGAACTTCATTTCCTCATGGTGGTCCCATCCACTCTCCTAGGAAATTAAATTCCCTCACTTCACCTTCTGTTACTCACACACCCACCTGCAGATTTCAGTGCCCTGCCCCAAAATAGCATGGAAAGTGATGGGAACATCCTCATCAATGCAATGTAGGTGAGGGAAGGTCTGGAGAAGCTGGGCTGGGGTGGTGTTCACAGGGGTCTCAGGATGAGGGAAGAGATGAGGATCTGACTCCATGTTTCAGAAGGCTTGATTTATTATTTTATGATATATATTATATTAAAACTATACTAAAAGAATAGAAGAAAGGATTTCATCAGAAGGCTGACTGAAAATAGAAAAAGGAGGAATGATGACAAAGGCTTGTGGCTCGGACAGACAGTCCAAGTCAGCTCACTGTGATTGGCCATCAATTAAAAACAACCACATGAGACCAGTCACAGATGCACCTGTTGCATTCCATAGCAGCAGATAATCATTGTTTACATTTTTTTTCCTGAGGCCTCCAGCTTCTCAGGAGGAAAAATCCTAAGGAAAGGATTTTTCATAACAGATGTCTGCAACACTGGGCCATGAGGGGGATCTTGCAGAGGAGTCTCATACTCCACCTCAGCCATGTGGCAAGAGCCAGTCCTGAGTTACTGCCACACCTGTAGGATCTGATTTGATTTTCCCACCCAAACCTGCTAGAGCAACCCTTGGCACAGCTCATAGCAGCCCAGACCCAGCCATGCCTGACCCTGGGGGTGAGCAGAGCCCTGAGGATGCCCCAGAGTGCTGTTCCCAGGGTCACAGCATGGGTGCAACGTGGAATTCCCTCCTGATGTCCACATGTGAACCTCTGCTCTGTGCCACTGTCACCCCTGAATCACAGCCAGACTCAGCCTTTGGTGACTTCCCCAGGGTCTCCTTGGGGGAAACCAAACATCCTAATGGTCAACAGAGTCCCGGGGAAGGATGGAAAAGGGACAGAGGCCCCCACACCAACAGCAGGACTGTGCCCTGCCCACCATGGCCATGGTCCTGCGTCACCTCCATGGTGTTCCACTTCTCAGAAGCCCCTGAGGAGGAGCAAGGAGGGGACCAGGCTGTTTTTGGGGAAGGCAGAGGGAGGAATGGCTGTGATTGCCTCAGAGCACTCAGGGGATGATGGATGATGCTCCATCATTGGACCCTTCCAGTGCCACCCTGCACAGAGGAATTACAGGGATGAGCACAGTGAGGATTCAAAGCTACTCCTCTTCACACCTCTGGATTCTCTTTCTTTCCTCGCTTTCCTTTTAATTCCTCTTTTTCTTTCTTTCCTCGCTTTCCTGCTCCTTTTAATTCTTTTTTTTTTCTTTGTTTTCCTAATTTTTTTTCTTTCTTTCTCTTTCTTTCTTTCTTTCTTTCTTTCTTTCTTTCTTTCTTTCTTTCTTTCTTTCTTTCTTTCTTTCTTTCTTTCTTTCTTTCTTTCTTTCTTTCTTTCTTTCTTTCTTTCTTTCTTTCTTTCTTTTTTTCTTTCTTTCTTTCTTTCTTTCTTTCTTTCTTTCTTTCTTTCTTTCTTTCTTTCTTTCTTTCTTTCTTTCTTTCTTTCTTTCTTTCTTTCTTTCTTTCTTTCTTTCTTTCTTTCTTTCTTTTTCTCTCTCTCTCTCTTTCTCTCTCACTTTCCTCATTTTCCTGTTCCTTTTTATTCTTCCTCTCTTTTGTTGGTGGCACAGGGAGGAAGAGTTTCAGGAGCAGTGCAGACAAATCCATCAACTCCAGCGAGCAGGAGCCGAGCAGGCAAGCTCTCGACAGCAGCAGGGAGACGTCTCTTCCTTGGGGGAATCTCTGCATGGAGGAATGATGGGAGAGCCCCTCCGCCCTCCCTGAATCCTCCGCACTCTCGGCATCCCCTCTTCTCTCCGCCTCCTCCCCAACTCTCCGGTTTCCGTGACAACGCTTGGCTCACAGGAGCCTCTCCATTGCAGAGCCCAGCTCCACACACAGCTCCTGGTGCCTGAGCAGCCCACGTGGGGTTCAGAGGGTTCAACAGCAAGCAACAGCCTCGGGTTGAGTGCTTGGAGGAAGCTCCAAACACGGATTCTTACAGGAGAAGGCTGCCAGGTTGGGGATTCTCTTTGATCCAGCTCCCAGCAATGGTTGTTGTGAGAGGTGGTTGATGAGAGAGGTTGGGATGCAAAGAGGGAAAACCCTCACAGTGCTCAGGTCAGAGCTGATCATGGAATCAAAGAGTCACTGAATGGTTTGTTTTGGAAGAGCCTTTAAAGCTGAACTTGTTCCATCCCCTGCCATGGCCAGGGACATCTTCCACTATCCGAGGTGGTTCCAAGCCCTGTCCAACCTGGCCTTGGACACTTCCAGGGATCCAGGGGCAGCCACACCTTCTCTGGGCAACCTGTCCCAGGCTCTCCCATCTTCACAGGGAAGACCTTCCCACTATCCCATCTATCCCTGCCCTCTGGAAGTGGGAAGCCATTCCCTGTGTCCTGTCCCTCCATCCCTTGTCCCAAGTCCCTCTCCAGCTCTCCTGGAGCCCCTTTAGGCCCTGGAAGCGGCTCTGAGCTCTCCCTGGATCCTTCTCTTCTCCAGGTGAACACCTCCAGCTCTCCCACCCAGCCTGATGCTGAGGTTACACCTCCACAATAAATCCATGCTGGAGCCTGATCTCCATCCCTGAGACCATTAACTCTTCCCACCCTCCTAAAGGCAGTGCCTGCACCCCAACCATGTGTTGGGGATGATTCCTGGCCTGTGCCACCTTTTGAGTTGAGACAGGGATGGTTTGGCTGAATCTGAGTATCTGAGTTGGCCAGGGCTGAAAATGCTCTGGGAAAGGCAGCAAAAGCAGAAAGGTGAAGGTTCAACCCCAGCCCTTGTGTTCTGACTCTGTTCCACTCACCACTCACAACAATCAATCACCCAGCCCTGGCAGGGCCTGGGCAAGCCTGAGTCCATGTACTGGCAGTGCTCTCAATCCCTCTGTGCCCCAGGGATGTCACAGCAAGTGCCCAGAGCAGCAGCAGTGACTTCCACCAAGGGCTGGACCCAGAGGGGGACTCCCAGAACCCTCTCAGGTGATTGCCCCCTGCCCCAGGGGAGAGAATCAGACTCTAGTTACTTTGGCTGAACAGTCACCAGGGACATGAAGCCACCTTGCAGAGACCCAGACAGTGCTGGGAGTGTTTGCAGACAGCAAGGGCTGTGCCCAGGAAAGAGCCACAGAGTGGGAATAAAGGGCAGGAACCATTTAGAATTGTAAAATCACAGACTGTCCTGAGCTGGATGGGACACACCAGAATCATCCAGTCCAACTCCTGTGCACAGACACCCCAAAATCCCACCCTGTGCATCCCTGAGTGTTGTCCAAATGCTTCTGGAGCTCTGGCCACCTTGGGGCTGGGCCTATTCCCTGGGGAGCCTTTTCAGTGCCCCACAACCCTCTGGGGAAGAACCTTTCCCTGACATCCAACCTAATCCCAAAATAAGCACAACTGGTTTAGTTGTGTGGATAATGGTTGGTAAATAACAATCAAACAAAACATCCAAACTCTTGCAAGTTTTTTCCACACCCCAGTGCTTGGCAGGATGTGGGGAGGACTCTGTTTCCTTGGCACAGCCTTGGCACAGACTAATGAATGCTATTCCAAATTGTCCCACCATATAAATCCCAAAAAGGACACAGGACCAGTTGCTCCACAGAGCTAACACTAATCACAGAATCACAGTCTGGGTTGGAAGGGTCATCTAGTCCAAACCCCTGGAATGAGCAGGGACATCTCCAACTAGGTCAGCTTGTCCAGCTGACAGGCTGTCCCCTTTAGTTCTGATCTTACACCCTCACAAATATCACAGTGAGTAGAAAAGAGAGGGGTATGATGATTTCTTCTCCTCATTCCCATGAATCTGGGCAAACCTGATCTGAAGGCAGGATCCCTCTGCTTTCCAGGACTTAGGGCTGGCCATGAGCAAGGACGGAGTTCCATCCACTGTTGCCTGCCCTGGCCCATGGAAATAAACCAGTGGAGAGGAAAACACAGCCCAGAGTGAACCTCAGACTGTGGAAGGAAGAGTGAGCTAATTACCCGAAGAGAAGAGGAGAGGAGAGAAAAAAAGAAAAGAAAAGAAAAGAAAAGAAAAGAAAAGAAAAGAAAAGAAAAGAAAAGAAAAGAAAAGAAAAGAAAAGAAAAGAAAAGAAAAGAAAAGAAAAGAAAAGAAAAGAAAAGAAAAGAAAAGAAAAGAAAAGAAAAGAAAAGAAAAGAAAAGAAAAGAAAAGAAAAGAAAAGAAAAGAAAAGAAAAGAAAGACACAGCACAGTCATTGCTGAAATTTGTTTGCCAGCCACTTTTATCAATGACAAGAGAAAGGCAGCTCTGCTCACTAAAAGGCATCTCCTGTGGGGTGAGATCCTCCTGCTTCCAGCTGAAGTTCTTCCTTAACAGGACCCAAAGGTGATGGAAATGTTATTTACAGGCAGCCAAATTCCCAGGAAGGGAATGGCAGGGGCAACTCTTGGGTGTCAGGTGGAATCATGTTTTAACTCCTGGGAACAGAGCCCACTCCAAACTCTGGACTCCTGGTTTTGGTGGGAATTCTGGCATCAGCTGAATGTGGGGTTGTCCTCTCTGACATTGAGAAGCCAGCTGAGATTCCAGCTGCCAGAACAAAGGCTGAGGAGCTGTGTTTAACAGCACGAGGGCCCAGCTCTACATTACACACACAGACGCACACGCTGAGCTGTCCCCAGCATTAAAATTTCATTACAAGGAGTGCACCAGGAATAACCATTATCAATTATATATTACATACTGCTTTAGTCTAAAAGAAATCTGATGGCTTGGGGGTTCTGCTGTGAGAAGGAGCCTCTCTTGCAGGCTTTGGAGCTGGTGGTGTGGTGGAGCTTTGTGATTCACCATACAATTCCCACTCTCCCAGCCCCGTGTCCTCATGGTGGGAATATCCATTCCTGGCTGGCTGTTTGTCCCAGTTCCATGCAGGTCATGCTGGGTTATCACAGAATCACAGAATGGTTTGGGTTGGAAGAGTTCCAGTCACACTTTCCACTGTCCCAGGTTGCTCCAAGCCCTGTCCAAGCCAGCTTTTAACATTTGCAGGGATGAGGCAGCCACAGCTTCTCTGGGAAACCTCTGTGGGATGCCCAGGACAGGTCAGAGACTGAGGATTGGATTTTGTGGCTTTTTGCAAAGAGCTGGCTTTGCTATCTGGATAAGGCCAGGAGCTGCTTAGGTCACTCACTTGGTCACCTGAGATGTCACCTACAGCCCTGGGTGCCTCCAAAGGTGCTGTCCCTGTGTGTCTTGGACACCTCTCATGGGTGGGACAACTGGAGGTGTCCCCACTGCTGACAGAAGGTTCTTTGGCGGCCTCAGTGTCCTCTTTCAGATACTTTGGTCTGAGAACCAGAACCTCACCCACATCCCAGAGCTGGGGTTTCCATGAACTTGCCCTGTGCATTTTCCTGGGACAGCACTGACAGCTACCCCTTCAGTGTCTACAGCACCCAAATCTCCCCTTTCCCCCAGCACACCAGGCCGGAGGAGCTTTTAAACATCAAACCCACAAACTCTTCCATTCTTAAGTTGCTCCTCATCCCCACCCTGAGCAGCCTTGGCCCTGCGAAAAATCCACTTCCATTTCTTCATTTTGAGGAATATTGGCATTATCTGAAGGTTTTCCTGTAAAATGATCCCCCCCCAATAGATGGCAGACAATGAACAACCCCAGATCCTGACAGATGATACTGACAGGGACATTAAGAAGTGATGGGGTGGAGGGAGGGGATGTTGAAGGGTGCTTAAGTCTTTACACTGATATTTTAATCCAGTTAATGCCTCTGTGTGTGATGCCTTAGGATTTTAGCTTTTATATTTTCATATATTTGTAATCCTGCAAATTCTTTAGTGTATAACTCTAAAGTTGCCTGTCAGCTGCTGTTCTCCCATTTTATTCAGACCAAACAGTTCCTCTCTAGGCCCAGGACTCAAGGACACCTCACTGTCTCAGGCCCCAAGAAGTTCAAACAAAAGTAAGTTTAGGGGAGAAGCAAACCGGGAGTTTATGACTTCATTACCTGAAGCCGTAATTGGAGGATTAATCCCTGATATGTAAATTGACCAAACTTAAATCTGTATGAAAAACTGGTGACCATTTCTCCCAAGGTATATGATTTAGATTCGATTTTAAGAAGAAATTGTTCCCTGTGAGGGTGGTGAGGCCCTGGCACAGGGTGCCCAGAGAAGCTGTGGCTGCCCCTGGATCCCTGGAAGTGTCCAAGGCCAGGCTGGATGGGGCTTGGAGCAACCTGGGATAGAAGAAGGTGTCCCTGCCCTTGGCAGGGGGTGGGATGGGAGGATCTTTAAGGTCCCTTCCCATCCAAATAATTCTGTGACTAAACTCCAGTGGACCCCACATTTCTTTGCTGCCAACAAGCCCATGGCTGCACTTTGAAATCCTTATTTCCCTTTCCCATCCAGTGGATCGTGCCTGAGAAAATGATTTCTCAGGATGCAGATTAAAGCAGAACAGCAGAGAGCCTCCAGTGCAATTATGAAAAGGAAGTCATAAAAAATAGTAATTAAAAGTCATATTTCTGCTGGGTAAATGCCTGGGCAGGGCTGGGAGTTAGAGACAAAGATGCCTGAAATGCAGAGGATGCAGCAGAGGTAGGGGTGGGACAGAAAGGTTTTGTCTGTGCCAGTGAAGGAAGCAGGGACAGGGATTGCACCACTCCTGCTGTCACCTGTTGGCACAGTCCCTTGCACAGTTTCAATCCAGAAAACAGCCCTGTTGGGCGCTGGTCTCTGCTGTCACCTGCCTGTGACTCAGTTTCCTGCTGGATGAGCCAGGAATGATGAATGCTTTGGTCTGTGTGGATGGTGGGACACACAGCATCCCAGTGCAGCTGCTGAAAAGGAGCTGGGGAAAAGCAAAGAAATTTGGGTTGGGTGGAAGAGGTTTTACTCACTGAAATGAAAACACGGGCAGAGTTTTATTTGGTTCAACCCTGAGCTGAGCCCCTTTGACCTCCTGGAGTGGCGCAGCCTGAGGGCATCTCAGGTGGCTTTTGGCACCTGGGGAAAAACTAGACAAAAATAACATTTGTATATGTGAAATACCCAGAGCCTCCTCTCCAAGATCCTGAGGTCTTTTCCTTGGCCTACCCAAACTGCAAATGCTCTTCCAGCTCCTGACTCAGCAAGGATTTACACCTCAAAGATCCTGCACCCCTCTGAACATGGAGTCATGGTTTCCTTCTGCCTCTCCCCAAACCTCTCAGACCTGGCCAAAACAAGACCTCTGAGCTCACTGGTTGGCAGGAGATTGAAACCTCAACACCTGGAAACTCCAACCACGCTCCTGCCATGGATGTTCACCCAGGAGAAGATGCCAGTGGGACAACTGGGATGAGACCTTCCCAGGAAAGTCTTCCTGCACCACCCATCAGCCCATTTCGGCTGTGGGGACATTGGTCCAGCCCTACAGGCAGCAAATGAGACCCCAGCCAGGGGGAACATTTCAGGAATTGCTTAAAAAACCCTCTAAAGGCAAAACCCTAGAGGTCAGAGGAACTCTTTGCCTTCCTGCTGCTGAATCACCAGAGGGGAGCAGGAATTAAACAGAAGAAAATAAGAATATAAGGGGAGATTGTAAACACAGACCAGATTAAAAACTTAATGGGTGTAAGCAGGCTCTGGAGGTGGGAGAGAGAGGGGCTGGCAGGGAGGGGAGGCTGGTGCTGCCTGAAAGGGCTGTGAAAAGCTCCAGCAATCCCACTGCACCCAGGGGAAAGGAAACATGCTCTGGAATGGGAGCTGGAAGTGCAATCACTGGTCAGGGTTATTCCCAAGAGCTCAGGGGACAATTGGAGGGACAAGGTGGACACTCAGGACTGCCACCATGCCAGCTCCTGCTGAGGTCCCACATGGGGTGTGGGACAGGGATGGGGTGCAGATCAATGGAGGCTGTTTGATGGGTGGTGGGAATTTGTGGATATAAAGGAAGAAAAGCTTTTTCAGCCATCGGGCAAAAGGGAGATGGGCAGATGGAAATCAGCCTCCTCAAGTATTAAATTAGGAGGAAGCTCAGACCAGCCCAGGATGAGCCTGGTGGTTGAAGATACAGAAGACTGAGGCTCAAATCCCAGTTCTTGCA
The DNA here is from genome assembly GCF_028769735.1 of Zonotrichia leucophrys gambelii. Lineage (NCBI taxonomy): Eukaryota > Metazoa > Chordata > Aves > Passeriformes > Passerellidae > Zonotrichia > Zonotrichia leucophrys. The sequence continues at coordinate 110,687,762 of NC_088172.1, read as the reverse complement.
GTATCCCAGGGTTCAAAACACCTTCCTTTTCCCATCTGCCTCCCAAATTTTTCCTTTACATGCTCCAACATGAAATCATATCCAGATCTCTCCTCACACTACAGTTAAGAAAATAAGTTTCTCTGTGAGTAGAGGAGCAAAGTTAGGTTGGTTTCTAAGGGATGGTGGATTCTCCAGCATCCAGTAAAGAACAAACTCCAATGAAAGATTTACCCAAGTCTGTGAAATTCATAAAATTTCTCTGATGGGTGGTTTGGCTGGAATTTTGGAGGGAATATAGTCCAGGGGTGCTTTTTCCTTCACTGAGGATACTGAGGTTCAAATTCTCTTTCCACATGCCTGTTTGTGTGAAAGTTGAGGTATTTATCCTCTGAAAAATCTCTGAAAAATCAGTATTAAAAGTTTTGACCCTCTGTCCCTACATAGGTCTGGTTTCTTTAGGAAATAAATGTAAAGCTGTGGGGAAAAACTGCCCAAAACCAAACAGGAAAACTTTGGAAACAGAATTTTGCACCTCCCAGGCAAAGAGAAGCATTTAAAATGTCTCTGAGGTGAGGTTTGATTTCAACATTTTCCTCCAGGCTCTAACACCTGAGGGGAAAAAAATAATGACGAAGAAATGGAATGCCCATGACTTCCTCTCTACTTTCCTGGATTTTAAATCAGGGAATGACGCAATCATTTGGGTTGGAAAAGACCTTTCAGATCATCATTTTTGTTACTTTCTGAGGGCTTGGTGTGTATCTTGGAGAGCCTGAGATTGGCAATGCCTTAGCTGGAGCCAGTGAATTTCAGGACATTGGGAAAAGAGCTGTTTGATCCCACCAGTGATCTGAGCTGCAGATGGGACAGGAACCTTGTCTGATGGCTCAGCAACCATGTCCTGGTGCTGGTGACCGTGTCCCCTTCCTGCTGTGCCCATCACCCCAGCCAGTCTCTGAGACAGCCATGAGAAAGCTGTGGCACCACACAGAGCTGAGCTGAATCCTCTTTTTGGGCCTTCCCTGCGTGAGTCACCCTCTCATGTCCTCCTCCAAGAAGGAACCACATTCCTGCATGGCTGCCCCTGGGGAGAGGTACAGGATGGCACCTTGTCCCAGCAGGCACGTGCACCACCACGGAATCATCTCAGGTTTCTATGGTTGAGATGACTTTCGAGGTGTTAGAAAGTCTTTTTTTCCCAGCCCCGTGACTGAAGAGGAAGTCATCAGTCTGCTTTTCAAGGTTGGTTATTTTCTCTTATCTATGACATTCTTTCTCTGACCTGCTGAGATCTGTCCAGCAGGTAGGTTGAGGCACACTGACCATCCTTGGGGTCGTGTTAATTTTTATACTACAAACTATGTGTACTTTATTTGCAATACTTTTCCAAAACCTATCACCAATGTTAGACAGTTTGTCTCTACTCTAAACCAATCCAGAAGTGTCACCATCACAGCAGAAGATGGAAGACAAGAAGGAGAAGGAGGACAGGACAAGCCCAGATTCCTCCATCTTGCCTCCTGAACCCCCATTCTAAAACCCCAGAATTCTACTTTTTCACCCTGTTATGAATTCACTACCATTCTACTCAAACTCTTGTGGCTTGTAAATCTTCACACAAAGTTGATAATTGTTTCCATGGGATAAAACTGAAGGCACAGGTATCTTTGACTCAGTGCCAAGGTCTCTGAGCCCCTTGCCAGGGTCTTGAATCACCCAGGGCAGCCAGAGGAATGTCCTGGGTCCTGACACAATGAAAGAGAGGTTTGGGTTGGAAGGGAAAGTAAAGCTCATCTCATTCCATCCCCTGACATGGCAGGGACACTTCTCACTATCCCAGGTTGCTCCAAGCCCCATCCAACCTGGCCTTGGACACTTCCAGGGATCCAGGGGCAGCCACAGCTCCTCTGGGCACCCTGTGCCAGGGCCTCCCCACCCTTAGAGGGAACAATTCCTTCCCAATATCCCTCTATCCCTACTCTCTGTCAGTCTGAAGCCATTCCCTGTGTCCTGTCACTCCTGCATCCATGGAAGTGTTCCAGAGGGTCCAAGCAAACCCTTTCCAGGCAGATCCCTGAGGCACTAACCAGCAGTCAGGGGATCCTGCAGTGACTCAGGATCTGACAAACCCTTGATCCCATTGATAAAAGCCCTGGAGGGTTCTGGCTCCTGGCCAAATCCCTCCACTTCATTCATGGAAAAGAGGAACAGGGAGGGAAACAGGCTGGGCTCGGGTCCAGGGAACAGAAGCACAGGAGGATCTGGCCATTGCACAGAGTCCTCCTATAGCCATGGATGGAGGCCAGGGCCAGGGGAAGGAACCACAGCCATCCCTGCACAAGGAGGCTCCAGCCAGGAAACAGCAGGGTAGCAAAATCCTGGCCAGAAACTCACCTTGGGGGAGGGAGGAGGAGCAGATCCTTCAGGAAAGCTCTGTTCCTAGGGAAGGTCATGTCCTTCTGGAAAAATCCCTCCAGTGGCACCATTAACCTGAGTAGTGTCATTTTCCCAGCTGGATCTGGAGCCAAACTCCAAAAACACCAGCAAAACCTTAAACATCAGCAGGACAGGTGAGAGCTAGTCCCTGGGTGTTTTGGGATGAAAATATTCCTCATGCAATCCCTCATGCATCCACATCTTTTTGTGTGCCCACGGATCCTTCCAGTGTTGGAAATTACTTATGTTTCTCACAGATTTTTTCCTGACTGCTGCTGGAGATGAAAAGGCATCTAGGGATTTGTAACAAGGTGGTCTTTAAGGGCCCAGCCAAAACCATCCAGTGATTTGGTGGGATACTGGAGCATACCACACCCACAGGAACACCAATAACAGAGGAAAAACCTGCAAATAGTAACCCCTAAAGAATTCCCTGATCACCAGAGTATTATTTCAGAGGGATCATTCCTGCGGAGACATTACTGGAAAAAGCACCTTCCTAGAAAAGGAATTTTTTTTTTGGCTGAACTGGTGTTTTCCAGCAGGGAAAGGAAAGTTTGCCTTGAGAAATTCCTAGAAAGCTTCCTCAGGAGATTCATACACTCATCAAGCCACAAAGGTTGGAAAAGCCCTTTAGGATCATGGAGTCCAACTGTGCCCCCAGCACTGCCAAGCCCACAACTGATCCACATCCCCAAGTGCCACATCCCTCTTTTTAAGGACTTTTAAATCCCTCCAGGGATGGGGAATCCACCACTGCCCTGGGCAGGGAATGAGTTGTGCCTCAGTGCAATCTGCTTTGAAAGGGCTGCTGAAGAGGCAGGAAACCCTCAATGGGTTTCAAGTGTCAGGCCACCCTCAGAATATTTTAAACATGGGGATAGTAATATTTTTATTATGTTTAGATAATAATTATCAATAAATTAAATAACTAAATAATTTTAATTATTTTTAAATAATATTTTAAGCCACAACCCTCTCTCAGAAGGTACATGGAGGAGCCAGGCTGGGACAGGCTGGACATTTCCCTCCAGTTTCCACTGATTTCCATCTCCGGGTCTTAGGGATGAGCTGCAGGGAGGGACAATCTGTCAAAGACAAAAAGATTCTTCAGTACGACCCCAACTGGAGTTTGATCCCCAGCCAAGCCTCTTGTAAGGGAGAGGGGGTGGCTGGTTTGCTTTCAGTGGCTGCAGGCAGTGCAGCCCCCAGCCTGGTGCTGGATTAGTCTCACCCCAGTGCTTTAATGTGCCTGAAAAGGTTCAGAGCTCACTCCTGGAGGTGTCAACCACGCCATGGGGCTGTGCTGGGAGGGAAAGCAGAAATGACAGCTGGAAAGCAAGCAGAGGGAAAATTCAGGGGGGTTAAGAAGAGCCTTATGAAGATAGAGATGTTGGCCTGGGGGTCAGTGCCTGGGAGGGAAGGGGATCAATCCCACCCCCAGTTTGGGGCTGATCATTGAAAACACGAGTCTAACACAAGGCAGAAGTGCAGCAGCAAGGCCAAAACATCTGCAGAGACCCCAACCCTGCTCCTGGGCCACAGGAAACCCTCAGAGAGGGATCCCTGTCACTGTAGGGGACGAAATAACGCGACACGCACACACTGCTGCTCTCAAGGCGAAAAAAGGGGAATTTTATTTTCTGACTCCAACATTTATAGATTTCCAAAAGTGACAGTGGATTGGAGGGTGAAAGTGCCACCTCTCCAATGACACTGGATGAAACAACAGCCCATCAAATTTCTCCTCCTCCATAAAAGAATGCAAAACAATAAGTTATTTACAGAAAGTGTGCGAGAAAGTTTGCTACAAGAATGTAAACATCAGAAGGCTCAGAAAATCTTAAAAAATCAGGACAACAGATCCATGCCATCCCCCATCCCAAAATCACCTCAGAGCCTTGCTGCAGAATTCAGGGAAGCAAGCAGTGACTCCAGCAAGCAGGGAGGAAAATGAACATTTCAGTTGTAGCATTAGTCACGGGCTCCTGTGCGTGAGGGAAGTGGATCCCGGCCCGGTGCTCTTCCCACACGAGCAGTCCCATTGAGATCCAGAGCTACTCAAGCAGGGAGAAGTCAAGCAAAGTGAGGATGTGTGGGAAGCTCTCACAGTGCTTTTAAGGTAACGTTGGAGGTTGACGTCCATTTTTTTTTTCCCTCTTGAAATTCACTGAACAATTTTCTCCCTCTTGCAATCTTTTTTTTTTTTCATTTTTTTTTTTCTCTTTAAACCAAATCTACATTACAGAGAAAAATGGCAAGAAAGTGTAATTGTAGAGGAGGGGAGGGAATGCAGAGTTGGGAGAGGAGGCAGCTGTATTGACCATCTGCTATACCACTAAAAACACCCACTTAAGTGTCTGTTTACAAATCAAGTTGCCCGTGTCAGGAGAAACAGAGGCACTTCTTCAGCAGGATCAGATGACTGGCTGCCAGCATGCTGGGTTTATTAGGGAGCAGCCTGGGTCTGGGTGAAAATGTGTGATAGGAGAGGAACAAACCCAAAATCTGTCCCCAACAAGGAAATACTGAGAGGCACAAGGCAGGGAAAACCAGGGCCTGCAAGGAGCTGTAAAGTGGGCTCACCCCTGAGCCAGCTGCCATTCCTAGAGGGATCCCAAGATTTCCTGAATATGAGGTTTATCTCAAAAAAAGCCTCACAAACATTCAGCTCCAGCTTCATTGTTTGCCAAGGACGATGTCACAGAATCATGGAATCACAGAATGTTTGGGTTGGAAGGGACTTTAAAGACCATCTCATTCCACCTCCTGTCAACACCTTCCACTATCCCAGGTTGCTCCAAGTCCCATCCAGCCTGGCCTTGGACACTTCCAGGGATCCAGAGACAGCCACAGTTTCTCTGGGCACCCTGTGCCAGGGCCTCCCCACCCTCACAGGAATAATTTCCTCCTAAGATCTAATCTAAATCTATTCTTTTTTAGTTTAAAACAGATCCTTGCTGTCCTGTCACAATCTGCCTGTGTAAAAAGTCCCTCTTCATCTTTTATTATAAGTCCCCCTTTAAGATTAAGTGAGACCAACTCCTTTTCCCTTTTTCTGAATTCCAGGTAAGACCAACTCCTTTTCCCTTCTTTCCACTTTGGACAGTGCTATATCCTTCTTCCAGAAGAGCCTGGAAGCCCATCAGACAGCATTGTTTGGCACTTCACATCCATCTTACACAGAAATATTAAACAAAAAACTGCCAAACACTTTTCCAGAGGTGTGTTTAATCCCAGCAGGGATAATGAAGCATTCTGACCCCCCAGATGTCAGGTCATTGCTCATAAGTGCCTAATGATGCAAACGAAGCTTTAAAGATGCATTGCTAACTGATTCCTGCTTCCATTCCCGCCATCCTTGGGAAAGCAGGTGCAGGAGGATCCAGCTGCATTTTGGGAATCTGTACACACATCAGAGGCTGCCTCTGCTGCAGAAACCAGGGGCCCTGAGCTTCTGACACAGCCACCTCTCAGGTGATGCCCTTCAGAGAATCTGAGCTGGGTCTCCAGGGGCCACCTCACCTTCCCTTTCCACCCTAAAAAGATTTGAGGACACCAGGAATTTTTGGATAACCCAGCAATGATGTCCTGAAGCCAGCTGGGAGGAACAGCTTTCTCTGATAGTGGAATTCATGAGATGGGATTTAAGAAACAGGGAATCATGCAGGTAGAGTTGCCTTAAGAGTTAACTGCCCTCAACTCTCCCAAATCCAGTTCCTGGGATTCTGTAAAATCAGAAGCCAGGTGTTTGCTGCGTTGGAAACTCATCCAGCATGATCAAAGAGTCCCAGGAGAGGGAAGTTTTAGATGCCAGACATCAGCCAAAGAACTTTAAGGATTCCCCTGACTGCTTCCAACTGCTGGGCACACGTGGCAATGAGATCATGGAATCACCAGATTGATAAAGTTGGAAAAGACCTCTGAGAACACTGAGTCCAACCATTAACCCAGCACTGCCAAATCCACCCCTAACCCACGTCCCCGGGTGCCACATGCACACAGTTTTTAAATCCCTCCAAGGATGGGGATTCCACCATTGCCCTGAGCAGCTGTGCCAGTACCTGACCCCCCTTTAAGTGAAGAATTTTTCCCCAATATCCCATCTAAACCTCCCCTGGTACAACTTGAGTTCATTTCGTCTTCAATCCGAGCATTTCCACAATTGAGGATCGAGTGGCCCTGATGTTGGTGCCCAAGGCAGCCACAACTGTTGTACATCAAAGCTGCCCCACCAAGGTCACTCAATTTGCATTTTTTTACATCCATGGAAATCCTGGCTTGTATTCCAGCTCAGGCATGAGCAGGTGTCCAAGTGGGACTATAAAAACAGTGGTGGGGATGTCACAGACATCTTTTATGAAAAATCCTTTCCTTAGGATTTTTCCTTCTGAGAAGCTGAGAGGCCTCAGGAACAAAATGTAAACATTGATTATCTGCTGCTGTGGAATGCAACAGGTGGATTTTTGATTGGCCCAACTTGGATGTTTATAATTAATGGCCAATCACAGCCCAGCTGGCTTGGACAGAGAGTCTGAGACAGAAGCCATTGTTATCATTCCTTTTCTATTCTTAGCTAGCCTTCTGATGAAATCTTTTCTTCTATTCTTTTAGTATAGTTTTAATGTAATATATATCATAAAATAATAAATCAAGCCTTCTGAAACATGGAGTCAGATCCTCGTCTCTCCCCTCAACCCGAGACCCCTGTGAACACGGTCACAGTGGGGACACTTAGAAATTAAGTTAATGCAGATGGCACAGCTCCATCCCAACTCCTGCCTGCAGAAAGCCCTGGCAAACCCTTCAGGAGTCCTGGCTGACCTCTCTGCATCCACTGACCATTCCAGGCCGTGTAAAATCCCAGCCACATGACAGGGATCTTCTCCCTGACAAACAGTCCCACCAGAAGCCCAGCACACCTCTGGAGGAAAGCCCCACCAGCCTTTCCTCCCTACCCAGTAGTTTTCTCTCACTGAGGAGGCCAAGGAAGAAGTCCCCCATGCAGGCACAGCAATTTTTAAGATGCAGCCACATCAGAAAGGCAGCCAGGCCTCTCCTGCAGCCTGTGGTCAGCTGGCAAGGCTGCATGAGAGGCAGATCCAGGCAGTGCCAGCCCTGCATCTCCTGCAGGAGCTGGTGTTTATCGCTGGCTGGGGGCTATTTACAGATCATGAATGGGACAGGGCTGCTGTGGAACGTGCTTTGAGCTGTTTTATTTTTCAGCATCAGTTTCATCCCATGGATATGACAATGGGAAGATGCTAGCAGCTCACATCCCAGGCAGCAGAATTTAAGAAGAATTTAATGTTACAACTTACTTTATAAGTTTCTTGACCAATCACACAAAGCAAAAGCACATTGACAGTAGCTCTATCCAATCACCATAAGCACACGTACCTTTGGTTAAAACAATGCTTGGTTATTTTGAATAAAATACCTACTTGTAAGCCTTAAAACACAATGCACAGAGCACCATTATCAAGCTTTAACCTTCCCAATATCTTGCTAGATAAACTTTTGTGTAGCTTATTCTAGACAAGCGTTAATACACAGACCATTGTTCTATTCGTCCTTGCTTTTCTACAGTTTAAATAATTTTTCTGCTGACCAATCTCATGGCTGCTGCTTAGCTCTAATCACAGTTCTACTGTATCAGAGGCCTGCCTTTTGCAGCTTTCCCAAAACCCTCTGATTCTGTGGATTCCCACAGTGTTCCCTGTCCCTCTGAACAACTGCACGTTACCAGCGAGTCAATGGAGCAGACACTGCTGATCAGCTGTTAATGCTCACTCCAAAGATGAAAACATTTAACACAAAATCAGAGGATTTTTTTACTACTATTATTATTTTTATTCTCTCTCTCTTCTTCTTCTTTTTTTTTTTTATTCCCATCCCTTTTAATTCGCTCCTTTATCTTCCAGGCCTTGATAGTGTCAGGAACTGACTGATGACTACAGTACTAAGTTGCCTCTGGTTAAATCAAACACTGCTTCAAGCAGAGAGTTTCTGGCTGGGAGCAGTTCAGGAGTGACGTGGAGCAAGGGAATAAAAATGCCTCTTTGATGGGTGGAGAGAGCCACGCTCCTGGATTGATGGAGAGAGGAAGGAAACATCCCTGTGCTGGTTTATCCCTGTCATGTGGCACTCACAGGGAGGGTTCAGATCATTTGGGCAGCAGGGTAGGGGAGCATGGCTGTAGGAACAAAAGCTCACAAAAGGGACAGCAGCTTCCACTCAGAGGGGACAGAGGATCCTGTGCTTTGTCTCCTCACAGAGATATGCACGCAATAAAACCCCAATGCCTCCTGCTGGAGTGAAGCTCCACAGCCTCTCTCCCTGCAGGAGGAAATCAGTGGAAATGTTAGTCCAGGGACTCATTTTGCTCAGCAGCAGCTGCCTCTCCGAGGGTTGTTCAGCCACTGAACCAGCCCCATCCAGTTGTGCTTCCAGGTGCACACCCTGCTGCAAACTATTCCCATTATGCCAAGCAGCCTTTCCAGGGGCTCACAGATGTCCCAAATCTGAGCTGAGTTTTCCTTCAAGGTCAGTTCCTGCCTCTGCTTCCACCAGGTGAAGCTTTTCTAGAAAGCTGGTGAACTCCTCCTGCTCCACTTTGTGCCATTCTGCATTAAAATCAACATCACTTGGAGCAGCAAAGCTCTGCTCTTTATTCATTCAGCAGGGCTGCTCATCCCCCTCATGCAGATGAGCACCAAATACATCCTGGGAGCACCCAGGGAATCCATCCCCCACTTCAAAGAGCCATTCTGGCTAACACAGAAAGCTGCAAAGTCTAGAGAAAGGGGTTACTTTATTTTTAATTTTTTAATTTTATTTTTTGGTGAAGGCTGCATCTCTATGGATGTGTCCTGGGGGTGGAACACATCACCTTGGTGGCCAGATGGGGTTTCCAGCATGGCTCTGAAGTCACACAGCCGCTGGGATGTTGTCTCTGGGATATTAAGTCCCTTGGAGCTCAAACATTTCTCCTCCCAAGGCCCTGCCCATCCTTTTATGTGCTGTGCACTAGAAGTTGCTGAGGTGTCCCATACTCCAAACATCCATGAGATGTTCCAAGTGGGGTCACAAACCCAAACTCCCTTGAATCAAAGTTGGATCAGTTCCTGTAAGATCTCACAAACTGCTCTGCTGGGTCAGACTCCAAATTCTGTGGCTCCAAAAATCATCAAAAGCAGATTCCCAAGGAAAGGATGAGAATTGGGTAAGAGGAGAATTTCTCACAACTGTCCCAATCTCCAGCACTCTCCACATTTGGTGCTACCAGAGAAGGGAACAGATCTGGGGAAAGGGCTGGAGCACCAGGAGGGGCTGAGGGAGCTGGGAAAGGGGCTCAGCCTGGAGAAAAGGAGGCTCAGGGGGGACCTTGTGGCTCTGCACAACTCCCTGACAGGAGGGGGCAGCCAGGGGTGGTCAGGCTCTGCTCCCAAGGAACAGGGACAGGAGCAGAGGGAACAGCCTCAAATTGCATCAGGGAAGTTTAGATTGGATATTAGGGAAAATTTCTTCATGGAAAGGGTTGTCAAACCCTAGAACAGCTGCCCAGGGCTGTGGTGGAGTCTCCATTCCTGAAGGGACTCAAAAGCCCTGTGGATGTGGCACTTGGGGACATGGGTCAGTGGTGGCCTTGGCAGCGCTGAGGGAATGGTTGGACTCAATGATCTTGAAGATTATTTCCAACCTAAATAATTCTATGCTTCCACCTACACACATGGATAGTTGGGCTTTTTTTTTCTTTTTTCAAATTTCCCTTATTCTAATGAGTTTTTCAGTTATGTAAACCTCCAGAGTCTACTTCTCTCTTTCAGCAATGAATTCCATTAAGAAATGGATCATAGAGCCATAGGATATCCTGAGTTGGAAGAGACCCACAAGGATCATCTTGCCCAACTCCTGGTCCTGCACAGGACACCCCAACAATCCCATCCTGTGCCTGAGACTGAGATTATCTTGGATTGGATGAGTCCTTCTGAGCCCCAGCACATTTTTGCAGCACCCAGGTTCCTGACAGTGCTTTTGCCTTGATTTGCACTGCCCAAACCAGTCACCCACATCCAAACAGCACCTCCCTGGTGATGATTTCCAGAGTATGGATCCAGCATCTGCATCCTGTGGGGTCCTGGTAGCTCAGACAAGTCCTGTGCCTCAGTTTCTCCTGTGTTTTGACTGCAAATGATCTGGGTCTGTTTCTCCTTGGATGCACAGAAAACACTGGATGCTGGATTACATCACAGGTTTTCCAGGAAGGGAGGGAGCAGCCAGTGGGGTTTAATTCTCCCATTAACAGCCCCTAAAACTCCCAGACACCTGGCAAAGAGCAGCTCTGCTTGCAGAGCTTGATGAATCCAGAGCCTCCGGGCCACGCATCCCGAATCTCGGCTAAGAAATAAAATGGGTCAGGGCCAGTTCTCTGAGGGCAAAGCAGCATGGCACAGCTCACATCCATATGGACAAACTCTCCCGTCCTCCAAAGCAGGCTGGCATGGAGCCTGCTGGAAAACATCCCTGCTAAACCCTCAGGCACACCCAGATATTGTCAGGGAGAGGGGTGGTTGGTCTGGGCCCAGCCCGTGTTTGGGATCGTGGCATGGATTTAGTGCCAGGGATGATCCCAGAGGTGGATTCAGCCTCCTGCCCTTGCCCTGCCTGGTTTGTTTGATGTGGCCCTTGGGAGCTCTGGGCTCTCACACACAGATTGTACCTGCCAGGACCCAGCACCTGGGCAAACAGTGCAGGACCCGAAAATGTGGCATTGTGGACTGTGACGGCATTCACAGGGGTTTCCAGGTAAGGGAAGAGATGAAAATGTTGACTCCACGTTCAGAAGGCTTGATTTATTATTTTATGATATATATTACATAAAAACTATATTAAAAGAATAGAAGAAAAAGTTTCACCTCAGAAGGCTGGCTAAGCTAAGAATAGAAAAGAAAGAATGATAACAAAAGGCAGCTGCTTCAGACTCTGAGACTGCTCGACCTTGATTGGCCATTAATTATAAACATCCAAGATGGGCCAGTCAAAATCCACCTGATGCATTCCACAGCAGCAGATAACCATTGTTTACATTTTGTTCCTGGAGCCTCTCAGCTTCTCAGGAAGAAAAAAATCCCAAGAAAAGGATTTTCATACAAAGTTGTCTGCGACAGTGGATAACTCTGCTCCAGAGTCCAAGTCTGGGGTTAAATTTGCTGGTACAGACAGACCCTCCCCACCTGGATACATCCTCCCTCTGCCCACCTCCCTGCCCATTTTCCCCAGGAAAAATCAACTGAACAGGCATTCTTGCAACCTGCAAGGTGCTGAAGGGGAAAATGCCCCATGTGGGCAGGGTCTGCTCCCACCTTGAGTCATCCCAATCCCCAGAGAAATGAAAAACACAAGTATTGCAAAATGGGGAATCAGAAAATCCTACAATGGTTGGATTGGAAGGGACCCTAAAGATAATTTCATTTCATCCCTATGACATGTGCAGGGACACCTTCTGCTATCCCTGGCTGCTCCAAACTCCATTCAACATGCCTTTGAATGTTTCCAGGGATGGAACATCCACAGGTTCTCTGGTCAGCCTGCTGCAGTGCTTTATCACCCTCACGAAAAAAAAAAATCTTCTTTATATTTAATATAAATTGACCATCTATTAGTTTAAAACCACCACCCCTTGTCCTATCACTACAGGCCCTAATAAAATGTTTGTCCCCATCTTGCAGGCCCCAGGCCTGGATCAGAGGCAGATCTGGAACCCTGGCTCTGTTAGGCTGGTCCTGGAGCAGGATGCTGCCTCTGCAAATCTCTGTCTCTCCATTGCAAACCCTATTTATCTCAGGAAGGGAGCAGAGATCTGAAATGTGGCTTTCCATTTGAGCCAATCATGGAATCATCAAAGTTGCAGAAGATCTCTGGGATCATTGTGTCCGACCATCAACCAGTACCACCCTGTTCACCACTAAACCATGACCCCAGGGGCCACATCCACACATTTTAAACACTTCCACAGGTGGTGACTCCAGCACTACCCCGGGCAGTCTGTTCCAATGCCTAACCACCCTTTTGGTGAAGAAATTGTTCCTAATATCCAGCTTAAATCTATCATAGCACAACTTGAGGGTGTTTCCTCTTGCTCTATCACTTGTTCCTTTGAACATTCCTATTTCTTCTCTTGCCAAACCCAGTTAAAACCAGGCTTGAGTCTCAGCCTTGACCACCCAGCTGTTTATGGCCTAAAATCCTGTAAAATAGATTTTTCTTTCAAAAGTTTTAACAGTAGGAACCTTTACACTAAAACCAACTTCAACTTGCCCCACAAACACATTCCTGCAGGAATTAAATTATTAAATCCCATAGAAATGTGATGGGGGAAAAAACATTAATTTATCTGCAGAACGACCCACTTTGCTTGGGGTTTTTCCAAAATGATAATGTTAATGTCCTTAATGCCAAGAGATTTAGAGGTTTAGTGAGGATTTGGCCTTAAAGAATAAAATAATGCAGTGGAAGGGATGCCCAAGGGTCATCAAGTCCCACTCCGGGTCCTTCACAGAACAACCCCAAGGATCACATCATGTTTTCCTGGAAGTCTGAATCCATGCCAGCCTGCCTGGAAGAGGAGGGTGAGCAGAGGCTCTGAGTGCACCCAGGGGGAACAACAAGCATTGTCCAGAAATCAAAAACTTCCTCAATTCATAAAAATTCCAAGGATGCATATTTCCCACACAGAGGAAAATTAGCCACTGTCACAATTTACCCAGGAACGTGGAAAAATCCTTGTTTCCTGCTGTGCTGAAATGAAGGTGGATTTCCTTCTGAAACCCCCTCCTTGGGCCTAGATGGGGGTACTTAGAGTGGTTACTTTTGATTCAAAACCTCAGATCCAGCTGATCCCAGAATCACAAAATTGTTTAGGTTGAAAAAGAACTCCAAGATCATGGAGCCCAACCATTCCTTCAGCACCACCACATTCATCACTAAACCTTGGCCCCAAGTGCCACATGCATTTGTTTTTGAACAATTCCAAGAGATGGTGACTCCTTTACTTCCTGACCAGCCTGTCCCAATGCCTGAGCACCCTTTCAGTGTAGATTTTGTTTCTAACATCCAATCTTTCGATTTTAGGCTCCTCCAAGTCCCCTGAAGGTGGCTCGGAACTCTTCAAGCTGGTCTGGTTCAACTTTATGTGCTTTGAGCTTGTTGTGTTCCTGCCCAACAAACAACACTGTGCATGGAGCATCCACTGCTTGTTCTACAAGGCTCCAAGCAGAATCCATGGCAGGGGGTAGAATGAGATGAGTTTAAGGTCCTTTCCAACCCAAACCATTCTATAATTCCATGATTTCTCTGTGTCCTTCATCACACAACTTCTCCTTCACATCCTCTGTGGTTTTCAACAAGAGCTTCCCCTGTGAATGCTCCAGCTTTGCTCCCGTGCCCTGGCTCCTCAACACATCTCAAAGGCTCTGAGTCAATTCTGAGGGGACATTCATCATTACAGCTTTCACATTTGGATTTTTAACCTCCTTGAGGGCTTCCCAAGGATAGCCAGAGGAGGGATCCACTTTTAGGTGCATGAAGCAGATGAAAAAAAACACCTAATTAGCACTTAGTGCATTTAACAGACTGGCAAGTGTGACAGTGTTCACAGGGGTTCTTGGAGAAGGCAAGAGATGAAGGATCTGACTCCATGTTTCAGAAGGCTTGATTTATTATTTTATTATACATATTACATTAAAACTATACTAGAAGAGTAGAAGAAAAGGTTTCATCAGAAGGCTAGCTAAGAATAGAAAGGAAAGAATGATAACAAAGGTTTGTGGCTCAGGCTCTGTCTGAGCCAGCTGGGCTGTGATTGGCCATTGATTAGAAACAACCACATGAGACCAATCACAGATCCACCTGTTGCATTCCACAGCAGCAGATAATCAATGTTCACCTTTTGTTCCTGAGGCGTCTCCGCTTCTCAGGAGGAAAAAATCTAAGGAAAGGATTTTTCCTGAAAGATGTCTGTGACAGGCGAATGTTTGATCTGATCCTCAGGTTGGAAAGGGTTGGATTTCCTAGGGCAGAAGCCAGACAGCATTTTCTACTCCCAAAACAAATTTTGGCTCCAGCAGCAGCCCCTCACAGGCTGTGGTTTCAGGGGATGTTTCCAAGAGCTGGGAGCACATGCCTGCCCCGTGTTAGGTGAACACACACAAATGGAAATTGCACAAACAAATTCCCTTAATTCTGAGTGGAGGGGCTAGAAAAGCTCCAGTGCACCCTGGAAAAATGTTAGGAATCCAAACTTGCAACATCAGGTGCTGCAAGGAGCTTAGGGACAGACTAACAGCCCGTGCAGGATGGTGCTAGGCGCTTTCTGCACGCAATCCTTTCCTGGCAGGGAAGTGCTGTCAACCCTGAAGTGTTGGAAGTGCAAAAGGAGGTGGGAACTGTCCCCAAAGACAGCCAGGAAGTCAGGCATGGAGGTGTTTCTAAAGCAGAGGGCATTGCCCTGTGACCATAGCAAACCCCATGGACTCCTAAGTGATGGGATGGATCAGCTCCATCCAAGCTCCCTCAAAACCTGCTGGGAATTCCTGTGTTTCCCTCCAATACAGCTGTGATAGAGGGAGGGTTATAAGCCAAGGGGCTGGAAGAGATAATTTTTTTGATATTTCGTTTTGGATATCAGTCCTTTACCCCAAGTAACAAATGACAGAACAAGAGGAAACAGCCTCAGGTTGAGCCAGGGGACATGTATATTGGATATTTGGAATAATTTCTCCACAGAAAAGTTTGTCAACACTGGCACAGCTGCCCAGGGCAGTGGTGGAATCAGAACACCTGGAGGGATTTAAAAGAAATGTGGATGTGGTGCTTGGGGACAGGGACTAGGGAATGGTTCTGTTGGCAGCAAGTGGGGGATCTGCCTTGGGAGAAGAACCCAAAAAGGAAATTATTGTATTGGTTGGTATAGAATTATAGAATTGTTTAGTCTGGAAAAATCCTCCAAGATTGAGTCCAGCTGCTAACCCAGCACTGACAAGGAGGTGGCAGCTGTCCTGGTGGGGCTTTGGCCATCCCAGGGTGTGATTTAAAAAAGCCATTTAACCCATGGGTACACCAAGTTCAACCCTTGGGATCAACCTGTGCCAGGTTTCCTTGCCATGATCCAACCTGGGGTCAAGGCACAGAAGTCTCCTTGCTGGTGGCTCCAAGACCCAGGATGCTTCCAGCTGCTGCGCCAAACTCCTCCTGTTATCACCCCAGCTGATC
Source organism: Zonotrichia leucophrys gambelii (assembly GCF_028769735.1). Classification (NCBI taxonomy): domain Eukaryota; kingdom Metazoa; phylum Chordata; class Aves; order Passeriformes; family Passerellidae; genus Zonotrichia; species Zonotrichia leucophrys. The sequence goes on along the minus strand of NC_088172.1, from coordinate 110,672,072 downwards.
AGTTTGGGATGGTTGGAAATAGATCACAGAGCCATGGAAAAGTTTGGGTGGGAAGGGAATTTTAAAGGTCACCTAGCCCAACCCTCTCCTCTGAACTTGTCTCTGAACTCTGCCCAGTTTTGGATTCTGGACCCACCCTGGATGTGCCAGGAATACCAGAAATGGGAGCCAAGTTCCAGCCCGGGCTCCAGGATCAGATGGGATCAAGCTGGTCCAGAGACACTCCTGATTCCCCCATTCCTTTCTCCACTCCCAGGCTACATGTTCCACATTGTGATCAGTCCACGCTGGGTTTTTATTTGTGTTTCCTGCCGTTTTCTCCACCTTGGCACAGTGAGTCCACCTAGCCCATGTGCCCAACTCCACCTGCTCCACACCCCGCTCCTCAAAGCCACCCAGGCTCATCTGACATCTCCCTGCTCCCCTCTCTACATGGAGGGCATGGCAGCCCCAGAGCCAGGTCTGGAGACCAACCTAAGCCTTGTGGAGGCAGCAGAAATAATCCCATTAGCGTGAATTCCCAATAAATCAGGTCTTTGTGCAAGACTTTCCATCTCTAACCAGTAATTCCAGTATAATTTGTAATACAAAATGCTTTTTGCAGCACAGCATGTGCCAGTTCCTGCAAGAAGAGCAAAAAGAGCTGCAGCAGCTTCTGGGAAAGCACCTGGTTTCTCCTGGGATGGGGCATGTGCTGGTGATTCCTCTTTGGAGCAGGGCTGGAACCTCCTGCTTTTTGTTCTGAGTGAGTCAGAACTTGTGCAAATCTTTTGCATTTCCACTTCTCTCTCCTGCTGAAGCTCTGCTCATCCTGAGCTCCTGCAGCACATGTACTTTCTCAGAAAAATGTACATTTCACAAGCAAAGATCCTTAGGAAAATGAGATACTTGATGAAAAGCTTTCCCTTTGCCTTCCCTCCCAATTATTTTTTAAGTACTATAGGTATGAAATAAAATATTTTTTATTAAAATGTCAGCAGGCAAACAAAAAAAATCTGACAAGATATTTCACAGCAAAGCCAAAATCAACTCTGAAAAATGACTCAAGCAGAAGGGTTAACCCTCAGCCTGTAATTTCCTTCCCAGGGAGACAGCAAATCCTCTCGAGTTCTCTGTACAGAGGGACTCCTGCAAAGTCTGGCATTATTTGATTTTATTGTTTTCTGAGTAATAACAGCCCTTCTCTAAGGCTGGGGACTGGATTTGTCCTTATGAAATGACCTTTTTGTAGCCTACAAGTAGTGACAAAAAGACAAACTGGCAGAAAACTGACGAGATCTGTGGCTTTCTGCTGGTGGAAAGTCAGATTTTATCCACCCTCAGCCCTGAGCCACTCCAGAGACAGGAGTGTGGAGATCTCTGTTATCCCTTGGGATCTGCCATTTCCAGAGCTCCTGGAAACCATGTCCACAATGTGTTCTTATTTTTCCTGCAATGGTTGAACAATTCCCCCCTCATTCTTTGGAGCCTTTTCCCGCTGTCAGTTTCTCTACAGATGCCAACAGTCTTCCTGTGACATCATTCCCTCTCCCAAAATCTCACTCATCCTGTCCAAAACCAATGTTTTTGTCTCCAAAAGCAGAAGGAATCATGATATGCTGGAACATCCAAGTGCTGCTGTTCAGGTTAATCTACCCAAAGTCTTTCAAATCCTGCAAAGTCCCTGCCAGAACACCACAGAACAAAACAGAAATTTTATTCCTCATTCCCCTGATTGGATTTTATCTCTTCTGGTCAACTCTCCTTCATCTCCACTAAGAAAAGCTGGGAACACTTCTCTCTCTTTGGAAGGTGCAGAAGCAAAGGAAAATGGCCAAACACTGAAAAAGGAGGATAGTTTGCTTCCTTGGGTAGATCAGAGCAGGCTGGTCTGCACAAAACCCACCCCTGCACACAGAGCTGAAGTGAGGCGCTGCTGAGAATCTTCATTTTCAAACCCACATTTTCGATGGGGCTACAAGGAGAGGGAATGAGTCAGATGACAGATAGTGAGTGAGGAAGCATGAAGACCATCCCAAGCAAACCATCTGGGCCTGAAATGTCAGGCAGATCCTTCCTGGAGGAATCAATCAGGGCAGTCTTTCTTGCAGCATGCGCGCGAGTGAGTGAGCACCTCAATTACGGCTCTGTGTTCCACTGCACATTGACCTTAAGAGCTCAGTGCTTTATAGGAAGGAGATTAATTCAATTAACACACCCAGGGGCTTCCAGCCAGGCTCAAACTGACCTGCTGGCAGCAGGCATTGGAAGGAGCATAGGGCACTGCAGTTCAAATGTCCCATCTTCCCCTGCTTTCCATCTGCAGCCAAGAAAAAGGGACATCGGTGACACCACGAAGGTGGGGTTTGTTTGAAAATAATCCCAAGGGTCTGGGGTTTTATTGTAGTTAAAGGCAAGGCACTGAGAAAAGCCTGAGCACATCCACTTCTTGATAGGATCTGGCATTGTTCATGAAGTTTGGCCAAATTGGGAAAATTGTGAGCAGCAACTTGATGTCCTAAAATCCTGGAATGGTTTAAGTTGGAAGGGACATTAAAGATCATCCCATTCCTCTTCCTGCTGTGCACAGGGACACCTTCCACCATCCCAGGCTGCTCCAAGCCCTGTCCAGCCTGGCCTTGGACACTTCCAGGGATCCAGGGGCAGCCACAGCTTCTCTGGGCACCCTGTGCCAGGGCCTCCCCACCCTCACAGGGGGGAATTTCTTCCTAAAATTTCACTGAAATCTCTCCTCTGTCAGTTTAAAATAATTCTCCCCTGTCCTGTCACTCTCTGCCCGTGTAAAAAGTCTCTCTCTCTTTTTTTATAAGCCCCCTCTAAGTACTGAATTGAGGTGTCCCCAGAGCCTTCTCTTCCCAAACTGCTCTGCCATCAGCAATCCTGTTTTCCTCTTGGCTGTGTGAATTTCAGCATTTCTTATGGGAAGAGGGAGGGAGGGAGGGAGACCTTGTACAAGCAAAGTCACTTGAGCATCAGAGCATCTGCACAAGGAACATTTTCTCTCTCCCCTATCCTATCAAAGGATGACTTGAGGGGGAAAGCAGTGTTAATCCTAACATGGAATACCAAATTCCATCTCATTCTAAACCAAGTTTTTTTTAAATCCCTCAATCTTTATGCAGGTGTGTTTTTCTTCTTGAGGTGAGAAAAGAATCAGAGAATCATGGAATTGTTAAGGTTGGAAAAGACCTTTAAAATCAACAAGTCTGACCATCAACCCCTCGCCACCACCGTGTCCTCAAGTGCCACATCCACAAATTTTTTTAACATTTCCAGGGATGGTGACTCCCTGGGAAGTCTATTCCAGTACTTGACAACCTCTTCTGTGAAGAAATTATTCCTAATATCCAATCTAAATCTCCCCTAATGGAGCAAGTCAAACTGGAAGATCCAAACTTTTTGAAACATCAGTGATGCCACCAGCTCTGTCAAAGCACTGGCTGTGCCCCACTTTTCCAGCCAAGACATGGATAATTCTGCAAACTTGGACAAGATTTGGTGGCTTTTATGGTGTTCATGTGAGTGGTCATTAACGCCATGTACCTTCAGCTTTGCACAGCATCCCACTGGCTGAAAGCAAGAGAAGGAGGCAGCAAAGATCCCGAGGGGACTCAGGGAGAGGGGGAATTGCTGAGGTGCACCCAGAGGGATGAGCAGAAGGGGTTAAATCAGGAAAGCTTTGAAAACTGGGGGCTGGTTCCCAGTGCTTTTGCTCCGTGGATTGCAAGGGAGCACGCCTGGAGAAGCAGGGGCACCGACAGCTCTCCTCCTTCTCCAGGGTATCTCAGAGCTGCGGGGAAAAAAAATAAAAAAAAAATAGGAGAAAAACCATCCAGCGACCTCACTGAAATTAGAAACTTAACAATGAACACGCTCCACATACAACTTGCCCGTCTCTGTCGTCATGGAGACGGGTACAAATCTGTGTCAGCTGCAATCCGCTCTCCAGTCCCGAAAATTTAAACGAAAAAGGAGGGAGAGCGGGCTGGGAGGCGGGAAGAGGGAATTCCTCTGCTCTGCTTGGCTTTGATGTGCAGCACGTTTAAAGGCACAGGGGATTATCCGAGCCCGGTGCCGGAATGAAGCGGCAGCCGTGCAGCAGCTGATGCGTGCTGGCCGCGTTTGCCTCCAGCAGAGCATCTCCCCAGCCTGCAGAACAGCATCTCCACAGATTCCAGGACATGATCTCCCCAGATTCCAGCAAAACATCTCCCCAGATTCCAACAGAACATCTCCCCAGATTCCAGGGCAGCATCTTCCCAAATTCCAGAAAAACATCACCTCAGATTCCAACAGAGCATCTCCCCAAATTCCAGCAGAGCATCTCACCATATGCCAGGACATGATCTTCCCAGATTCCAGCAGAGCATCTCCCCAGATTCCAGCAAAACATCTCCCCAAATTCCAGCAGAACATCTTCCCAGCCTCCAGCAGAGCATCTTCCCAGATTCCAGAATAGCACCTGCGGAGCCTTCAGAGCAGCATATCCCCAAATTCCAGGACAGCATCTTCCCAAATTTCCACAAAACATCTTCCCAGATTCCAGCAGAGCATCTTCCCAGATTTCAACAGAACATCTTCCCAACCTCCAAGACATGATCTTCCCAAATTCCAGCAAAACATCTCCCCAGATTCTAACAGAACATCTTTCCAGATTCCAGAACATCATCTCCACAGATTCCAGGACAGCACCTTCCCAAATTCCAGCAAAACATCTTCCCAGATTCCAGCAGAGCATCTTTCCAAATTTTAGTAAAACATCTCCCCACATTCCAACAGAGCATCTTCCTAACTTCCAGGACACAATTTTTCCAGATTCCAGCAGAGCATCTTCCCAGATCCAGCAAAACATCTCCCCAAATTCCAGCAAAGCATCTTTCCAGCCTCCAGGACAGCATATCCCCAGATTCCAGGGCAGTGTCTTCCCAAATTTGTGCAAAACATCTTCCCAGATTCCAGCAGAGCATCTCCCCAACCTTCAGGACATGATCTTCCCATTCCAGCAAAATATCTCCCCAGATTCCAACAGAACATCTCCCCAGCCACCAGGACATGATCTCCCCAAATTCCAGCAAAACATCTCCCCAGATTCCAGCAGAGCATCTTCCCAGATTCCAACAGAATACCTTCTCAGATTCCAGGACAGCATCTCCCCAGCTTCCAGGACATATATTCCCAGATTCCAGGACAGCACCTCCCCACATTTCAGCAGATCATTCCCCCAGACTCCACAGGGGCTGTGTGGAAACCTCCTGGAGCCCAGGATGAACCCAGCCCCACGGCATTCCCAGGAGGATACAGAGCATCAGCAGCACCCTGCAGGCAGCAGGATGAGGCAGCACCCCAGAGAGGATGGAAGGACTGGGATGAGACTGGGAAAGGAGCATCCCAAGGGTCAGTGGAGGTGTTCAGTGGGAAAACAGCCAGCAAGGAGGTTGGTGGTGTCTTCTGGGCAAAAAGAGCAGAGTCAGACAGGAATTCCTGCTGCTGGTGTGGCAGGAGGGAAGATGAAGCAAAAAGGAGAAAGATGGGACCTGAGATTTGTTTGTGGTGGGTTCAGAAGTCACAGCTGGGATCTGGGGCATGGACACCCTCCATGTTAGGCGGCTACACAGAAAAATCATGGAAAATGGCTCTTCCGGCTAGGAAAGAGCAAAGCCAGGGGATACAGGATGGTAAAAGTTGGAAGGGAGCACAGTGGGGTCATCTGGTCTCACCTCCCTGCTCCAGCAGGGTCATCCCAGAGCACAGGGCACAGGATTGTGTCCAGAAGATTCCGGAATATCTGGAGACTCCACAGCCTCTCTAGGCAGCCTGCTCCAGTGCTTTCCAGTTCTTCCCAAAGGGAATGAAGAATAGTCACTCCACAGACTTTCCTGGAGAAATTCTCTTCCATCTTGGCAACTCAGCCCCCACCTCTGACAACTCCTAGGATTTGGGTCAATTTTTGTATGACTGGAGGCAGTTATTGGCCAGAAATTCAGGAAAATGGATCAAAAGCAACCTAATTTCCTCCTGCATTCATTTCCTGCTCCACCATGCTCCCACTAATATTAAAGGGACATTTAGGATGGATAGGGTGGAGAAATGAGAAGTGACCTAACAGGAGAAGACTCCTGGGACACTGTCCCTTGGGCACGGATGCAAAGCAGAAATACACCTCACAGTAACTGCAGTAACAGAGACACCAAAAAATCCAAACTCAATAATCTCTTTTGTGAAATAAGCATTTTCCCAACAGGGGTGGAGTTACCTTGCTCACTGTGATGCACTATCCAATATGTAACCACTGGATTAAGATCTACAACGTGCATGGAGGATTTGCTGAAATGGTGTCATTTGCTGCAAAGCAATTAATTAGAGATACATTTCCAGCCAGGTATGTTTTTAATGCTATCCAGAGAATAAGGCTTAAAAAAAAAGGAAAGAAAAAAGGAAAAATTAGTTTTAAATTAGTTAAATCCATAAATTAAACACACCAGTGTAACTCCTCTTCCTAGAACACAGATGCTTTGTTTTTCCTTTTTGAGAAAAACCCTCCAGAAGGCATATTTGCTGAATTTTGGATTTTTCCAAGCAGTGAAGTGCAGCTGAAACCAGAATTTAGACTGGAAGGAGGGAATGAACAGGAGCACTTGTTGAACAGAGCTCCATCAACACCCCACCCTGAGCAATTAGCAGTGCCTCGTTATGTGCACTGCAGCAACTCCCCAATTAATTCCTTCCTCTTTGCAGAGCCATTGCAGGAGACAAAGCATTAAATATGGATGCTAAATAAAAGGGAATAAATAGCAGGCACCACTTGGCTCTCCAGGTTTCCAGGCCCCACCAGTGGGGACGTTCTCTTCCTCCTTAACTAAGGCCTGTAAGTGCATTATTAATTTTTCAGCAGCATCTACCAGACATAATGAAGACACAGTTACTCTGGGCATGAGGAGTCTCCCCAGAAGAGCTTTAAAATCTCCAGCCTTGTGGCTGGAAGGGTCAGTGCTGCTCTGCATCCCAGCCAGAGCATGGGCCAGGCATGGAGGAGTGACCCCTTGGCAGCCAGGAGAGTTCCTGATGCTCATTTTTGTTTTCTACCATCCCAGTTTGCTCCAAGCCCCATCCAACCCAGCTTTGGACACTTCCAGGGATCCAGGGGCAGCCACAGCTTCTCTGGGCAACCTCAGGGCCTCCCCACCCTCACAGAGAAGAGGTTTTTCCCAGTATCCCATCTAAATCTCCTCTCAGTTGGAAGCCATTCCCCCTCATCCATGACACATCTCTGCACATCCTCCACAAGATCCCAGCTGAAACCAGGCCCTGGTGACCAGCAGGACCCTGCAGAACTCCTCTTCCTTGATGAAGGCTCTTTGAAATCAGTTTCTACACCACAACATCCTTGTTCTGATCTTTGCACTGATGAATGAGAAAAAATAATCCTGTCTTCAGTAAAAGCTTGAACGAAGGATTTAAGTTCAACCCAATGGCTCTCAGAGGCAACAAAAGACACCCCTGCTATGAGGGTATTGGTGGAGATGGCCTCTTTCACAGAATTCCAGAATTGCTTAGGTTGGAAAAGACCTCTCAGACCTCCTGTGACCAATCCTTGTCACCCAGCCCAGAGCACTGAGTGCCATGTCCCATCCTTTCCTGGACATCTCCAGGGATGAGGACTCCATGACTTCCCTGAGCAGTGCCCTCCAATGCCTGACCACCCTTTCCATGGAGAAATTCCTCCTGCTGTCCAGCCTGAACCTCCCGTGGTGCAGACTGAGGCTGTGAGGACACAGAATGATGTGGAGATGCACCTGAGAGCGGGACACCTCGTGGAAAGGAGGTGATCCCAGTCTCTCCTTTGCTAACTCAGAGGGAATGTCAGCCTGAGCCAGCATTGCCTGTACTTCCAACCATAAAACAGCACTAGCAGGTGTAAGACACCTTAAATTCAGACAGAGAAGTCACCTCCATCACTTGTGGATCTTCCACAGCAGCCCAGACCTGTGGGCAGGCCTCCAGAGAAGGTATCATCTTCCTGAAATCCATCCCCAAAGCACCTCTGGGTTCCCCAATCCTTCCTTCCACTCCCAGTGGAAGGTGATCACAGCAGTGATCACCCACTGCTGTTTCATCACTTGTGATGATCAGGGGGCAGCATTCAAAAGCAAGAAATCTTCTTTGCATGTCCCCCCTCCCAGGCTGCAGGTGCTGAGGGGACAGGTTGACAGTCTGTGCACTCAGCTGGTGTGTTCCCTTGCTTTAGGATTACATCAATTATCCCTATTTTTAGGCTTGAGGGCACAGCCCTGTAGACCACAACAGAGGCAAAATGACTCCCAAAGAAAAGGTATAAACATATCTTTATATTCCAGTCTTTGTTAAGCTCCATGAGGGATCCATCAAGAACAAGAAGCCTACCAATTTCCAAAGCCTGGAGTATTTCCAGGACTCAGTTCTGCTCCAACCCAGCTGGGATTTTTCCCCCTTTTCCTTTTCTTTCCTTGTTCTCTCTATCCGTGGGAGTTCATTTGCCTCAGAGTACCTTGTACTTGGTTGAGCTTGTGCCATTATTATCCTCCCTGCAGAAATCCTTGGATGAGGGGGGTTTAAAACAACATTTTTTTTATTTGGGGCCTCATCCCCATTGCAATCAGCAGCCAGAAAATGCAACCCCTTATTGGAATTTTCTCTTTGATTGAACCAATCCTTGCCAATTTTACCTCGAGAAGAAAATCATTGAAGGGTTTGGGTTGGAAGGGACCCCAAGAATCATCCAGTACCTAAAACACCATTTCTTCATTTGGGGCTTCATTCCTGTTTCAATAAGCAGCCAGAAAATTCACTCCCATTGGAATAAGCAGCCAGGAAATTCAAGACCTCATTGGAATTTTCTCTTTGATCGAGCCAATCCTTACCAACCTTGTCTTGAGAAGAAAATCACTGAAGGGTTTGGGTTGGAAGGGACCCTAAGGATCATCCAGTTCCCCCCCCTGCCATGGGCAGAAACACCTTCCACTATCCCAAGCCCAATCCAACCTGTCTTTGAAGCTTTCTTGCCCAAAACTGCTTATGCACATCTTATTTTTCAAGACATAATAATTAACTTGCACAAGCACTGTGGGTTCTGTGCTGGACACCACACGACAGAGGTGATGCACAAGCATCAAGCAGAGCTGGAAAACTCTAAAGCATGCTCTGGACTCTTCACACCCTCCTTTTGGTCACTACACCACCATAGCACAGGATTTGGGGTTATGCAGTGAACTCCCCACTCTCCAATGTCACAAGGAGCTTTCTCGAGCCTCCACCTCTCCTCCATGACATCATTTTTGCCTTTCAAGGGCAAGGAGCAAACAAAAGAGGCTTTTGAGCCCCTGCACCACCTGGCTGCTCTGGCTTTGTTTCCCCAGCCTGTGTGACAAGGCAGCTCCCAGCAGAGAGGGAACAGCAGCTGATACAAAGCTGCCACTTCAAGAGCTTTTGGACATCCACCCTCCAGTGCTGCAGAGGCTGGGGACAGTGACAGGCCCTGAGCCACCACAGGTTTGTTATTCCCATTTGGAGGCCAGCTGTGAAGTGGGACAGGGCAGCAGGAAGGTCGTGGCTGGAAGTGGTGTGGGACACTTGCCTCAGGAAGGGAGGAGGGATTTTCTGCCAGTCCCTTTCCCTGCTAAAGGTGTGTTCACCAGCAGAGGCACCACCTAATGAAGGTTTCACCTAATGAAGTTTTAATTTAGGATTCTACTCAATGGAACCTGTGGGTTTTAAGGAAAATAAGGCATTCTAGGCTGCAGGTCAGTCGTTGATCAATATCCCCCTCCACAAACAGGGAAATGGAGAAGGGTTGGAGGGAAAGGGTGGCCCAAAACACAGCCAGGGTCAACAAACAGGAGTTCGTCGATGTTTTGAAATTTCCACCTAAAATGTGGAAGTGATGCTGAAATGGAGCACAGGATTCATGTATTACATCCATTTAAAATAAATCTTACATTTAAGAGAAGGCCAACATACCCCTGCAATGGGAAAGAATTTACATAAGAATAATCATGGAATTTTAAAATGGTTTGGGTGGAAGGGACCTTGTAAATCATTTAGTTCCACCCTCTGCCATGGGCAAAGGACACCTTCCACTATTCCAGCTTGTTCCAAGCCCTGTCCAACCTGGTCTTGGACACTTCCAGAGATCCAGGGGCAGCCACAGCTTCTCTGAACACCCTGTGCCAGGGCCTCACCACCCTGCTCACAGCCAGGAATTCCTTCCCAATATCCCATCTATTCCTGCCCTCTGGCAGTTTGAAGCTACTCCCCTTTGTTCTGTCCTTCCAGGTCCATGTTCCAAGTCCCTCTCCAGCTCTCCTGGAGCCCCTTTAGGCCCTGGAAGGGGCTCTGAGCTCTCCTTGGATCCTTCTCTCCTCCAGGTGAGCACCCCCAGCTCTCCCAGCCTGGCTGAGCCCTGCCCAACTCCAGAGACAGGAGAGAGGCAGCTCTGGGGTTGGGTGAAGGCTCTGGAATCCCAACATCTCCTGTGTTACATGAGCCTGAAGATGAATAAACCACCGAGTCACACTTAAAAGGGCCCTGATAGACCTTCCCCTGCTACCTCCAAAACCCTGTAGACAGAGTTATTTAACACAGCTACAAAAATAGCACCCAGACTGCCCTGCTGTGCCAGACAGAGCACAAACATCTGGCAGGCAACAGATCTTGTCCCCAAAAAACTTAGCAGGAAGTTAGTGGGTAGCTCAATTCTAGATCCATATGTCCCAGGACCCAGGGAAGTATTTTATCCTCTCTTCAACACTGATCCTCCCAGCAATGTGGGAAAAGCTATTCCTGCCCACAAAATAAGAGGGCAGGAATTTCTAACTCAGGAAAGCACAATGCCCAGCCTGGCTTTTTGTACTCAGATGTGGAGAATCACAGGCTGTACACAAGAGTCACAAATGACACTGCTAAAAGGGAAATTCATATTAAATACAAATGCAAAGCAGCCCTTGGAGTGGAAACAAGTCCTGGTGTGAAAGGAAAGTGGAGGCTGCGCCGTCGCTGAGCTGTCTCGGCACTCACAGCTCCTTTTGAATTCAGTGTTGGTACAAAAACACACTCCCACCTGGGACTCGCTTCCCCCACGTCTCTCCCGCTCTGGGAGGCTCCCAAAACCCTGGAGAGCCTGCACAGGTAATGGGATGTGAGTGGTTTCCATGGGATGTTCCTGCCTTTGCACTGGAGACCTCATTGCTCTGCCATCTATATCCATCATGGAATCATGGAAATGGTTGGAGTTGGAAAGGACTTTATGAATAATTTTATTTCAACCCCCTGCCATGAGCAGGGACACTGCACTATCCCAGGATGCTCCAAGACTTGTCCAACCTGGCCTGGGACACTTTCATGGATGGGGCAGCCACAGCTCCTCAGGGCACGGACGATGCTTTGTGGATGTGGTTTCATTCCCAGACCACCAAAAGGCAGGTATCCACATCCAAGCCTCCTCCCCAGGCTCCCACTGCAGCTCCTGGTGAAATCTCCAGCAGCCAGAGGAGGCTGCAGTGGTTTTCCCCAGGAGCTGCCTCCCACGTGTGGCTGTAGGAGGAGCTGAACACAACCCCAGCCTGGCTGTTCCTCTTCCCTATCCTTATTCAACCCCTCAATTCACACACAGCTCCTGCTCTGGGAGCTCTCCTCAGCTGCTCCCTGGCCTGCCTGTCCTGCTGTGGTGTGGAGATGGCTCTTTGGGGACTGTAGCACTTGCTGGGATCACAGGAGGACAGAGCCATGGATGGCGTGCTGGTGCCGAGGGCAGCCGGGGGCTCTGCAGGCGCGATGGGATTTCCCCACGGAAAACAAACATTTTAGTGCAGGGCAGAGGTGGGGACAAACACCTGAGCACAGCAGCTCTTCTTGCAGCAAAAGCAGTGAGATCAGCAAAGGTGGGAGCTGGGCTCCCACAGAGCTTCTCTGAGTGATGGCTCTCAAATTGCATTAGCGAGTGAGATTGTCCCCAGAGGCCTCAGAGTGAGGAAATGCTGGAAGTGAAGGCACCACAGGGACCAAAATCCACCTGGCAGCTCGCTGACAGCTGCACTGGCTCTGGGGCACAGCCTGGGAGCTCCTGCAAACTCAGCTGGAGGCTGCTGAACCCAAACATAATCCAACACCTCAGCCAGCACTGCTGGGAAAGGGGCTCAGCCTGGAGAAAAGGAGGCTCAGGGGGGACCTTGTGGCTCTGCACAACTCCTGACAGGAGGGGACAGCCAGGGGATGGCAGGCTCTGCTCCCAGGGAACAGAGCAGAGGAAGGGAACAGAGACAGGAAAAGAGGAAACAGCCTCAAGTTGTGCCAGGGGAAGTTTTGGTTAGATATTAGAATATTAGGGAAAAAAATTCTTCATGGAAAGGGTAGTGAGGCACTGGAACAGCTGCGCAGGACAGTGATGGAGTTCCCATCCTTGCAGGGATTAAAGAGCCCTGTGGATGTGGCCCTTGGGGACATGGGCCAGTGGTGGCCTTG